>NC_091389.1:4147437-4236140 GCF_038502225.1 Cherax quadricarinatus | reverse complement strand
GCTTCTGACTCTCGCCTCGGCAGGTCATAGCAGCTCTCCTTACTTGCACAGTCTCCCTACGATCCCCGTTGGGGAGGGGAACCTCTACCATCTCCACGATGTCTCACCGTGTGAGAATTAAGCCCAAGTCTGCTGTCGTTGACGATGCCACGAAGCTTGAGCTTGCAACCTCACTCAACACTTGTCTTCACTCCAAATTCTCCAAGATTACTTCGCTGAAAGAAGCCTTCATCATCACCTTTCTCTATGATGCTGAAGCTGACAAAGTACTTACACCTACAGCCATGAAGACATTAGAAGACCGCGGTTTCACCATCTCCACGTCACCATACATGCGTGCAAAATGCTTTGTGTTCATGAAACGCCTTGACAGGCTAATCACGAACATGTCTATTGAGGAAATTACATCATCACTTGAAGACCTCAACACTTGGGCCAAGATTGACTCTGTTGTAAAGATCCCCACCGCTTCCTCGATGCTGAAGGTCACGTTTCTGGACGTTACCATGGCGACCAGAGCACTGTCTGATGGCCTGGCCATCTCTTACTACTTCATCAACCCTCGACAGATTGAACCTGAACGATTCACTTACATAACACCTTGTTGAACATGTTACTCGTAGAGTCACTCTACTGCCAACTGTCACGTGAAGAATAAGAAGATATGTTCCACCTGTGGGTCTGTAGATCACGACTTTCGTTCTTGCACTTCCACTGCTGCTCCCACCTGCATCAACTGTAATAGTGATCAGCATACTCTTGCAGCCAAATGTCCTGTATGCAAGGATATCCTCTCTAAGAAACTGAAAGAAGAAACTAAGAAGTCTACAGGAAACTCTCCTACTTATGCTGCTATAGCTAAGCTTCAGACGACCACCACCAAGATTCTACAAGCCACTCAGCAACCTCCACCACCCACCGCCTCTCCTCTACCAGACAATATTTCCACAAGACTCTACTACTGCCTGATGTATGCACACATGCAAAATGCAGCTAACCCGGGTTGTTTTAATACAACTATGAATGAAATTCTTGCCCTCAACAATCTGCCATCATTCAACTTCCCAGCTAGTCCTGCTTCAGCTGATGTTTTGAAGATTATTCCAAAAATTGTCAGCTTCGAGGGACCAGATGACTTGCAAGATTTGATTTCTGCAGAAGCCACCGGCTGTACTTCGCAATCCACCAATGAGAGACCACCATCTCCTCCAACCACCGCCACTGCCAAGAACCAATCAGAGCCTTCACTGCCTCACATGCCTTCACCTTCCTCCACCAATGAGAAACCACCTCCAACACCAGCCACCACATCTGTCAAGACATGAACAGCATCCTCGTCTTCCAGCACCAACAAAACTGACCAATCAACGACTTCACTTGTCTCTCACTCTAAGGATAAACAACAATATAATACGATACGTGGAGTCTATTTCTTCACTACTCCTGATTATCCTAAAGAAATGGATGCACAGACATTGATCCCACTCCTCCAGAGCGACGAAGTCAAGTACGTCTGTAGACCATCACGTTTTCTCTTCCTCAGAGAACTCGTCAGTCTCCTTAACCTTTAAACGCTCCAAACAAATCGACGTTCAAATTCGTAGCTACAAAAGTAGATCTACTTTCTTTAACATATTTTCATATGTAACAAAAAATAAAATGTAGATAAAAGTTTTTTTACACATTTTCAAATGTAAAACAAAAAAGATCTACATTTTTTACACACTTTCAGATGTTGAAAAAACGTATATATACGTTTGGACCATTTAAGGGTTAAGGCTCCAGAGATCGACCCTGACCGCAAATTTAGAATCATGCACATGCCAATACCGAAGTTCCAGACTCTTTTGAATGGGACAGTAGCCTAACACACCTCAAGCTGACCCCGACCAATACAACTCATCCTGCTTGCTGCCTCCTGACACTCCCAGCTCCTGCCGCCGCCTTCGCCATCCTCTCCTAGTGAGCCAAGTACCGACATCATTCAAGCCTTTCCATCTATGCCTCCAGTACTTCTGTACCAAATGTCCCAAAGTGGTTGGGCCACTTGCCTTGTTTCCTCCTCTTCCCCTCCTTCCTCATCCTTCTTCCTTCCCATCTCACGACAGCTCTGGTCGTCTTCTTCGTTCGTTCGTTACTCCATTCTATTGAATGCACAGTAACTCATCAAATGACCATATGATCTGTCTTTGAAATACTCATTTGTGCTTAAATGTTATTTGTTTACTATAATTTTTACCACTGAATATATCATTGCTTAGTTAATCTTAACTTAATTTTAAGCCTGCCCATAATGCTCTGCATACAAGGGGCTTTTGGCATGTTACACTTAACCACTGCATTTCTTTGTACATCTATGTAACATGTCCAAATTAATAATAAATAAATACAAAATAAATACAGACTGCTGCTGACCTCAACGACATACGTACTACTATAGAGAAAGCCGCTTGTTATGCTGAGCATTTCGGGCAAATTAGGTCAGAACACAAATAACCTGTATGGGCTCTCCTCTATCTCCTATCCTTGCTGATCTTTACATGGAATATTTCAACTGTTCTACTTCCTACTATCGATGTGCGACCTTCACTCTGGCTCCGCTATGTAGATGACATCTTTGCTCTGTGGCCTCATGACTCTTGTCTCTTCCATTTCTTGATGCTCTTAATAATCTTGCCCCTTTCATTAAGTTTAAAGCTGAATGGGAATCTAATTCCTTGCTGCCTTTCCTTGATGTTCATGTCCACTGCTCAGATGCAGGTTTTTCCGTGTACAGCAAGTCTATGCGCAGTTGCCAAGCCTATGCACAGTCATCAAGTCTATGCACAGTCGCCAAGCCTATGCACAGTGGCATGTACATTCACTACTTTCTCATCATGCTTCCTCTGTCAAGAAAAGTGTTCTTATCTCCCTCTTTCTCCGTGCTCTCCGCATATATGATCCTCAGTTCCTTCAATCAGAAATTTCCACTCTTCATAATTCATCTTCCCAGCTTGGCTTCCCTTCCCATGTCATAGACTCTGCCTTCTCACGTGATAAACGTAATTTCTTCTCTCCCAAACTCTCTACTCCTGGGAACTCTTCTGTCCTCTGTCTTCCCTACATTTGCGGTCTTTCTAATAAACAAAACAAACAAAATTTATTTCTTTGCAAGATTATATTGAGATTATGAAATTACAATAATGAGTTGCAGTGCAAAGAGGCACTATCATGCCTAGGCATTATGGGCAGATTAAATTTAATGATTTACAGACTACTTAATACTAAAGGAATTGATCATAGTTTGTTTAAGTTGTACGTACAGCTTTTTTTTTTATTTATAGTAGACAGTAATTTTACTCTATTTTATGAGAATATAACATTATGAGTTGTTTAGTTTACAGAATGAGAATGTTACAACTGGGTGTAATTCAGTATTGTTTTGGGTAGGTATTTATACTATAATGTAGTATTAATTATGAATGAACTTTGGGCATCTAGATTTGAAGTTTTAAGATTTAGACTAATACTCTTTGCACTAATCTAGTTCATACCTCTCCTCCCTCAATAGATGCTCCTGGTGTCTACTCTATTTCTTGTTCCTCCTGTCCTCTTCAGTACTTTGGAGAAACTGGCCGATCTCTTTCTGAGAGACTTAGGGAGCACAAAAGTAGTGTTAAGCTTGCCGACACTAACAATGCTCTCTTGTCATATCAGAGATCACAGTCATCCTGTTCACTGGTCTTCTGCTAAAACTGTCTTTCCTACTTCTAACTTTCACTGTTGCCGTCTGGTTGAATTTTCCCTAACACACAACTTTCCTTGTATGAATCTTAGTCCTGGCTTCGTCTCTGTAGATGCCTTCCTCTCCCACTACAAACCTGATTCTTTTTTTTCCCTTCTCCCTCTTCCCTTTTTCCCTTTTTCCTTTGGATTTTCTTTCTTCTGCCTTGGGTATTTGTTTTTTATTCCCCCCCCATCTGTGTTCTTGCTCCTACCCTCTGTGGGCCCCTAGCTCCTTTGCAGTGCTCCTCTTTCTTAGTATTTGACTCCACTGCTACAACTACTACCACCACCACTACCTCTCTTGCTCCCGTCAATGTCTGCTGGCCTATGTATACTCCCTCCTTGTCTCCTTTCTGTTAGCGTAACTTTGTAAATAGTCCAAGTCGGACCGAAACATCATCGTAAGTTCCTCTCTTCTATGTGCAGGTTATTTGTGTATTGTTCTAGTTACAGTATTGTGCCTTTTTTTGTTAAACTGGGTCAGATTTGTCCCAGGATGCGACCCACACCAGTCGACTAACACCCAGTTACCCATTTTATACTGATGGGTGAACAGAGGCAGCAGGTGACTTATGAAAAGACGTCCCTAAAGTTTTCCAGCCGTACTGGAGATTCGAACACTGGACATCAGTGTGTGAGCTGAGTGCGCTAGCGATCGAGCTATGGTACACCTCCATTCGGCCAGATGTCACACAAGTACAGGCAGTACAGAATAGTTAAGATTTCTGAGTTGAGGTTTGCAATGTCAAATATTATAACTGGGGTTTATTCTCCTTAATTACCTAAAAATCCCTCCTTTAACACATTTTTTGGCTAGCACACCTGTCCTTGTTTCACATTACTTTTATTTTCACATTTAAACATGTACTAAAATGGCAGAAATTCAATTTGTAATTGAAATAAGATCGATCACTGTGAATTTCACGTAAACATGAAATAAAATAAATGGATCTAAAATGTCCGTCAGCCCAAAATACTCTGTGTAAAAAGGGTCTTTCTATAAAGTAATGATATATCTCAATCAACCTAATTGAATAATAATATACAGATGCTTCTTGCTTTACGATGGTTCGACTTACGTATTTTGTCTTTAGGATGGTACTAGTCCCTTTTATATTGTCTCCTTTATTTTAGCTAAAAAAAAAAAAAAAAAAAAAAAAAAAAAAAAAAAAAAAAAAAAAAAAAAAAAAAAAAAAAAAACTACCTTAGCTCATTATTTTACATTTGTTAAATAATTCAGGTGCTATTTTTTAGCTTAAGACTATTTACTTTGTTTTATACTTAATTCTAACTATAGATTCACTACAAATCTTATGATTACAAGCATTGATCCAGATACCAACCTCTTATTTAATGACTTTAATGAATCAAACAGTTACTGTAATTACTACACTGCAGAACAATCAAAGGCACTTCTCAGTGCCAACAACAACATAACTATCTTTAACTACAATATCAGATCTTTAAGCAAGCATTACGATGACCTCATAGCATTACTAAATTCCTTACATGCCAATATGTCCATCATTACACTAACTGAAACCTGGCTAAAGCCTGATAGTACAGATGTCTATGCCATTCCTGGTTACACAGCCATACACAACTGTAGGCCAGACCAACAAGGGGGTGGCACAGCCATATACTACTCAGACCAACTAGAATGTATCACTAATACTTGCACAAGAGATGAACATGGGGAATATATAATAGCAAAATTAAAATCCAAATACCTACAAAAACCTCTCACATTGATAAACATCTACAGAGTTCCACAGTCAAACATTAGCCAATTTAGTCAAAACCTAGGAAGTATGATAACTGATGCACGCATGAACAAAGATCACTTACTACTCTCAGGTGACTTCAATATAAATCTCCTGCAAGACCAGGACCCACACGTTACTGAATTCACAAACACAATGAGTAACTGTATGTTGCTACCAACAGTAACAAAACCTACAAGAGTTACAGAGACTAGTGTTTCCCTACTTGACCACATCTGGACCAACACCATATCCCCTTTAAAATCAGGCATAATTACAGATAATACCACAGACCACTACCCTACTTTCCTCATAACAACTCTTGGTAAATTACCCCAAGACACTACTAAAGTCACCTTCAGACTTCACAATGAGGCAGCCATTAATAACTTCAAAACAGCAGTAGCAAACATTGACTGGCACACTGAGCTAGAAATCAATACAGATATTGACGAATGTATTAATAATTTTCTAAAAAAGACTCAATACCTCTATAACAAGCACTGCCCTAAAAAAACTAAGCAGATGACAGCTAAGAGACTGAACAGTCCCTGGCTAACACCCAGCATTCTCAAATCCATAAATACAAAACACCAATATGAAAAACAGTACAGAATGGGTCACATAACCAGAGACCAAACAAAACGTTACTCGTCAATCCTAACCAGCCTGATAAGAAGGGCAAAAAAATTGTATTATGAGAACAGATTATCCAACTTACGAGGTGATATAAAAAAGACCTGGAAAACCCTATCAGAAATTCTGGGAACAAAAAAGATATCACGAAATAGCAAAATAAAATTAGCAAAATCAGATGAACCCCAACTCCCACCAACAGAAACAGCAAACAGACTCAATGATTTCTTCTCCACTATAGGACAAAACCTTGCCAATAAAATCCCAAGCTCAGATACCCCACCAAATGACTACCTCACCGGCAACTACCCGAACACACTGTTCCTAGCTCCGACTAACCCATACGAAGTCTCCCTTATTATCAACGCACTAAAAAACAAGGCAGGAGATTTAAATACCTTACCACCCTTTATATACAAAAAAGTGTCACAAGTGCTATCACCAATCATTGCAACACTCTTTAACAAATCCATTGAATCCTCCACCTTCCCTACAGTACTCAAAATAACAAGGGTCACCCCGATCCACAAAGGAGGAGACCAAACAGAGTTGAATAACTATAGGCCAATATCCAACTTACACCCTCTCTCAAAAATCTTCGAAAAATTAATCCATAAACGAATCTACTCCTACCTTATCTCCCAAAACATACTCAACCCCTGCCAATTTGGATTCAGGCCTAATAAAAATACTAATGATGCTATCATACACATGCTAGAACATATATACACTGCAATAGAGAAAAAAGAAGTCCCACTGGGGATCTTCATTGACTTACGTAAAGCTTTTGATACAGTTGACCATGACTTGCTCCACGTAAAATTGTCACACTATGGTATAAGAGGGCACTCCCTCAACTACCTCAAGTCATACCTCAGCAACAGAAGCCAATATGTGTACGCAAATGGGGCAAACTCTTCTGCACAACCAATTACAGTTGGTGTCCCACAGGGAAGTGTCCTTGGCCCTCTTCTCTTTCTCCTATACATAAATGACCTACCAAATGCTTCTCAATTACTCAAACCCACACTATTTGCTG
Source organism: Cherax quadricarinatus (assembly GCF_038502225.1). Lineage (NCBI taxonomy): Eukaryota > Metazoa > Arthropoda > Malacostraca > Decapoda > Parastacidae > Cherax > Cherax quadricarinatus. Next base: position 4,228,937 of record NC_091389.1, on the reverse strand, counting down.
ATGACACAACATACGTCTTCTCCCACCCGAGCCCAGTCACGCTAGCCAATACTGTAAATACCGAATTACAGAAAATATCTACCTGGATGAGTACTAACAAACTTACACTAAACATTGACAAAACCTACTTCATTCAGTTTGGTAACAGAGCTACAGATGTCCCTCTTAACTATCACAAAGCTAACAGAGGGAAAATTCTTAGGAATCCACCTTGATAATAGACTCAAATTTCATACACATATACAACAAATTTCTAAGAAAATTTCCAAGACTGTAGGCATACTATCGAAGATACGGTACTATGCTCCACAGTCAGCCCTCCTGGCCCTATATCACTCTCTTATTTACCCCTATCTCACCTATGGAATTTGTGCATGGGGCTCAACAACAAGTAACAATCTCAGACCACTAATTACCCAACAAAAGGCTGCAGTTAGAATGATAACAAATTCTCACTACAGGCACCACACTCCACCAATATTCAATACACTAAACCTACTCACCATACAAAACATCCATACTTATTACTGCACCTATTACATACATAGAACACTCAAATCTGATATTAACCCTCCCCTCAAACATCTCCTTGCCAACCTCAACAGAACACATGACCATAACACAAGGCACAGATCACTCTTTGATGTTCCTCGTGTCCATCTCACGCTATGCAAAAACTCAATGCACATAAAAGGCCCTAAAATCTGGAATTCATTACCTGTAAATATAAAAGAAACACTACCTGTTTATAAATTCAAGTCTCTTCTCAAAGATCACTTACTCACCCAAAACCAAATAAATACTGAATAACTGAACCTTATAAATTGTATATCTTAAATGTTTCTCACAATTATATCACATAAATGTTAAACCTAAAACCCAATCTAACTTTATTATTTTTTAAATACACTACCTAACAGAATACTCCATTCTACTGAATGTACAACAATACATACAACCATATGACCTGTCTTTGTAATACTCACTTGTTTTTTTTTTTTTTTTTTTTTTTTTTTTTTTTTCAACAAGTCGGTCGTCTCCCACCGAGGCAGGGTGACCCACAAAAAAGAAAGAAAATCCCCAAAAAGAAAATACTTTCATCATCATTCAACACTTTCACCACACTCACACATTATCACTGCTTTTGCAGAGGTGCTCAGAATATAACAGTTTAGAAGCATATACGTATAGAGATACACAACATATCCCTCCAAACTGCCAATATCCCAAACCCCTCCTTTAAAGTGCAGGCATTGTACTTCCCATTTCCAGGACTCAAGTCCGACTATATGAAAATAACCGGTTTCCCTGAATCCCTTCACTAAATATTACCCTGCTCACACTCCAACAGATCGTCAGGTCCCAAGTATCATTCGTCTCCATTCACTCCTATCTAACACGCTCATGCACGCTTGCTGGAAGTCCAAGCCCCTCACCCACAAAACCTCCTTTACCCCCTCTTTCCAACCCTTTCGAGGACGACCCCTACCCCTCTTTCCTTCCCCTATAGATTTATATGCTTTCCATGTCATTCTACTTTGATTCATTCTCTCTAAATGACCAAACCACCTCAACAACCCCTCTTCTGCCCTCTGACTAATGCTTTTATTAACTCCACACCTTCTCCTAATTTCCACACTCCGAATTTTCTGCATAATATTTACACCGCACATTGCCCTTAGACAGGACATCTCCACTGCCTCCAACCGTCTCCTCGCTGCTGCATTTACCACCCAAGCTCCACATCCATATAAGAGTGTTGGTACTACTATACTTTCATACATTCCCTTCTTTGCCTCCATAGATAACGTTTTTTGACTCCACATATACCTCAACGCACCACTCACCTTTTTTCCCTCATCAATTCTATGATTCACCTCATCCTTCATAAATCCATCCGCTGACACGTCAACTCCCAAGTATCTGAAAACATTCACTTCTTCCATACTCCTCCTCCCCAATTTGATATCCAATTTTTCTTTATCTAAATCATTTGATACCCTCATCACCTTACTCTTTTCTATGTTCACTTTCAACTTTCTACCTTTACACACATTCTCAAACTCATCCACTAACCTTTGCAATTTTTCTTTAGAATCTCCCATAAGCACAGTATCATCAGCAAAAAGTAACTGTGTCAATTCCCATTTTGAATTTGATTCCCCATAATTTAATCCCACCCCTCTCCCGAACACCCTAGCATTTACTTCTTTTACAACCCCATCTATAAATATATTAAACAACCATGGTGACATTACACATCCCTGTCTAAGACCTACTTTTACCGGGAAGTATTCTCCCTCTCTTCTACACACCCTAACCTGGGCCTCACTATCCTCATAAAAGCTCTTTACAGCATTTAGTAACTTACCACCTATTCCATAAACTTGCAACATCTGCCACATTGCTCCTCTATCCACTCTATCATATGCCTTTTCTAAATCCATAAATGCAATAAAAACTTCCCTACCTTTATCTAAATACTGTTCACATATATGCTTCAATGTAAACACTTGATCTACACATCCCCTACCCACTCTGAAACCTCCTTGTTCGTCCGCAATTCTACATTCTGTCTTACCTCTAATTCTTTCAATTATAACCCTACCGTATACTTTTCCTGGTATACTCAGTAAACTTATTCCTCTATAATTTTTACAATCTCTTTTGTCCCCTTTCCCTTTATATAAAGGGACTATACATGCTCTCCGCCAATCCCTAGGTACCTTCCCCTCTTTCATACATTTGTTAAACAAAAGTACCAACCACTCCAACACTATATCCCCCCCTGCTTTTAACATTTCTGTCATGATCCCATCAGTTCCAGCTGCTTTACCCCCTTTCATTCTACGTAATGACTCACTTGTGCTTTATAGTAATCTGTTTACATTAATGTTTTATCACTGATTTCATCATTGCTTAGTTAATCTTAAGTTAATTTTAAGCCAGCCCGTAATGCTATGCATAGTATAAGTGGCTTTGGCATGCTGCTCTTACCTGTATTTTTTTGTACCTCTGTATGTGTGCTCAAATTATAAATAAATAAATAAATAAATAAATAAATAATAAAACTGTAAAACTTTTTCTTGTACTGTACATTTATTGAAACGATAAACTTTTATTCATTTATTTACTTTTCGATACTGCTATTTAGTTACAGTAATTATTAGTTTATTTACATATTCAGTGATGGTAGTTATTTATTTACTTATTTATCATTTTTTTTTTGCAACAAGTCGGCCGTCTCCCACCGAGGCAGGGTGACCCACCGAGGCAGGGTGACCCACCGAGGCAGGGTGACCCACCGAGGCAGGGTGACCCACCGAGGCAGGGTGACCCACCGAGGCAGGGTGACCCAAAAAAGAAAGAAAATCCCCCCCAAAAAAATACTTTCATCATCATTCAACACATTCACCACACTCACACATTATCACTGTTTTTGCAGAGGTGCTCAGAATACAACAGTTTAGAAGCATATACGTATAAAGATACACAACATATCCCTCCAAACTGCCAATATCCCAAACCCCTCCTTTAAAGTGCAGGCATTGTACTTCCCATTTCCAGGACTCAAGTCCGACTATATAAAAATAACCGGTTTCCCTGAATCCCTTCACTAAATATTACCCTGCTCACACTCCAACAGATCGTCAGGTCCCAAATACCATTCGTCTCCATTCACTCCTATCTAACACGCTCATGCACGCCTGCTGGAAGTCCAAGCCCCTCACCCACAAAACCTCCTTTACCCCCTCCCTCCAGCCTTTTCGAGGACGACCCCTACCCCGCCTTCCTTCCTCTACAGACTTATACACTCTCCATGTCATTTACTTTAATCCATTCTTTCTAAATGACCAAACCACCTCAACAACCCCTCTTCAGCCCTCTGATTAATGCTTTTATTAACTCCACACCTTCTCCTAATTTCCACACTCCGAATTTTCTGCATAATATTTACACCACACATTGCCCTTAGACAGGACATCTCCACTGCCTCCAACCATCTCCTCGCTGCTGTATTTACCACCCAAGCTTCACACCCATATAAGAGTGTTGGTACTACTACACTTTCATACATTCCCTTCTTTGCCTCCATAGATAACGTTTTTTGACTCCACATATACCTCAATGCACCACTCACCTTTTTTTCCCTCATCAATTCTACGATTAACCTCATCCTTCATAAATCCATCCGCCGACACGTCAACTCCCAAGTCATTATATTAGACCTTAGTGCAATTATTTGATTACCACTTTATTGTTCACCACAACTTATATTAGTCCCTTTTATATTATAATTTTATATTATAATTCTAACTTTAAAGAATTACCTTTAAAGTACTACCTACTATCATATTCCCAAGCTCCATTATTTGATCATCACTTTATTTGTTCACCACAAATTATTTTAGTCCCTTTTATATTGTCTCCTTTATTTTAGCTTTAAAAAACTACCTTAGCTCATTATTTTTACATTTGTTAAATAATTCAGGTGCTATTTTTTTTAGCTTTAGAGTATTTACTTTATTTTTTACTTAATTCTAACTATAGATTCACTACAAATCTTATGATTACAAGCATTGATCCTGATACCAACCTCTTATTTAATGACTTAAATGAATCAAACAGTTACTGTAATTACTACACTGCAAAACAATCAAAGGCACTTCTCAGTGCCAACAACAACATAACTATCTTTAACTACAATATCAGATCTTTAAGCAAGCATTACGATGACCTCATAGCATTACTAAATTCCTTACATGCCAATATGTCCATCATTACACTAACTGAAACCTGGCTAAAGCCTGATAGTACAGATGTCTATGCCATTCCTGGTTACACAGCCATACACAACTGTAGGCCAGACCAACAAGGGGGTGGCACAGCCATATACTACTCAGACCAACTAGAATGAATCACTAATACTTGCACAAGGGATGAACATGGGGAATATATAATAGCTAAATTCAAATCCAAATACTTACAAAAACCTCTCACAGTGATAAACATCTACAGAGTTCCACAATCAAACATTAGCCAATTTAGTCAAAACCTAGGAAGTATGATAACTGATGCACGCATGAACAAAGATCACTTACTACTCTCAGGTGACTTCAATATAAATCTCCTGCAAGACCAGGATCCACACGTTACTGAATTCACAAACACAATGAGTAACTGCATGTTGCTACCAACAGTAACAAAACCTACAAGAGTTACAGAGACTAGTGTTTCCCTACTTGACCACATCTGGACCAACACCATATCCCCTTTAAAATCAGGCATAATTACAGATAATACCACAGACCACTACCCTACTTTCCTCATAACAACTCTTGGTAAAATACCCCAAGACACTACTAAAGTCACCTTCAGACTTCACAATGAGGCAGCCATTAATAACTTCACAACAGCAGTAACAAACATTGACTGGCACACTGAGCTAGAAATCTATACAGATATTGACGAATGTTTTAATAATTTTCTAAAAAAGACCCAATACCTCTATAACAAGCACTGCCCTAAAAAAACTAAACAGATGACAGCTAAGAGACTGAACAGTCCCTGGCTAACACCCAGCATTCTCAAATCCATAAATACAAAACACCGATATGAAAAACAGTACAGAATGGGTCACATAACCAGAGACCAAACAAAACGTTACTCGTCAATCCTAACCAGCCTGATAAGAAGGGCAAAAAAATTGTATTATGAGAACAGATTATCCAACTTACGAGGTGATATAAAAAAGACCTGGAAGACCCTATCAGAAATTCTGGGAACAAAAAAGATATCACGAAATAGCGAAATAAAATTAGCAAAATCAGATGAACCCCAACTCCCACCAACAGAAACAGCAAACAGACTCAATGATTCCTTTTCCACTATAGGACAAAACCTTGCCAATAAAATCCCAAGCTCAGATACCCCACCAAATGACTACCTCACTGGCAACTACCCGAACACACTGTTCCTAGCTCCGACTAACCCATACGAAGTCTCCCTTATTATCAACGCACTAAAAAACAAGGCAGGAGATTTAAGTACCTTACCACCCTTTATATACAAAAAAGTGTCACAAGTGCTATCTCCAATCATTGCAACACTCTTTAACCCTTTCAGGGTCCAAGGCCCAAATCTGGAGTCACGCACCAGTGTCCAAGAATTTTCAAAAAAAAAATTTGTTATTTTTTCTTATGAAATCGTAGAGAATCTTTTTGTGAAGGTAATAAAACAAAAAGTACGAAATTTGGTGGAAAATTGACGAAATTATGCCCTCGCGAATTTTGATGTGTCAGCGATATTTACGAATCGGCGATTTTGCCGACTTTGACTCCGATTTTAGGCCAATTACATTACTCCAATCAACCAAATTCTTAGCTATTTCACTAGTATTACTTCTATTCTATCGATTGAGCACAAGAAATCGCCAAGTCAACTGTTTTAACTACAAAATAAAGTGATCGGAAATTGTTAATTTGGCCAATTTAACACAAAGTTCAAAATATTCCAATTTCAAAATAGGGTCCAGAATGAACAATGTAGGCATTCCTGGCACTAAACTAACATTTCCTCTGTTCATTAGTTATGTTTTGAGGCTTTACAAATAAATTCCATTTTGATTTTTTATTCACATAATGAATTTTTATTCACACCAAAAAATAGAAGATTTACTGTTATGCAATACTGTAATAATTGTATAAAAATCATCACCATATTTGTGAATGTATATTAGACCCACCAGCTGACGTGTATTAGACGTGTGAGGTCGTTTGTTTACTCCTGAATATCGGCAAAAATTTAACTTTTGCACTACTTTGAGCTCAGTTTCAAGCCATTTCCAATGCTAAAACCAATCAAAATCATCTCTATTTCTGTAATATGTCTTCCATTCTATCAAATGAGACCAAGAAATCGCAAATACAACTATAAAAAACATACGAAAAAACACTGCGAAGTTGCTGTTTTAATCGAAAAATCATGATTTCATTTTTTTTTCTCTCATTATACACAGTGTGCTGCAGGATCTGTTTTATGTGGTGCACACATACCACATAGATGTATTCTCTCATATCTAGGCCCAAATGTACCACTCACAGTTTATCAGAGTGAGCTGAGCTCATGGCGTAGATCTACGGTTTGGACCCTGAACGTAAAGCCGTAGATCTACGGGACGGACCCTGAAAGGGTTAACAAACCCACTGAATCCTCCACCTTCCCTACAGCTCTCGAAATAGCAAGGGTCACCCCGATCCATAAAGGAGGAGACCAAACAGAGTTGAATAACTATAGGCCAATATCCAATTTACACCCTCTCTCAAAAATCTTCGAAAAATTAATTCATAAACGAATCTACTCCTACCTCATCTCCCAAAACATTCTCAACCCCTGCCAATTTGGATTCAGGCCTAATAAAAATACTAATGATGCTATTGTACACATGCTAGAACATATATACACTGCAATAGAGAAAAAAGAAGTCCCACTGGGGATCTTCATTGACTTACGTAAAGCTTTTGATACAGTTGACCATGACTTGCTCCACGTAAAATTGTCACACTATGGTATTAGAGGGCACTCCCTCAACTACCTCAAGTCATACCTCAGCAACAGAAGCCAATATGTGTACGCAAATGGGGCAAGCTCTTCCGCACAACCAATTACAGTTGGTGTCCCACAGGGAAGTGTCCTTGGCCCTCTTCTCTTTCTCCTATACATAAATGACCTACCAAATGCTTCGCAATTACTCAAACCCACACTTTTTGCAGCTGACACTACATACATCTTCTCTCACCCGAGCCCAGTCACGCTAGCCAATACTGTAAACACCGAATTACAGAAAATATCTACCTGGATGAGGACTAACAAACTTACACTAAACATTGACAAAACCTACTTCATTCAGTTTGGAAACAGAGCTACAGATGTACCTCTTAACATAACGATAAACAGATCACCTATCACAAAGCTAACAGAGGGAAAATTCTTAGGAATCCACCTTGATAATAGACTCAAATTTCATACACATATACAACAAATTTCTAAGAAAATTTCCAAGACTGTAGGCATACTATCGAAGATACGGTACTATGTTCCACAGTCAGCCCTCCTGGCCCTATATCACTCTCTTATTTACCCCTATCTCACCTATGGAATTTGTGCATGGGGCTCAACAACAATTAACCATCTCAGACCACTAATTACCCAACAAAAGGCTGCAGTTAGAATGATAAATTCTCACTACAGGCAACACACTCCACCAATATTCAAAACACTCAACCTACTCACCATACAAAACATCCATACTTATTACTGCACCTATTACATACATAGAACACTTAACTCTGATATTAACCCTCCCCTCAAACATCTCCTTGCCAACCTCAACAGAACACATGACCATAACACAAGGCACAGATCACTCTTTGATGTTCCTCGTGTCCATCTCACGCTATGCAAAAACTCAATGCACATAAAAGGCCCTAAAATCTGGAATTCATTACCTGTAAATATAAAATAAACACTACCTGTTTATAAATTCAAGTCTCTTCTCAAAGATCACTTACTCACTCAAAACCAAATAAATACTGAATAACTGAACCTTATAAATTGTATATCCTAAATGTTACTCACAATTATATCACACAAATGTTAAACCTAAAACCCAATCTAACTTTATTATTTTTTTAAATACACTACCTAACAGAATACTCCATTCTACAGAATGTACAGCAATGCATGCAACCATATGACCTGTCTTTGTAATACTCATTTGTGCTTTATAGTTATCTGTTTACATTAATGTTTTATCACTGATTTCATCATTGCTTAGTTAATCTTAAGTTAATTTTAAGCCAGCCCGTAATGCTATGCAAATAAGTGGCTTTGGCATGCTGCTCTTACCTGTATTTTTTTGTACCTCTGTATGTATGCTCAAATTACTAAATAAATAAATAAATAAATAAATAAACATTCACTTCTTCCATACTCCTCCTCCCCAATTTGATATCCAATTTTTCTTTATCTAAATCATTTGATACCCTCATCACCTTACTCTTTTCTATGTTCACTTTCAATATCATCAGAATGTAAAGTTGGGAAGCACTTGTATTCCACTTTATAGAAATAAAGTTTGTTTATTACAGACCGGGCTGTGGGGGCGTCGACTCCTGAAACCCCCTAAAGGTATACTCCTCTGTAGGAGCCAACGATGACGATCTCACTGAATTTCACCAATTACAAGAGTTATGGAGGCTGCAAGAGTCCTCCAGCTGTCAGAACACAAATATACCACAGGCACTGTACAAAGACGAGAAAAAGCTACTGTTCTTCCCATGCTTCAAAATTTAAATTCAAATTTTTATTTCTTTTATGCGGCACAAAATAATGTAGTTTACATGTAATAAAACATTGTTAGACACAAAAGAAAGCACTTGTATGCTATGCATTTTGGGCAAACTAATCCTAATGCTTAAAGACTACTTCAGAATACAGTGGTACCTCGAGTTACGAACTTAATTCGTTCCAGAAGGCTGTTCAAGTGCCGATACCGAACGAATTTGTTCCAATAAGGAATAATATAAATTAGTCTGTTTCAGACCCCCAAAAATGCACTTACAAAAATACTTACAAAAATACACTTACAGCAGACCCTTGGTTTTCATCGATCTTAGTTATCGCTGATTTTGGTTTGGGCCGACTTTTTTCGTTGATTTTTGGCTTTAGTTTTCGTCGATTACCTCCGTTTTCATCGATAGTATGGAACCTGTCCAGTCCCCAGAGTGCAGACAAAGCCGCCTCCCGCACGCACTCTCAGCCAGTGTAGCGTTATTTCTTGGTCAGTGAACATATCCTGCCAGGTCATACAAAACATTTCATGATAATCCACCGTTTTTGCCACTTGTTTATCATGTGTGACTCCTAAATAAGCAACCATGGCCCCAAAGAAAGCCCCTAGTGCCAGTGCTTTAGTAAAGAAAGTAAGGAACACCGTAGAACTGAAAAAAGAAATCCTAAGAAAATATGATAGTGGCATACGCATTGCTGAACTCGACAGGATGTACGGGAAGTCGCCATCAACAATCAGCTTTAGTGTGACAAAGAGAAAAGAAGTCATGGAAGCTGATGTTGTGAAAGGGGTGAATGCAATAACCAAACAGAGATCCCAAACAATTGAAGAAGTGGAGAAATTGTTGTTAGTGTGGATCAGAGAGAAAAAGCAGGAGATAGTGTTGTGAAGTCAACTATTTGTGAATAGGCAAGAGAGTTACATGATGACCTCTTAAAGAAAGTGCCTGAAACAAGTGCTGATGTAGGTGAATTTAAGACCAGCAAAAACTGGTTTGAAAATTTCAAGTGAAGTGGCATACAGAGTGTTGTAAAGCACAGCGAGGGTGCCAGTTCAGATGAACAAGCGGTTGAAAAATTCGTGCGGGAATTCAAATGTTATGTAGAGTCTGAAAAATTCCAACCCCAACAAGTGTTCCATTGTGATGAAACAGACCTCTTTTGGAAGAAAATGCCAAAGAGTGGACTAAAGAGCATTCATTAGTGGAGGAACATCACCCTGAGAAAGCTGTTGCAATCTGTGCTGGTGACTTTTACAATGACAATGCCATGTCCCATTTTAGGCAAATCTTAAAGAGACGCCAGAAACAAGACCTATCTGGATAGATATCTTGTGCGACAGGGATCTAATGACTCTAAAGCTGGTCCTAGTGACAGTAAAAAGCAAAGGAGGAAAGAGACCCCCAGATAAGGACTTGGTACCTAGTCCTTATGGAGGGGGATTCCCCTCCCAAACAATAACCTATCTTCCCTCTCCCTTCCTCCCTGCCTTCCTTCCAGCAACAACAGCCTTCAATGAAGGTAAGTGCCATGTTTAACCCTTTGACTGTTTTGGTCGTATATATACGTCTTACGAGCCACCGTGTTTGACGTATATAAACTCATAAATTCTAGCGGCTTCAAATCAAGTAGGAGAAAGCTGGTAGGCCCACATGTGAGAGAATGGGTCTGTGTGGTCAGTGTGCACCATCTAAAAAATATCCTTCAGCACGCAGTACATAATGAGAACATAAAACTCCGACCATTTTTTTTAATTAAAATGCCGACTTTGTGGTCTATTTTTGTATAGTATTTATTGATGTATTCTTGTTTTCTTGGTCTCATTTGATAAAATGGAAAACATATTATAGAAATACAGGTGATTTTGATTGGTTTTACTATGAAAAGAACCTTGAAATGGAGCTCAAAGTAGGGAAAATGTTTGAATTTTGCCGATGTTCAAAAGTAAACAAATGATGTCATTTTCCAATAAATGTCCAAGTAGCCATTCTGATTTGCAGTCATGAATGGGTTGACATTATTTATACAATTGTTACAATATTGCAGTAGTCTGCATAACAGTAAATCCTCTATTTTTTGCTTGAATAAAAATTTAAAATAGAAAGCAAGAGTAATATCAGAGGGGCCTGGAGACATGACTGATGAACAAAGAAAATGTTATTTTACAGGGTGGATAGGGGAGCAATGTGGCAGATGTTGCAAGTGTATGGTCAAGGAGGTAGGTTACTGAAAGCAGTGAAGAGTTTTTGCGAGGATAGTGAGGCTTAAGTTAGAGTATGTAGAAAAGAGGGAAATTTTTTCCCAGTAAAAGTAGGCCTTAGACAAGGATGTGTGATGTCACCGTGGTTGTTTAATATATTTATAGATGGGGTTGTAAGAGAAGTAAATGCGAGGGTCTTGGCAAGAGGCATGGAGTTAAAAGATAAAGAATCACACACAGGGTGGGAGTTGTCACAGAGCCAGGAATGTCTGCATTGTTCATTCTTGACCCTATTTTGAAATTGTCATATTTTTTAATTTTTGTGAAATTGGCCAAATTGTAAATTTCTGACCATATTATTATTATTATTATTATTATTATTATTATTATTATAAACCTCTACCTTAACTATTTCACATTAGTATTAAAATTAAATATAAATTTTAATAAAAGTTAACCACTGTTATCTTGTCTAGATTTGAGTAGTTATTATGTACTAGGATCAGTCTGCCCAAAATGTCCCGGCATGATAGCGACTTTCTTTGTACTTAGCAAACCAAAATTGTAATTACACACTAACCTTTGCAAAGAAATAAATCTTTCTAAAATATTCCTTCTTTTTTTTGGGTTACCCAAGCTTAGTGGTAAATGGCCAATGTGTCAATAAAAAAAAAATTGAAACATTAATCAGAAAAGTTATTTGCTTGTACAATAGGTTTTTTTTAACGTTATCTGACTTGAAAAAGAGATGACGTACAGTGAAACAATGTCTCATCTGACTTGAAAAAGAGGTGACGTACAGTGAAACAATGTCTCATCTGACTTGAAAAAGAGGTGACGTACAGTGAAACAATGTCTTATCTGACTTGAAAAAGAGATGACGTACAGTGAAACAATGTCTTATCTGACTTGAAAAAGAGATGACGTACAGTGAAACAATGTCTTATCTGACTTGAAAAAGAGATGACGTACAGTGAAACAATGTCTTATCTGACTTGAAAAAGAGATGACGTACAGTGAAACAATGTCTTATCTGACTTGAAAAAGAGGTGACGTACAGTGAAACAATGTCTCATCTGACTTGAAAAAGAGGTGACGTACAGTGAAACAATGTCTTATCTGACTTGAAAAAGAGGTGACGTACAGTGAAACAATGTCTCATCTGACTTGAAAAAGAGGTGACGTACAGTGAAACAATGTCTTATCTGACTTGAAAAAGAGGTGACGTACAGTGAAACAATGTCTTATCTGACTTGAAAAAGAGGTGACGTACAATGAAACAATGTCTTATCTGACTTGAAAAAGAGATGACGTACAGTGAAACAATGTCTTATCTGACTTGAAAAAAGAGATGACGTACAGTGAAACAATGTCTTATCTGACTTGAAAAAAGAGATGACATACAGTGAAACAATGTCTTATGCAACCCTTGCATAGAGTCCACACCTGGTCATGTAGACACTCAATATAAGTCCAAAGGTTAGTAATTAAATTTTTTCTTCTTGTTGTGTAAAATGCAATATACCGCTCTTCATTAACCCTTTGACTGTTTTGGTCGTATATATACGTCTTACGAGCCAGTGTTTCAGATGTATTAATACGCATAAATTCTAGCGGCTTCAAATCAAGCAGGAGAAAGCTGGTAGGCCCACATGTGAGAGAATGGGTTTGTGTGGTCAGTGTGCACCACATAAAAATAAAATCCTGCAGCACACAGTGCATAATGAAGAAAAAAAACTTTTTTTTTTAATTAAAACACCGACTTTGAGGTGTATTTTTGTATAGTATTTATCACTGTACTCTCGTTTTCATGGTCTCACGTGATAGAACTGAAAACATATTACAGAAATAGAGATGATTTTGATTAGTTTCACGATGAAAACAACCTTGAAATTGAGCTCAAAGTAGCGGAAATGTTTGATTTTTACCAATGTTCAGGAGTAAGCAAATCACACCACACGTCCAATACACGTCAACTGGGGAGTCTAATATTCTTTCACTAGTGCACTGATATTATTTATACCATTTTAACAATAATGCGGTAGTCTGCATAACAGTAAATTTTGTATTTTTTGTATGAATAAAAAATCAAAATAGAAAGCAATAGTAATATAAGAGGGGCCTAGAGATGTGACTGATGAACAGAGGATATGTTATTTTAGTGCCAAGAATGTCTACATTGTTTATTCTGGACCCTATTTTGAAATCGGCATCTTTTTTAATTTGTGTGAAATTGGCCAAATTGCCAATTTCTGACCACTTTATTGGGTAGTTCCAATCAGTAAATGGGCAGTTTCTTGTACTCAACTGATAGAAAAAATGGAGTTCTAAAGAAATAGCTATGAGTTTGGTCAACTGGAACAACAGAATTGGCCAAAAACAGGGCTCAAAATCGGTGAAATCGCCGATGCGTATATGTCGCCGAGACCACTAACTTCACAGGAGCGTAATTCCGTGAGTTTTCGACCAAATTTCGTACTTTTGGTGTCATTACCACCGGGAAAAGTTTCTCTATCATTTCAACAAAAAATATTTTTTTTTTTTTCCAAAAATTTTGCGACACAGAATGACAGTTTCAGAAAGGGGCTTGCGACAGTCAAAGGCTCTTGATCCAAGGCACCGGACAATGCCTGCTCCCTTGTCTCAAACCTGAATGCCTCCCACTCTCCATGTGCTACAGGAAATACCTTGATATACCTTTGATTAGTTTCACGAGATTTTGTACTCCCACACATCAGCCTCGGGCCTACAGGCTTAACACCCTTGATTAAAGTTAATAATAATTTGTACAGTGAGACCTGGCTATAAGCTCTTCCTCACTATCATTTCACTATATCTATAATAAGTTTTCAACTTACAATCACACTGGGGGCATATATAACAAAAGGCACAATACAGTGTGACTTTGTAAATGGTCCAAATCGGACCGAAACATTGTCGTAAGCTCCTCTTTTCTATGTGCAGATTATTTGTGTAACACTGGGGACCTTTTGAATTGTGTATAATGATATGATACACAATACCGAAGAGTCTCAACACTTTTGTAAGTCAAGGACATACCTTGAGAGGGTTTTGGAGGTAAAAGTTCCCGGGGCGCAGTTTGTGACCAGGCCTCATGGTGGATCAGGGCCACATGCAACCCGACGTATGAACCACAGTCCGGTTGGTCAGATACTGACTTTAGGTGCCTGTCCAGCACCTTCTTGAAGACAGTCAGGGGTCTATTGGTAATCCCCCTTAGGTATGCTGGGAGGCAGTTGAACAGTCTTGGGCCCCTGACACTTACTACATAAATTTTTCCTACACGATCAGTAAAGTCACAAAACTGAGTAAGGATAACCACAATAAAGTAACCGGAGATGACATGACTGGAGATTACTACACATCATGAAAGTGGTACATGTCTAACATGTCTACCATATACAGTACTAGTAAGTGTACAGGTACATACAAGTACAATTAACAATTCTGGTAATTTACACATATGATACTAGGTATGATAATTGTACTTGTGTACCTGTACCTGAAAAAACTTACCATTACTAGTAAATAGTCTCTATATAAACACTTCAGTTACTTGTAAAATAAAATGAACTTACCTGCGGCGTGATCTTATCTCTAGTGATCCTGTAATATAGTGATCTTGTAATACAGTGATCTTGTAATATAGCAGTTTAAAGCTTTGCTATCCAGACCTGTAACAAATAAATGAAAAAATATTAATTTACTAAAATATAATATACGTACGTAGTTCATTGTAGTGACATTTATTTTCCATGGCATCACATAACTTTATATGTTTGACTCGACTCACGAAATCGTAATGACACAACTGCAAGCAAACCATACCGCAAGTGAGGTTTGAACCCGCGGTCAGAGAGTCTCATAACTCCAGACCGCGCACTAGCCACTGGGCTAGCTAGCTTAATATGTTTCTGTCATACAGAGAAAAGCCCATGGTAATGCAAAGCATTTCAGGCTTAATATTAAAAATAATAATAATATCTTCATTTATTACAAGTTCAAGGTATACATGTACAGGGCCAGATTAAGAAGTCTCCGGGCCCTAGGCTATTCAGATTGGCGGGGCCCCTTTGAGTTACAGATAAGCGAAGCGACCCCTTCCACCTTGGGGGTGGGGGGTGGGGGTCGGTGTGAGCCTGTTTAAGGTCTAATTAAATACATTCTGGCTATTTAGATTAAATTTAATAGGGAAAGTACATCAAGACAACCAAAACCATTTACCAACAGCCATTATAACTATCTTGTTAAATCATGCATTTTAAAGAGAATAAACTCAAGAGAGCATAGTATTACTAGATTAGGCTATTAAAGTAGTGACCGCGGGGCCCCCAAATGCGCGGGGCCCTAGGCAAATGCCTAGTTTGCCTATGCGGTAATCTGGCCCTGTACATGTACAAGGTATACATGTGCAAGGTATACATGTACAAGGTATACATGTGCAAGGTATACATGTACAAGGTATACATGTACAAGGTATACAGAACATAGTTGACATCAATGACATACTACTATGTAGAAAGTACCTTGTTATGCTGAGCATTCCCCACAAATTATGTCAGTTTTGTCCCAGGATGTGACCCAGACCAGGCCACTAACACCCAGGATGTGACCCACACCAGTCCACTAACACCCAGGATGTGACCCACACCAGTCCACTAACACCCAGGATGTGACCCACACCAGTCCACTAACACCCATGATGTAACCCACACCAGTCCACTAACACCCAGGATGTGACCCACACCAGTCCACTAACACCCAGGATGTGACCCACACCAGTCCACTAACACCCAGGATGTGACCCACACCAGTCCACTAACACCCAGGATGTGACCCACACCAGTCCACTAACACCCAGGATGTGACCCATACCAGTCCACTAACACCCAGGATGTGACCCACACCAGTCCACTAACACCCAGGATGTGACCCACACCAGTCCACTAACACCCAGGATGTGACCCACACCAGTCCACTAACACCCAGGATGTAACCCACACCAGTCCACTAACACCCAGGATGTGACCCACACCAGTCCACTAACACCCAGGATGTGACACACACCAGTCCACTAACACCCAGGATGTGACCCACACCAGTCCACTAACACCCAGGATGTGACCCACACCAGTCCACTAACACCCAGGATGTGACCCACACCAGTCCACTAATACCCAGGATGTGACCCACACCAGTCCACTAACACCCAGGATGTGACCCACACCAGTCCACTAACACCCAGGATGTGACCCACACCAGTCCACTAACACCCAGGATGTGACCCACACCAGTCCACTAACACCCAGGATGTGACCCACACCAGTCCACTAACACCCAGGATGTGACCCACACCAGTCCACTAACACCCAGGATGTGACCCACACCAGTCCACTAACACCCAGGATGTGACCCACACCAGTCCACTAACACCCAGGATGCCACCCACACCAGTCCACTAACACCCAGGTACCCATTTTTACCGATGGGTGGACATAGACAACTGGTGGCAGGAAACATACCCAATGTTTCCACCCTCGCAGGGAATCAAACCCAAATCCTCACTGTATGAAGCAAAAGCTTTTGCCACCAGTCGATGAGACACTGTACAGTAACTAGCTACAGAATAGGAATACACATTAAATAAATGCTTATGAGAACTAAATTTATAAAAAATCAGAAGTACTGTTATTATGTATGGTAATACAATGGTACCATGAGTTTCGAACAGCTCCCAACTTGAACAATTATGTAAGTATATGTATTTATGTAAGTGCTTTTGTAAGTGCATTTTTGGGGGTCTGAAACGGATTAATCTCATTTACAGTATTCTTATGGGAACAAATTCGTTGGGTAACGGCACTCAAACAGCCTTCTGGAACGAATTATGGCTGAAACTCGAGGTACCACTGTAACTTGATTGTTTCACAGCATCACTGGTATATAATACAGCCTCTCCTCACTTAACAACGGGGTTCCGTTCCTAAGAGTAGATTGGTAAGCGAATTAGTCGTTAAACGAGGAGCATACTATACTGACAGTGGGTCTGTGTCAACCATCTTTGATATATTTTTTTAATGTCACCTTTGCACCATCTATAACATTTCTGGGATATTTTTAAATGTTTATACAATAGTGTAATGTATATTGTAATAAACAGAATAGCGGAAATCAGCTTTAATATACATTATTTTGGTTTGCATACTGGTTGGAGAACTGGTCGTAAGTCCGAGAGGTCGGTAAACGAGTACATCGCTAAGCGAGGAGAGGCTGTGCTCATAAGTCGAAGAATTAAGATAAATGTGCAATAACTGTGTACAGGCATAATCGGTTAATACAGTGCTTGGTTTAGAGGACTTCAGTAATATGGTGCCTTTCAGTTATACAGTGGACCCCCGGTTAACGATATTTTTTCACTCCAGAAGTATGTTCAGGTGCCAGTACTGACCGAATTTGTTCCCGTAAGGAATATTGTGAAGTAGATTAGTCCATTTCAGACCCCCAAACATACACGTACAAACGCACTTACATAAATACACTTACATAATTGGTCGCATTCGGAGGTGATCGTTATGTGGGGGTCCACTGTATTTATATTTATTGTTTTCAGTGCTTGTCTTGCTCTTAAGATAATTTTCAACAATTTTCAAAGTTTTTGCATTTAGTCTGGAACCTAACCTGCTGTATTAGTGGCATATGCTTGTATTTTTACTATTTAAAAGTTTTGCCAAACAATGACATAAACATCAGACTGATACCAAGTTGTTCCACATGTTTATTTCTTCAGTTCCTGTCTGTGACAGTAAATACGGAGACATGAAATTTTAGCACAATGAAAATATAAATAATAACTCCTGCATAGGCTTCAATATTTGGCTGGCTTATGTAAGTGTGTAATGATTGGAGTTATTTTTTAGTTTAATAACTTCATGGGGAAGTGGAACAAAATTCTTCCTCCGTAAGCCATGCGTGTCGTAAGAGGCGATTAAAATGCCGGAAGCAAGGGGCTAGTAACCCCTTCTCCTGTATATATTACTAAATTTAAAAGGCGAAACCTTCATTTTTCCTTTTGGGCCGCCCCGCCTCGGTGGGATACGGCCGGTACGTTGAAAGAAAGAACTTCATTAAGCACCCCATACTCATCCTGTGGGTGGAAGTCAAAAGATTACAGAGGCACAGGGACTGGGCCACAATGTTTTGATAGCCACAATGTTTTGATAGACACAAATAGAGTGGAACCTCAAATATTGAACTGCTCCCAACTCAACCAATTATGTAAGTGTATTTTTGTAAGTGCTTTTATAAGTGTATTTTTGAGGGTCTGAAATGGACTAATCTAATTTACATTATTCCTGATGGGAATAAATTCATTCGGTAAAGGCACTTGAACAGCCTTCTTGACTGAAGAAAGTTCGATATTTGAGGTTCCACTGTAGTTCATTACCACTGTAACGAACTATTTGTGTCTATGTCCAATTACAATCGTAATGAGTTATTTATGCAGATATTAATTAGGATATACACACACACACATACATATAAGTTTAAGTGGTAAAGCATTATTTACTGTGAGCAAAGTCAGGGTATTTTTCCAGAATGGTTTGTAATATTCCACTGTGGTTAAAATACTACTTTTCACTCTAGTACATAATGACGCAAGGTGTGACAATTATCCATCTGGCAAAGTTTACATTTCGTTTGGTCTACATCTGGTGGTGGTGATTTAACCTGCCAAAGATACTTGTAACCCAGCCGGAGCCGGGCGGTAGTGACATCCAAGAGTCTGCTTATTTTGTTGGATGCACCATAGACATGTGGCTCCTCCTGCATGATAGAATGATGATAGATGGACTGACTTGTGTCAGTCTCCCTAAGTCTTAAGTCAAAGATGTTCAGTTGGAGTTCTTTCGTATTATTGTTCTCAAACTGCTAACAGCTTAAGATCATAATCTCCCTCTCTGAAGGCATACGATTTTGCCAATTCATCAGTTCTATCATGCTTCTGAAGACCAATGTGAGACAAAATCCACAGAAGGTGCACTCTGATTCCACTGTCCACAATCCTACCATACCTGTGTCTGGCTTCTGACACAAGCATGACACACTTTATACTTAAGGAGTTGAGAGCATTTACGGATGATAATATTCAGTTACAATGAAAGTGTCAACTGTAGATACATAGATACATTTTTTGTGCAAGGAATATGGCAAACAGTTTTGTTTGAAGGGTAGAGGCCCAATTATTGATGCGTGCTCCAGTCTCTTTATGAGAGCCATCACTCTGTATGACAACAGCAGCACTACCAGCTGCACCAGTGGATTGAACAGAACCATCAACATCAATAATTTGAGTGTGTGCTGTGTGACTAAGTCATCAATACAGCTTAATGCATCCTGTTTGGCTTCAAAGCGAAGCTTTCGCTGTGATTTAAGAAGTGTTTTTTGGGGAATGGGAGGGATAGTGGCTCGGAATGGGGTAATATCCCATGGGGCAGGAAAGTGCCGCTGCTGCCTTACTTTACATTGATCATGTAGCTGGTTCATGAGGAAGGTCAGTTCTAATTTTTAATGATCCATCTGGAGGAGTGTTCACCAGTGCTGAGGAAAGTTTGGAGGGCTTCTATGGACTTGCCCGAGTATATTGACCCCACTGTGGATATTACATTCAGTAACACGATCTCAGATGCTTGTGATATCAAGTTCTTTCTGCATACTTAGAATTTTGGCAGTATGAGGGCATCCTAGGATGATCCTAATTGTTTCATTCTGCTATTTTTTCAGCCCTTCAAGTTTCCAGTCTGCCACAAAAGCAAGTAGCGGCACAACACTGGAAGCCAAGTTCCTATGCAAGAGGTTTTCACGATTTGACCTGTTGGTGTGCGAGCAAGGTAACATTTTTGAAGGGATTCAGGGAAAATTACTTAACCAGAATTGAGTCCTGGAGGTGCAAAATACAGTACCTACACTCATATACTAGTAATTGTAATTTAGTTTTGTTCCCAAAATGCCTTGCACGGTGGCCTGGTGGCTTAAGCTCCCGCTTCACACACGGAGGGCCCGGGTTCGATTACCGGCGGGTGGAAACATTTCGACAAGTTTCCTTACACCTATTGTCCTGTTCACCTAGCAGAAAATAGGTACCTGGGTGTTAGTCGACTGGTGTGGGTCGCATCCTGGGGGACATGATTGAGGACCCCAATGGAAATAAGTTAGACAGTCCTCGATGACGCACTGACTTTCTTGGGTTATCCTGGGTGGCTAACCCTCCGGGGTTAAAAATCCGAACGAAATCTTAAATTTATTACAAGCACCTAAAGTCAGTTCCTGATCAGCTGGGCTGTGGCTCGTATGTTGGTTTGCGTGCAGCCAGCAGCAACAGCCTAGTTGATCAGGCTCTGATCCACCAGGAGGCCTGGTCACAGACCGGGCCGCGGGGGCGTTGACCCCCGGAACTCTCTCCAGGTAAACTCCAGGTAAACAATAAGAGGCTTTCTATAAAATAGCTTATACATACATCAATCATCTTGTTTATTTTGTTTTGTCTGTGATATCAGTATACTTCTGACAAGACAGTGACTGACTGAATGATGGTTAAAGTGTCTTCCTCTTTTTAGGATGACCCTACCCTGGTGGGAGATAGCTGGTGTGTTAAAACAAAACACTGATAATATATGTCTGTTGTTATATGTATCTGTTAATAGTACCAGGAATCACCATCTCTGTTGTTAGGTATCGGTCCCAGGACCGAAACGTTTTCTAATAAATATGTTATAGTGTTTGCTTACGTGTCTTTCTAAACCATCTGTTAATAGTACCAGGAATCACCATCTCTGTTGTTAGGTATCGGTCCCAGGACCGAAACGTTTTCTAATAAATATGTTATAGTGTTTGCTTACGTGTCTTTCTAAACCATCTGTTAATAGTACCAGGAATCACCATCTCTGTTGTTAGGTATCAGACCAGGAATCATCACCCCTGTGTATCTGTTAATAGTACCAGGAATCACCATCTCTGTTGTTAGGTATCAGACCAGGAATCATCACCCCTGTAGTTTGGTCTTAGACCAGGAAACATCACCCCTGTAGTTTGGTCTCAGACCAGGAATCATCACTTCTGTAGTTTGGTCACTAGAGCATGAATCATCACCTCTGTAGCTTGGTCTCTAGACCAGGAATCATCACATCTGGATGCTGTAGAGGATAAACAAAATACAGATGTATACACAGACTTTGCAAAAGCTTTCGACAAGTGTGACCATGGTGTAATAGCACACAAAATGCGGGATAAAGGAATAACAGGAAAAGTTGGTAGATGGATCTACAACTTCCTGACAAATAGAACACAAAGAGTAATAGTAAACAGAGTAAAATCTGAGGCAACTATAGTGAAAAGTTCTGTTCCACAAGGCACAGTACTCGCTCCCATTCTATTCCTCATCCTCATATCTGACATAGACAGAGATGTAAGCCATAGCTCCGTGTCTTCCTTTGTGGATGACTCCTGGATTGCCATGACAGTGACCTCCATTGAGGACACTGCAAGACTTCAAGTGGACATCAACCAAATCTTCGAATGGGCTACTCAAAACAACATGAAGTTCAATGAAGAGAAATTTTGACTACTCAGATATGGAAAACTTAAGGAAATTAAAACTGTATCAGGGTATATGACAAATTGTAACCATACAATAGAGCAAAAATGTAATGTGAAGGACCTGGGAGTGATAATGTCAGAGGATCTCACCTTCAAAGACCACAATAATGTATCTACTGCATCTGCTAGGAAAATGATAGGATGGATGATGAGAACCTTCAAAACTAGGGACACCAAGCCCATGATGATTCTCTTCAAATTGCTCATTCTCTCTAGGCTGGAACACTGCTGTACTCTAACTGCCCCCTTCAAGGCAGGCAAAATTGCTGACCTGAAGAGCGTATAAATAACTTTCACTGCTCACATAAATACGATAAAGCACCTAAATTACTGGGAACGGTTGAAGGTCCCTGATCTGTATTTCCTGGAATGCAGGTGAGAGATACAAGATAATATACACTTGAAAAATCCTAGAGGGACTAGTACCAAACTTGCACACGAAAATCACTCCCCATGAAAGCAAAAGACTCGGTAGACGATGCAACATTCCCCCAATGAAAAGCAGGGGTGCCACCAGCAAGATAAGAGACAACACAATAAGTGTCAGGAGCCCAAGACTGTTCAACTGCCTCCCAGTATACATAAGGGGAATCACCAAAAAAAACCCTGGCTGTCTTCAAGACGGCACTGGACACACACCTAGAGTTAGTAACTGACCAACCAGGCTGTGGTTTATACGTCAGTTTCCATGTGGTCAACAGTAACAGCCTGGCTGATCAAACCCTGATACACCATGAGGCCTGGTCTCAGACCGAGCTGCGGGGGTGTTGACCCTTCAAACTTTCTCCAGGTATACTCCAGGTAAAACTCCAGGTAATCTGTAGCTTGGTCTCAGACCAGGAATAATCACCCCTGTAGCTTGGTCTCAGACCAGGAATCATCACCCCTGTAGCTTGGTCTCAGACCAGGAATCATCACCCCTGTAGCTTGGTCTTAGACCAGGAATCATCACCCCTGTAGCTTGGTCTTAGACCAGGAATCATCACCCCTGTAGCTTGGTCTTAGACCAGGAATCATCACCCCTGTAGCTTGGTCTTAGACCAGGAATCATCACCCCTGTAGCTTGGTCTTAGACCAGGAATCATCACCCCTGTAGCTTGGTCTCAGACCAGGAATCATCACCCCAGTAGCTTGGTCTTAGACCAGGAATCATCACCCCTGTAGCTTGGTCTTAGACCAGGAATCATCACCCCTGTAGCTTGGTCTTAGACCAGGAATCATCACCCCTGTAGCTTGGTCTTAGACCAGGAATCATCACCCCTGTAGCTTGGTCTTACATCAGGAATCATCACCCTTGTAGCTTGGTCTTAGACCAGAGAAATAAAACAAATATGAGAAATAATCTTATAACTTAATTATTATTGGCTAAATTATCATTATTTTAGATATATTATAGGCTTAGGCCTATAATAATCAGGTGACTGATACATTATAAATATATAATGAAGGCTGGTAATTATTATAGACCTAAGCGAAACACATTATAAATTATATAATAAAGGCAGGTAATGATTATAGACATAAATCTATAATAATCTGGTGCAAGATATATAAATTATAGAATAAAGGAAGGTAATTATTATAGGCCTCTGATATAGGCTCTGATCCACCAGGAGGCCTGGTCTCAGACCGGGCCGCGGGGGCGTTGACCCCCGGAACTCTCTCCAGGTAAACTCCAGGTAAATAACCAGGTGTAAGGTACAATATTATAAATAAATTATATAATAAAAGCTGGTAAATATAGGCCTAAGCTTATGTGTTTTTCTAAACCAGGCCTAAGGCTATAATGCGGTTTCAACTTCATTACAAATTATATAATAATATATAGTAATTATAAACCTGCAATTTACATTATAAGTAAATTATATAATAAAGGCGGATTATAGGCCTAAGCCAATAATAATCTGGTATAAGCAACATTGTATGTTAATTATCATAGGCCTATAATCAAGTTACATTATATAATAAAATGTTAATTATCATAGGCCTAAGCCTATAATTAGGTACGAAATGCAATAGTAAATAAAGGCAGATTATAGGCCTAAGCCAATAATAATTGGGCATAAGCAACATTATATGTTAATTATCATAGGCCTATAATCGTTACATTATAAATAAATTATATAATAAATAGGGGTAAATATAATTGTCTGTAAGTTAACATTAAGATGTTAAATAAGAGTTAACATTGGTTGTTGTGACTTATCTTACCTTGTGAGGTGAAGCTCCACACATATAACAATCTCTCTCAACATTAACACAACAAAAACACAACAAAAACACACAAAAACAAAGGAAATTTGCAGAAATTATCACCATGAATGTTGTTGTTCTTGTTGTTGTTGAGGCTATAAGGGCGAGTGACGACTTACTGCTGGTGTAATGTAATGTAATGTAATGTAAGGGCGAGTGACGACTTACTGCTGGTGTAATGTAATGTAATGTAATGTAATGTAAGGGCGAGTGACGACTTACTGCTGGTGTAATGTAATGTAATGTAATGTAAGGGCGAGTGACGACTTACTGCTGATGTAATGTAATGTAATGTAATGTAATGTAAGGGCGAGTGACGACTTACTGCTGGTGTAATGTAATGTAATGTAATGTAATGTAATGTAATGTAAGGGCGAGTGACGACTTACTGCTGGTGTAATGTAATGTAATGTAATGTAAGGGCGAGTGACGACTTACTGCTGATGTAATGTAATGTAATGTAATGTAAGGGCGAGTGACAACTTACTGCTGGTGTAATGTAATGTAATGTAATGTAATGTAATGTAAGGGCGAGTGACGACTTACTGCTGGTGTAATGTAATGTAATGTAATGTAAGGGCGAGTGACGACTTACTGCTGATGTAATGTAATGTAATGTAAGGGCGAGTGACGACTTACTGCTGGTGTAATGTAATGTAATGTAATGTAAGGGCGAGTGACGACTTACTGCTGGTGTAATGTAATGTAATGTAATGTAAGGGCGAGTGACGACTTACTGCTGGTGTAATGTAATGTAATGTAATGTAAGGGCGAGTGACGACTTACTGCTGGTGTAATGTAATGTAATGTAATGTAAGGGCGAGTGACGACTTACTGCTGGTGTAATGTAATGTAATGTAATGTAATGTAATGTAAGGGCGAGTGACGACTTACTGCTGGTGTAATGTAATGTAATGTAATGTAAGGGCGAGTGACGACTTACTGCTGGTGTAATGTAATGTAATGTAATGTAAGGGCGAGTGACGACTTACTGCTGGTGTAATGTAATGTAATGTAATGTAAGGGCGAGTGACGACTTACTGCTGGTGTAATGTAATGTAATGTAATGTAAGGGCGAGTGACGACTTACTACTGGTGTAATGTAATGTAATGTAATGTAAGGGCGAGTGACGACTTACTGCTGGTGTAATGTAATGTAATGTAATGTAATGTAATGTAATGTAATGTAATGTAATGTAAGGGCGAGTGACGACTTACTGCTGGTG
This sequence comes from Cherax quadricarinatus, assembly GCF_038502225.1. NCBI lineage: Eukaryota > Metazoa > Arthropoda > Malacostraca > Decapoda > Parastacidae > Cherax > Cherax quadricarinatus. Next base: position 4,203,233 of record NC_091389.1, on the reverse strand, counting down.
TAATGTAATGTAATGTAATGTAAGGGCGAGTGACGACTTACTGCTGGTGTAATGTAATGTAATGTAAGGGCGAGTGACGACTTACTGCTGGTGTAATGTTTACCTGGAGTTTACCTGGAGAGAGTTCCGGGGGTCAACGCCCCCGCGGCCCGGTCTGTGACCAGGCCTCCTGGTGGATCAGAGCCTGATCAGCCAGGCTGTTGCTGCTGGCTGCACGCAAACCAACATACGAGCCACAGCCCGGCTGATCCGGAACTGACTTTAGGTGCTTGTCCAGTGCCAGCTTGAAGACTGCCAGGGGTCTGTTGGTAATCCCCTTTATGTGTGCTGGGAGGCAGTTGAACAGTCTCGGGCCCCTGACACTTATTGTATGGTCTCTTAACGTGCTAGTGACACCCCTGCTTTTCATTGGGGGGATGGTGCATCGTCTGCCAAGTCTTTTGCTTTTGTAGTGGGTGATTTTCGTGTGCAAGTTCGGTACTAGTCCCTCTAGGATTTTCCAGGTGTATATAATCATGTATCTCTCCCTCCTGCGTTCCAGGGAATACAGGTTTAGGAACCTCAAGCGCTCCCAATAATTGAGGTGTTTTATCTCCGTTATGCGCGCCGTGAAAGTTCTCTGTACATTTTCTAGGTCGGCAATTTCACCTGCCTTGAAAGGTGCTGTTAGTGTGCAGCAATATTCCAGCCTAGATAGAACAAGTGACCTGAAGAGTGTCATCATGGGCTTGGCCTCCCTAGTTTTGAAGGTTCTCATTATCCATCCTGTCATTTTTCTAGCAGATGCGATTGATACAGTGTTATGGTCCTTGAAGGTGAGATCCTCCGACATGATCACTCCCAGGTCTTTGACGTTGGTGTTTCGCTCTATTTTGTGGCCAGAATTTGTTTTGTACTCTGATGAAGATTTAATTTCCTCATGTTTACCATATCTGAGTAATTGAAATTTCTCATCGTTGAACTTCATATTGTTTTCTGCAGCCCACTGAAAGATTTGGTTGATGTCTGCCTGGAGCTTTGCAGTGTCTGCAATGGAAGACACTGTCATGCAGATTCGGGTGTCATCTGCAAAGGAAGACACGGTGCTGTGGCTGACATCCTTGTCTATGTCGGATATAAGGATGAGGAACAAGATGGGAGCGAGTACTGTGCCTTGTGGAACAGAGCTTTTCACCGTAGCTGCCTCGGACTTTACTCTGTTGACGACTACTCTCTGTGTTCTGTTAGTGAGGAAATTATAGATCCATCGACCGACTTTTCCTGTTATTCCTTTAGCACGCATTTTGTGCGCTATTACGCCATGGTCACACTTGTCGAAGGCTTTTGCAAAGTCTGTATATATTACATCTGCATTCTTTTTGTCTTCTAGTGCATTTAGGACCTTGTCGTAGTGGTCCAATAGTTGAGACAGACAGGAGCGACCTGTTCTAAACCCATGTTGCCCTGGGTTGTGTAACTGATGGGTTTCTAGATGCGTGGTGATCTTGCTTCTTAGGACCCTTTCAAAGATTTTTATGATATGGGATGTTAGTGCTATTGGTCTGTAGTTCTTTGATGTTGCTTTACTGCCCCCTTTGTGGAGTGGGGCTATGTCTGTTGTTTTTAGTAACTGTGGGACGACCCCCATGTCCATGCTCCCTCTCCATAGGATGGAAAAGGCTCGTGATAGGGGCTTCTTGCAGTTCTTGATGAACACAGAGTTCCATGAGTCTGGCCCTGGGGCAGAGTGCATGGGCATGTCATTTATCGCCTGTTCGAAGTCATTTGGCGTCAGGATAACACCGGATAGGCTTGTGTTAATCAAATTTTGTGGCTCTCTCATAAAAAATTCATTTTGATCTTCGACTCTCAGTCTGGTTAGCGGCTTGCTAAAAACTGAGTCATATTGGGACTTGAGTAGCTCACTCATTTCCTTGTTGTCATCTGTGTAGGACCCATCTTGTTTAAGTAGGGGCCCAATACTGGACGTTGTTCTCGATTTTGATTTGGCATAGGAGAAGAAATACTTTGGGTTTCTTTCGATTTCATTTATGGCTTTTAGTTCTTCCCGCGATTCCTGACTCCTAAAGGATTCTTTTAGCTTAAGTTCGATGCTTGCTATTTCTCTGACCAGTGTCTCCCTACGCATTTCAGATATATTGACCTCTTTTAGCCGCTCTGTTATTCTTTTCCGTCGCCTGTAAAGGGAGCGCCTGTCTCTTTCTGTTTTACATCTACTCCTCCTTTTTCTTAGAGGAATAAGCCTTGTGCATACATCGAGTGCTACCGAGTTAATCTGTACTAGGCATAAGTTGGGGTCTGTGTTGCTTAGTATATCTTCCCAGCTTATATCGGTTAGGACTTGGTTTACTTGGTCCCACTTTATGTTTTTGTTATTGAAGTTGAATTTGGTGAATGCTCCCTCGTGACTAATCTCATTATGTCGGTCTGGGGCTCCGCGCATACATGACTGAACCTCAATTATGTTGTGATCTGAGTATATTGTTTTTGATATGGTGATATTTCTTATCAGATCATCATTGTTAGTGAAGATGAGGTCTAGTGTATTCTCCAGTCTAGTAGGCTCTATTATTTGCTGGTTTAAATTGAATTTTGTGCAGAGATTTAAAAGCTCGCGTGAGTGTGAGTTTTCATCAGAGCTGCCTCCTGGTGTTATTACTGCAACAATATTATTTGCTATATTCCTCCATTTTAGGTGCCTTAAGTTGAAATCCCCCAGGAGCAAGATGTTGGGTGCAGGAGCTGGAAGGTTTTCCAGACAGTGGTCAATTTTTAACAGCTGTTCCTGGAATTGCTGGGATGTTGCATCCGGAGGCTTGTAGACTATCACAATGACTAGGTTTTGGTTCTCGACCTTTACTGCTAAAACTTCCACTACATCATTTGAGGCATTTAGCAGTTCTGTGCAAACAAGTGACTCTGCAATGTACAGGCCAACCCCCCCCCTTTTGCCTGTTCACTCTGTCACATCTGTATAGGTTGTAACCTGGGATCCATATTTCGTTGTCCAAGTGATCCTTTATGTGGGTCTCAGTGAAAGCCGCGAACATTGCCTTTGCCTCTGCAAGCAGTCCACGGATGAAAGGTATTTTGTTGTTTGTTGCTGGCTTTAGACCCTGTATATTTGCAAAGAAGAATGTTATCGGACTGGTGATATTGTTGGTACTGGGGGGGGATTTTTTTTCCGGCATTAGTATCTGTATCTGTCGGTTTGGAGTGGAGGCCATCGACTGTGGTTCCACTCCAGGAATGACTGGATTTGGTGTACGATTTCTGCCATTTCCTGCCAGTTTTTTTTCCTTCCTGGCACTAAAAAACCTCTCCCTCTTGAGTGGCTGTGGCTACCCAGGTTTTCCCATGGCCTGGATGTTTTGTATCTTTTTGTCCCCTTTAGATGGTATGCCTGGCAATTTAAGTTATAGCACAGTCTTTCCTGTACTGAAGAGGTACACAGTTCAGGGTGAAAAAGCTTACAGGAAGGGAGTTTGCATTTTCCTGTTGTCATATGGGCATGGCATTTCCTAGGGTGGTCATAGTTGCACGTCCCATCTGTTTTTCCAGATTTCCCATGCCAGCAGATACCGAGTGCATAGTATGTGCACAGGCTTGGTTTCCGTTTGCCTTGGGTTTCTGTGTCTGTATTCCCTGTTGGTGCATGTTTCCCTGTCTTACTTCTATCCTCCCTAGCACCAACAATGGAGCTCCCACCATTTGTTTTTGGTAATATATCCTCACTATTGCTAGTGGAGTCCTCTTGTTTGCTATTTCCTGCGGTATTTCTAGTTTGCAATATTGGTTTTATCTTATCTTTGACTACACTTGTTTCCCTACTATGGCTCCTGTCCCCTATGCGGTCATTCATATGTATTCCTTCCTGCGTATAATTCCCGACTACCTGGACAAAATCTCCAGCTTCACCATTACTGTCTCCCAGGACAGCATCTCCAGCTTCCCCATTACTGTCTCCCAGGACAGCATCTCCAGCTTCACCATTACTGTCTCCCAGGACAGCACCTCCAGCTTCACCATTACTGTCTCCCAGGACAGCACCTCCAGCTTCCCCATTACTGTCTCCCAGGACAGCACTATCAGCCCCCCATTTACTGACTACCAGGACATCATCTCCAGCCTTACAGTTTCTGACTACATGGCCAGTATCAAGGGCAGTACCATTCAGCCCGGACTTTTTATGTTCCCATCTGTTGTAGAAAGCTTCCAGGTTTTCTATGAAAGCAGCTTTGATGTTGACCTCTTTTAATACCCTTGTGATTTTAGTCCACAGATTTATCTCATTTGGGCATACCCAAAAACACTTCCCTGTTTTAATACTGCTTGTAGCTAGTTCTTGGATATCTGCACAAGGGGCGTGACACCAATTTCCACAGAAATGACAATTTATGCATGTGGAAGCCCGTTTGTTTGACTGACCACAGACTACACACAGCTTCATAATGATTTGAATGGTTGATTTACTGCAATTCTACTAGCAACCTCTTGAATATTCTATTAATAACCTGCTAGGTGGTGCACAACGAAACCGTTTGAAACCAGTCCAGGGTTCGGACCAGTCAAGGGTTCGGACCAGTCAAGGGTTTGGACCAGTCTATCTGATCTGATCAGTGGGTCACTTATTTAAACCATACTGGTCGGTGATTTGAGCTAACACATGAAGGATCTACTGGAAATTATCTACCCGAGTAATATGTGATTTGATTGATACAAAAGTATAACTTGCGTGTTGAAGAGCCGGTGACTGCTGGCACTCCTACAATGACGAACGGTCGAGCCTCCACCTTTGTTTATCAATCTCTGTATCTAGCTTCTCTATTTTTTTTTTCCGTCTCCACCACAATAAATGCTATATTATCACTATAGTTGACTGGTGCAAATTTTGGAGGAAGGGCGCTTTTTCTGTAGTAATAATTGCTTCTCGTTGTGTATATTGCGACCGCTGGTAACTACAGGTTATATGAAATTCACAGTATACGTCTGGTATTTCAAGAAAAAGAAACTAATGAAAGTCACTCCACTTCACTAAGTACCATTATAATACTGGTTAGTTGCTACTACAACACTGTATTCTGCTATTCACTGGTATCACTAGATTATATGCGAGTACACTAGCAGGCCAGGAAGATTATTAAAAACAGCTGACCTGTGGTAAGTTTCTGGCGACTTCTGGCACCTGCCTCTATAGGCTTATCACTTCATTTACAAATTCACCTGTTTTCAAATGACACTTTAGCCTTTATCATCAATATACTAGGGAGCCACTGTAGTATACACTATACACTATGTATACTCAATGCTTTCAGGGAGACTTTCTTTCCTCTGACACAAAGTTCAATATTATTATTTTTCCACACGGGACAGGCCTATGATTCCCCTCTGGCAGTAAACTCTGCTAGGAAGTGCACACTAATTCTCCTTTTTTTACTCAGTATATAATGTTTTCCGCCCAAGATTGGTTCCAGGCGCTAGAGGGATGTATAGTATAGGATTGATGACACAAATTAAAGTTCTAGCACGTAAGAGCGACCGTGTAATGTAATGTAATGTAATGTAAGGGCGAGTGACGACTTACTGCTGGTGTAATGTAATGTAATGTAATGTAAGGGCGAGTGACGACTTACTACTGGTGTAATGTAATGTAATGTAATGTAAGGGCGAGTGACGACTTACTGCTGGTGTAATGTAATGTAATGTAATGTAAGGGCGAGTGACGACTTACTGCTGGTGTAATGTAATGTAATGTAATGTAAGGGCGAGTGATGACTTACTGCTGGTGTAATGTAATGTAATGTAATGTAAGGGCGAGTGACGACTTACTGCTGGTGTAATGTAATGTAATGTAAGGGCGAGTGACGACTTACTGCTGGTGTAATGTAATGTAATGTAATGTAAGGGCGAGTGACGACTCACTGCTGGTGTAATGTAATGTAATGTAATGTAAGGGCGAGTGACGACTTACTGCTGGTGTAATGTAATGTAATGTAATGTAAGGGCTAGTGACGACTTACTGCTGGTGTAATGTAATGTAATGTAAGGGCGAGTGACGACTTACTACTGGTGTAATGTAACATAATGTAATGTAAGGGCGAGTGACGACTTACTGCAGTGTAATGTAATGTAATGTAATGTAAGGGCGAGTGACGACTTACTGCTGGTGTAATGTAATGTAATGTAAGGGCGAGTGACGACTTACTACTGGTGTAATGTAATATAATGTAATGTAAGGGCGAGTGACGACTTACTGCTGGTGTAATGTAATGTAATGTAAGGGTGAGTGACGACTTACTGCTGGTGTAATGTAATGTAATGTAAGGGCGAGTGACGACTTACTGCTGGTGTAATGTAATGTAATGTAAGGGCGAGTGACGACTTACTGCTGGTGTAATGTAATGTAAGGGTGAGTGACGACTTACTGCTGGTGTAATGTAATGTAATGTAAGGGCGAGTGACGACTTACTGCTGGTGTAATGTAATGTAAGGGTGAGTGACGACTTACTGCTGGTGTAATGTAATGTAATGTAAGGGCGAGTGACGACTTACTGCTGGTGTAATGTAATGTAATGTAATGTAAGGGCGAGTGACGACTTACTGCTGGTGTAATGTAATGTAATGTAATGTAAGGGCGAGTGACGACTTACTGCTGGTGTAATGTAATGTAATGTAATGTAAGGGCGAGTGACGACTTACTGCTGGTGTAATGTAATGTAATGTAATGTAAGGGCGAGTGACGACTTACTGCTGGTGTAATGTAATGTAATGTAATGTAAGGGCGAGTGACGACTTACTGCTGGTGTAATGTAATGTAATGTAATGTAATGTAATGTAATGTAATGTAAGGGCGAGTGACGACTTACTGCTGGTGTAATGTAATGTAATGTAATGTAATGTAATGTAAGGGCGAGTGACGACTTACTGCTGATGTAATGTAATGTAATGTAATGTAAGGGTGAGTGACGACTTACTGCTGGTGTAATATAATGTAATGTAATGTAATGTAATCTAATGCAATGTAATCTAATGTAATGTAGTCTAATATATTGTAATGTAATCTGATGTAATGTGATGTACTCTAACGTAATGTAATGTAGTCTAGTGTAATGTAATCTAATGTAATGTAATCTAATGTAATATAACCTAATGCAATGTAATATAATGTAATGTAGTCTTAGGCAATGCAATGTAATGTAATGTAATGTAATGTAATGTAAGGGCTAGTGACGACTTACTGCTGGTGTAATATAATGTAATGTAATGTAATGTAATCTAATGCAATGTAATCTAATGTAATGTAGTCTAATATATTGTAATGTAATCTGATGTAATGTGATGTACTCTAACGTAATGTAATGTAGTCTAGTGTAATGTAATCTAATGTAATGTAATCTAATGTAATATAACCTAATGCAATGTAATATAATGTAATGTAGTCTTAGGCAATGTAATGTAATGTAATGTAATGTAATGTAATGTAATCTAATGTAATGTAATGTAAGCAATGTAACGTAAGCAATGTAATGTATTCTAATGTAATGTAATGTAAGTAATGGAATGAAATGTAATGTAATATAAGTAATAAAATCATAGCACGGGTGGGTTAGAACCCGCGGTCAGAGAGTCATAAAACTCCAGACCGATGCGTTCACCACTGGACCAGCTGCTACAACAAGATTTATCCAACTAGGTATATTTGTACACCATATGAAGGTTAGTATAGGCCACCACTGTGACCACAAATGCAAGATTTTTACAGACGAATCTCCAGCTAGTGTGGCCCTGACGAACTCTAGCTCAAGTCCCCTCAAAGCCGTCAACATGACTGATGAAATCGTAATGATACAACTGCAAACAAACCATACCATGGGTGGAGTTAGAACCCATGGTCACAGAGTCACGGCCACGCTAGCTGGAGATTCGTCTGTAAGAACTTACATTTGTGGTCACAGTGGTGGCCTATGCTAACCTTTCTATGGTGTATAAATGTACCTAATTGAGTGAATCTTATTGTAGCAGCTGGTCCAGTGGTTAACACGTCGGTCTGGAATTTTATGACTCTCCAACCGAGGGTTCTAACCCCATCCATGGTATGATTTGTTGGCAACCATGTCATCATGATTTCGTGAGTAAAGTAGAGCATGTAAGGTATCAAACCTGCCCCTACTATCGCAAATCTTCGAAAAAATAATTCACAAACACGTCTGCTCCTACTTCGTATCCCACAACATACTCACCTTTGTCAATTTGGATTTAGACTGAAAAAAAGTACTAATGATAGTGTTATATATATATGCTTGAACTAATATATTCTGCGTTTGAAAAAACTGAATTTTCCCTGGGACTTTTCATAGACTTATGAGAAACTTTTGATACAGTTGACTGTGACCTTATGCACCTAAATTTTGAATATTACGGGGTTAGAGGACTCTCTTTCGATTACCTAAAATATTATATTAGCAATACCTGGAGTATACCTGGAGGGGGCTCCAGGGGTCAACGCCCCCTGCGGCCTGGTCTGCAACAACCAGGCCTTGACCCAGTAAGTATACACAAATGGAGCTAACTCCACTACACAACGTGTTCTTGTTGGAGTCCCACAGGGAAGCGTCCTTGGTCTATTTCTCTTTCTCATTTACATCAATGACCTCCCAAATGCATTTAATCTCCCTAAACCCATTTTATTTGCAGATTACACAACTTATGTCTTCTCTCACCGAAACCCAACCATACCAACAGACAAAGCAAATCTCCACCCTGTCTGCAGTCTCAAATTTCAGACACACATACAGCATATTACCAAGAAAGTCTCCAAAACAGTAGGCATCCTCTCAAAGATACGGTATTATGTACCCCAATCAGCTCTTCTAGCTCTGTATTACTCTCTCATTTACCTCTACTTCAGCTATGGTATTTGTGCATGGGGATCAACCACAGCAAATTCCCTTAAGCCTTAAATAACTCAGCAAAAAGTTGCAGTGCAATTGATTACTAACTCCTGCATTAGACAACACACCTCACCTCTTTTCAAGAGTCTTAACTTCCTTAATATACAAAACATTCACTTTTATTATTGTGCCTGCTACATACACAGACCACTATAATGTAAACCCTCCTCTCAAACTCCTCCTTGATAACTATAACAGAGCACACGGCCAAGAAGCCAGGCCAGGAGCTGAGTCTCGACCCTTGCAACCACAATTACGTGAGTACACAGATCAGTCTTCGATATCCCTCATGTCTCCCTATGCAAAAATGCTAAGCAGGTAAAAGGTCCGAAGATTTGGAATACAATACCAGAACACATTAAAGGACCTCTGTCTGCAAATCAGTTTAAGGCAGGTGCCCCGTAGCTCGATTGATAGCGCACTCACCTCACACACTGAGGTGCAGGGTTCGAATCTCCTTCGGTACGGCTGGGAAACATTAGGGACGTGTTTCCTTAAGACACCTGCTGTCCCTGTCACCCAGTAGTAGTAATGGGTACCAGGGTGTTAGTGGACTGGTGTGGGTCACATTCTGGGTGTTAGTGGACTGGTGTGGGTCACATTCTGGGTGTTAGTGGACTGGTGTGGGTCACATCCTGAGTATTAGTGGACTGGTGAGGGTCACATCCTGGGTACTCACCTAATTGTACTCATCTAATTGTGGTTGCAGGAGTCGAGACTCAGCTCCTGGCCCCGCCTCTTCACTGATCGCTACTGGGTCCACTCTCTCTCTCTCTCTGCTTCCTGAGCTTTGTCATACCTCTTCTTAAAACTATGTATGGTTCCTGCCTCCACTACTTCACTTGCTAGGCTATTCCACTTGCTGACAACTCTATGACTGAAGAAATACTTCCTAACGTCCCTGTGACTCGTCTGAGTCTTCAGCTTCCAGTTGTGACCCCTTGTCCCTGTGTCCCCTCTCTGGAACATCCTATCTCTGTCCACCTTGTCTATTCCCCGCAGTATCTTGTATGTCGTTATCATGTCTCCCCTGACCCTTCTGTCCTCCAGTGTCGTCAGTCCGATTTCCCTTAACCTTTCCTCGTACGACATTCCCTTGCGCTCTGGGACTAGCCTTGTTGCAAACCTTTGTACTTTCTCTAACTTCTTGACGTGCTTGACCAGGTGTGGGTTTAGACTGGTGCTGCATACTCCAGTATGGGCCTAACATACACAATGTACAATGTCTTGAACGATTCCTTATTAAGGTATCGGAACGCTATTCTCAGGTTTGCCAGGCGCCCGTATGCTGCAGCAGTTATTTGGTTGATGTGTGCCTCCGGTGATGTGCTCGGTGTTATGGTCACCCCAAGGTCTTTCTCCCTGAGTGAGGTCTGTAGTCTTTGTCCACCTAGCCTATACTCTGTCTGCGGTCTTCTTTGCCCCTCCCCAATCTTCATGACTTTGCATTTGGCTGGATTGAATTCGAGAAGCCAGTTACTGGACCACATGTCCAGCCTGTCCAGGTCTCTTTGCAGTCCTGCCTCATCCTCGTCCGATTTAATTCTTCTCATCAACTTCACGTCATCTGCGAACAGGGACACTTCAGAGTCTATTCCTTCCATCATGTCGTTCACATGTATCAAAAATAGCACTGGTCCTAGAACTGACCCCTGTGGGACCCCGCTCGTAACAGGCGCCCACTGTGATACCTCTTCACGTACCATGACTCGTTGCTGCCTCCCTGTCAGGTATTCCCTTATCCATTGCAGTGCCCTCCATTTTACATTCGCCTGATCCTCCAGCTTCTGCACTAATCTCTTGTGGGGAACTGTGTCAAAGGCCTTCCTGCAGTCTAGGAAAACGCAATCTACCCACCCCTCTCTCTCGTGTCTTACTTCTGTTACCTTGTCATAAAACTCCAGGAGGTTTGTGATACAAGATTTGCCTTCCATGAACCCATGCTGGTTTTCATTTATAATCTTGTTCCTTTCCAGGTGTTCGACCACTCTCCTCCTGATAATCTTCTCCATGACTTTGCACACAATACATGTCAGAGACACAGGTCTGTAGTTTAGTGCCTCGTTTCTGTTTCCTTTCTTAAATATGGGGACTACATTAGCTGTCTTCCATTTCTCAGGTAGTTGCCCAGTTTCAAGGGATGTGTTGAAGATTGTGGTTAGAGTCACGCACAGCATCTCTGCTCTTTCTCTAAGGACCCATGGGGAGATGTTGTCCGGTCCCATCGCCTTTGAGGTGTCAAGGTCACTTAAGAGCTTCTTCACCTCCTCCTCAGTTGTTCGTATTTCATCCAACACTTGTTAGATAAGATAAGATAAGATTTCGTTCGGATTTTTAACCCTGGAGGGTTAGCCACCCAGGATAACCCAAGCAAGTCAGTGCGTCATCGAGGACTGTCTAACTTATTTCCATTGGGGTCCTTAATCTTGTCCCCCAGGATGCGACCCACACCAGTCGACTAATACCCAGGTACCTATTTGCTGCTAGGTGAACAGGACAACAGGTGTAAGGAAACATGTCGAAATGTTTCCACCCACCGGGAATCGAACCCGGGCCCTCCGTGTGTGAAGCGGGAGCTTTAGCCACCAGGCCACCGGGCCACCCTCTTGATGTTCCCTTCTGTGCTGTCTTCCCGCAGCCCTTCCTGTCTCTACTGTAAAAACTTCCTTAAATCTCCTGTTCAGCTCCTCACATACCTCCTGATCATTTCTTGTGAGTTCTCCACCTTCTGTCCTTAATCTGATCACCTGGTCTTTGACTGTTGTCTTCCTCCTGATGTGGCTATACAACAGTTTCGGGTAAGTCTTGATTCTCGATGCTATGTCATTTTCATACTGTCGCTGGACCTCCCTCCTTACCTGTGCATACTCATTCCTGGCTCTTTGACTGATCTCCCTATTTTTGTGTGTTCTCTGCCTTCTGTACTTTTTCCATTCTCTATTGCACTTTGTTTTTACCTCCTTACACCGTCGGGTAAACCAGGGGCTCGTTCTGGTCTTCCCGTTGTTACTGTTGCCCTTGGGAATAAACCTTTCCACTGCCTCCTTGCATTTTGTTGTTACATATTCCATCATTTCATTTACTGGCTTTCCTGCCAGTTCTCTGTCCCACTGGACCTCCCGTAGGAAGTTCTTCAACCCTATGTAGTCCCCTCTTTTATAGTCAGGCTTTTCCCATTCAACTCCTGTTATTGGGGATTAGTGTGGACGGTTACAAAGCATGGCTTGCTTCTGCAGTGTTTTAAAAATTGAGGTTGGAGAGTTGAAGGAGGAGGTCTTGCTTCTCCAGGAGGAGATTAGGAGGCTGAAGGTCCACCTCAATGGGTCTGGGAGAGAGTGTGAGGTGGCTGGAGTTGTGGGGAATGAGGCTTCTAGCAGCGAGGTGCAGTCTGTCTCTCGCTGTGAGGAGGCTGTAGTTGGGGAGGCAGCAACGGCTACCAGCAGTGAGGTGCAGCCCAGCACCTGCTACAAGTGGCGAGTAGTTCACAGTAATGGAAGGCGCATCAGAGTAAGGAAAGTTAAGAGTGAAGATCTGAAGGTAGGAAATCGCTTCTCTGTTCTTCAGGATGAATGTACTTCAGTGGCCAGTGAAGGTAAGGGTACTACTGCCCCTGCTAATGGAGGTAAGCGCATTCTTGTGGTTGGTGACTCTCAGGTAAGATACATTGACCGTGCTTTTTGTAATAGGAATAAGAAGATGAGAGATAGAGTGTGCTTCCCTGGAGCTGGTGTTGGGGACATTGTCAACAGGCTGGATAATATCATGTCAAGTAATGGGAGCAAGCCCATTATCTGTCTCAGTGCTGGTGGAAATGATATTGGGAAGGGTAGGAGAGAAGAGCTGCTAGATAAGTACAGGTCAGCTATAGATTTCATTAAGTCTAAGGGAGGGATCCCAATCATATGTAGCATCTTGCCTAGAAGGGGAGTAGGAAATGAATGGTTGTCTAGGGCAATTGGTGTAAATTGCTGGCTAGACAGATACTGCAAGGAACTTGCAATCCCATTCATTGACAACTGGAACAACTTTTATGGCAAACATGATATGTATGCAAGGGATGGGGTACATCTCTCGGGGGCAGGGGTGGTAGCACTTGCAGACTCGATTGAGAAGGCCATTGGTGAAATGCCTATGATTTTAAACTGATGGAAGATAGAGGTATGGGTGTGTGTGGGAAACAAGCAGGTTGCAACACTTGGGTTGGAAACAGTAAATGTATAAAAGGCATTCAGCATGAAGTTATAAATAAAGACAATAGATCAGGTCAGCAAACAAAGGGGGACAGCAGAGGGCAGCAAGGGACTAGCTCCCTTAAGGTTTACTATACTAATAGCAGGAGTGTAAGAAATAAGATAGATGAGCTAAGATTAATTGCAAGTGCAGGAGACATAGATATTATTGCTATAACAGAGACCTGGCTCAATCTGAAAGATAGAGAGATGCCCTCTGAATGTCACATACAAGGCTATAAATTATTCCACACTGACAGGGTCAACAGGAAAGGTGGTGGAGTAGCGATGTATGTCAGAGACAATTTAAATTGTTGTGTTAGACAAGATATTAAATTAGAAGCGTCAGCCACTGAATCTGTTTGGTTACAGCTTCTCGAGGGCCGAGAAAAACTAATTTTGGGTGTGATTTACAGGGCCCCAAATCTTGATAGGGAGTGCAGTAAACTTCTATGGGACGAAATTCGTAAGGCATCTACATACGAAAATGTTGTGCTAATGGGAGATTTCAACTATAGACAGATTGACTGGAGCAATTTGACAGGAAATTTAGAGTCAGGTGACTTTCTTGATACGATCCAGGATTGTTTTCTAAAACAGTTTGTGACAGAGCCAACTAGGGGAAATAACCTCCTTGACTTGGTTCTTGCCAGTAGGGAAACACTAATTAATAATCTTGAGGTTAATGATGAGCTTGGGGAAAGTGATCACAAATCACTCAGTTTTAATATATCATGGAATTCCCCTAATAATGGCAATCAAGTCTCCGTCCCTGACTTTCGCTTGGCTGATTTCATAGGACTGAAAAATTACTTAGGTAGGCTGAACTGGAATGACCTGACTAAGGGTCAGGTAGGTGGTGATGGTTGCCGATATGATGTTTTCCAGGGCATAGTTCTAGCTGCTCAGTCAAATTATGTTCCAAATAGGGAAATCAGATCAAACAAAAATGATCCTAAATGGATGAACAATAGATTAAAATATCTGATTGGTCAAAAGAGAGGCATATATAGGCAAATCAAAAGAGGAGAGGGGCAATTGAGAAATCGATATATTCAGTTAAAGAGAGAAATAAAAAAGGGAATTAGAAAAGCAAAAAGAGATTATGAGGTTAAAGTTGCAAGAGAATCGAAGACTAACCCAAAAGGATTCTTTCAGGTATACAGAAGTAAGATCAGGGACAAGATAGGCCCACTCAAAAGTTCCTCGGGTCAGCTCACTGACAGTGATAAGGAAATGTGTAGAATTTTTAACACATACTTCCTCTCAGTTTTTACACAGGAGGATACCAGCGATATTCCAGTAATGATAAATTATGTAGAACAGGACGATAATAAACTGTGTACTATTAGGGTCACAAGTGACATGGTCCTTAGGCAAATAGATAAATTAAAACCTAACAAATCCCCAGGCCCTGATGAACTGTATGCAAGGGTTCTAAAGGAATGTAAAGAGGAGCTTAGCACACCTTTGGCTAATCTTTTCAACATATCACTACAAACTGGCATGGTGCCAGATAAGTGGAAAATGGCAAATGTGATACCTATTTTCAAAACAGGTGACAGGTCCTTAGCTTCGAACTATAGACCAATAAGCCTAACCTCCATAGTGGGAAAATTTATGGAATCAATAATTGCCGAGGCAGTTCGTAGCCACCTTGAAAAGCATAAATTAATCAACGAATCTCAGCATGGTTTTACAAAGGGGCGTTCCTGCCTTACGAATTTATTAACTTTTTTCACTAAGGTATTTGAGGAGGTAGATCATGGTAATGAATATGATATTGTGTATATGGACTTCAGTAAGGCTTTTGACAGGGTCCCACATCAGAGACTATTGAGGAAAATTAAAGCACATGGAATAGGAGGAGAAATTTTTTCCTGGATAGAGGCATGGTTGACAAATAGGCAGCAGAGAGTTTGCATAAATGGGGAGAAATCAGAGTGGGGAAGTGTCACGAGCGGTGTTCCACAGGGGTCAGTGTTGGGCCCCCTGCTGTTCACAATCTACATAAACGACATAGATGAGGGCATAAAGAGCGACATCGGCAAGTTTGCCGATGACACCAAAATAGGCCGTCGAATTCATTCTGACGAGGACATTCGAGCACTCCAGGAAGATTTGAATAGACTGATGCAGTGGTCGGAGAAGTGGCAGATGCAGTTTAATATAGACAAATGCAAAGTTCTAAATGTTGGACAGGACAATAACCATGCCACATATAAACTAAATAATGTAGATCTTAATATTACGGATTGCGAAAAAGATTTAGGAGTTCTGGTTAGCAGTAATCTGAAACCAAGACAACAGTGCATAAGTGTTCGCAATAAAGCTAATAGAATCCTTGGCTTCATATCAAGAAGCATAAATAATAGGAGTCCTCAGGTTGTTCTTCAACTCTATACATCGTTGGTTAGGCCTCATTTAGATTATGCTGCACAGTTTTGGTCACCTTATTACAGAATGGATATAAATTCTCTGGAAAATGTACAAAGGAGGATGACAAAGTTGATCCCATGTATCAGAAACCTTCCCTATGAGGATAGACTAAGGGCCCTGAATCTGCACTCTCTAGAAAGACGTAGAATTAGGGGGGATATGATTGAGGTGTATAAATGGAAGACAGGAATAAATAAAGGGGATGTAAATAGTGTGCTGAAAATATCTAGCCTAGACAGGACTCGCAGCAATGGTTTTAAGTTGGAAAAATTCAGATTCAGGAAGGATATAGGAAAGTACTGGTTTGGTAATAGAGTTGTGGATGAGTGGAACAAACTCCCAAGTACCGTTATAGAGGCCAGAACGTTGTGTAGCTTTAAAAATAGGTTGGATAAATACATGAGTGGATGTGGGTGGGTGTGAGTTAGACCTGATAGCTTGTGCTACCAGGTCGGTTGCCGTGTTCCTCCCTTAAGTCAATGTGACCTGACCTGACTAGGTTGGGTGCATTGGCTTAAGCCGGTAGGAGACTTGGACCTGCCTCGCATGGGCCAGTAGGCCTTCTGCAGTGTTCCTTCGTTCTTATGTTCTTATGTTCTTATTCTCTCCACTTGCAGCTCTACTATGTATTCAAAGCACAGAACCATGTGGTCGCTAGCTCCTAGGGGACTCTCATACTTGATGTCCTCAATGTCTGAGCTGCCCAGGGTGAATACAAGGTCCAATCTTGCTGGTTCATCCTCCCCTCTCACTCTGGTAGTGTCCTTAACATGTTGGTGCATGAGGTTTTCCAGCACCACGTCCAACATCCTGGCTCTCCATGTTTTGGGACCCCCATGTGGCTCCAGGTTTTCCCAGTCAATCTCCCTGTGGTTGAAATCCCCCATAACCAGCAACTTTGCTCTGCTGGAGTGAGCTCTTCTTTCCACCTCAGCAAGTGTGTCTACCATTGCTCTGTTGCTCTCTTCATATTCCTCTCTTGGCCTCCTGCAGTTCTGTGGTGGTTTATACATCACTGCAATGACCACTTTGTGTTCCCCAGACTGAAGTGTACCTGCTATGTAGTCTCTTTCTCCCGTCTCATCTATGCCTTCCATTTTCTCGAATTTCCATCTGTTTTTTTTACGAGCAGAGCAGCCCCACCTCCCCCCCTGCCCCTTCTATCTTTCCTCATGATCTGGTATCCTGGTGGGAAGATTGCATCTGTTATTGTCTCCGTGAGTTTTGTTTCTGTAACTGCTATGATGTCTGGGGACTTCTCATTGATTCTTTCTTGCCATTCCTCATGTTTATTCGTTAATCCATCTGCGTTTGTGTACCAAACCTTCAACTTCTGTTCTAATACTGTAACTGTGGTGCGGGGGGTGGAAACAGAGGGATCGGTGTGTGATGGTTGGTTTGGATTGTTCAGTTGCCTTGGGGTGTCGTGGCTGGAGTCCTTCTGCAGGTGTTTCTGGAGGGTGTGCTTGTCCTTCCATTTGATCCTGGGTTATTCTGCTCTCCTTTTTCATTTCCTCCCATTTCTCCTTTCGTTTTTGAACTCTCTCTTTCATCGTCTTCCTTTCGTCCTGTGTTCTGTCTCGATCGAGGTACACACTCCGGAACCCCTGCTTGCCTCTCAGCCGTGCTTTCTCCTGCAGGATCATGGTTCGGGTTGATCCTGCCTTGAAAATTACTTTGAGAGGCCGATTCCTTTTCTTTGTGAACCACCCAATTTTCCGAAAATTTGCCACCTGGGTCATGTCCCCCTCGCCTATCACCTTCATGATATCTTCAATTGCTTTTTTCTCCTCCTGCTTTCTTTCATCATAAGTTTCCCCTTTAGCTTCGTCTAGCCCATAGACAAACACGGATCTCTCCCTTTCCACCTCCCACTGTGACTCCCATTGCATCCTCTGATGTGTTTTAGTTCCTTCCCGTGGAGTGTTCCTTCCTTCAGTCCCTTCCCTAGTTATGGCCCCTATGCTTCTTAGTTTGTTCTTCCTGCTCACCTGTTCCTGGCCCCCACAGGTATCTGGTAAGGTCCTTGCACATGTTCTAGTTCCTTCAATGTCTTCCAACCTCTCATTCTGTCCAAGTGTGCTCCCTGTCTCTGTTTTGGCCCCATGTGGGTTTGACAGGACCTCTGCATACAGTTTAGTTTCCATGCTTCCTTCAGACCTGTTGTCTGTGTTTGATGTAGCCATTGCCGATGCTACTTCTGTAATATCTTTGTCTCTGTGCTGTTTCAGATGTCTCAGCTCCTCTTCTAATCTCTCTATCTTGATTTCTGCTGCTGTGGCCTGTTGCTTCCACCTGGGTGTTAGTGGACTGGTGTGGGACACATCCTGGGTGTCTGTGGACTGGTGTGGGTCATATCCTGGGTGTCAGTGGACTAGTCTGGGTCGCATCCTGGGTGTTAGTGGACTGGTGTGGGTCACATCCTGGGTGTTAGTGGGTCGCATCCTGGGTGTTTGTGGACTGGTGTGGGTCACATCCTGGGTGTTAGTGGACTGGTGTGGGTCACATCCTGGGTATTAGTGGACTGGTGTGGGTCACATTCTGGGTGTTAGTGGACTGGTGTGAGACATCCTGGGTGTTAGTAGACTGGTGTGGGTCACATCCTGGGTGTTAGTGGACTGGTGTGAGTCACATCCTGTGTGTTAGTGGACTGGTGTGGGTCACATCCTGGGTGTTAGTGAACTGATGTGGGTCACATCCTAGGTGTTAGTGGACTGGTGTGGGTCACATCCTGGGTGTTAGTGGACTGGTGTGAGTCACATCATGGGAGTTAGTGGACTGGTGTGAGTCACATCCTAGGTGTTAGTGGACTGGTGTGGGTCACATCCTGGGTGTTAGTGGACTAGTGTGGGTCACATCCTGGGTGTTAGTGACTGGTGTGGGTCACATCCTGGGTGTTAGTGGACTAGTGTGGGTCACATCCTGGGTGTTAGTGGACTGGTGTGGGTCACATCCTGGGTGTTAGTGGACTGGTGTGGGTCACATCCTGGGTGTTAGTGGACTGGTGTGGGTCACATCCTGGGTGTTAGTGGACTAGTGTGGGTCACATCCTGGGTGTTAGTGACTGGTGTGGGTCACATCCTGGGTGTTAGTGGACTGGTGTGGGTCACATCCTGGGTATTAGTGGACTGGTGTGGGTCACATTCTGGGTGTTAGTGGACTGGTGTGAGACATCCTGGGTGTTAGTAGACTGGTGTGGGTCACATCCTGGGTGTTAGTGGACTGGTGTGAGTCACATCCTGTGTGTTAGTGGACTGGTGTGGGTCACATCCTGGGTGTTAGTGAACTGATGTGGGTCACATCCTAGGTGTTAGTGGACTGGTGTGGGTCACATCCTGGGTGTTAGTGGACTGGTGTGAGTCACATCATGGGAGTTAGTGGACTGGTGTGAGTCACATCCTAGGTGTTAGTGGACTGGTGTGGGTCACATCCTGGGTGTTAGTGGACTAGTGTGGGTCACATCCTGGGTGTTAGTGACTGGTGTGGGTCACATCCTGGGTGTTAGTGGACTAGTGTGGGTCACATCCTGGGTGTTAGTGGACTGGTGTGGGTCACATCCTGGGTATTAGTGGACTGGTGTGGGTCACATTCTGGGTGTTAGTGGACTGGTGTGAGACATCCTGGGTGTTAGTAGACTGGTGTGGGTCACATCCTGGGTGTTAGTGGACTGGTGTGAGTCACATCCTGTGTGTTAGTGGACTGGTGTGGGTCACATCCTGGGTGTTAGTGAACTGATGTGGGTCACATCCTAGGTGTTAGTGGACTGGTGTGGGTCACATCCTGGGTGTTAGTGGACTGGTGTGAGTCACATCATGGGAGTTAGTGGACTGGTGTGAGTCACATCCTGGGTGTTAGTGGACTGGTGTGGGTCACATCCTGGGTGTTAGTGGACTAGTGTGGGTCACATCCTGGGTGTTAGTGACTGGTGTGGGTCACATCCTGGGTGTTAGTGGACTAGTGTGGGTCACATCCTGGGTGTTAGTGGACTGGTGTGGGTCACATCCTGGGTGTTAGTGGACTGGTGTGGGTCACATCCTGGGTGTTAGTGGACTGGTGTGGGTCACATCCTGGGTGTTAGTGGGCTGGCGTGGGTCACATCCTGGGTGTTAGTGGACTGGTGTGATTCACATCCTGGCTGGCTAACCCTCCGGAGTTAAAAATCCCAAGAAAACCTTACTTGTCCTGAACATGAGTACAATTACCGGCTCCTGATAAAAACCGTTAAAGAAATATCGTAGTGAGAAAAAATGGAGTCGCGACAAGATGAAGTTGTAGTCTGGTCAGCCAGGTAATATCAGAACAATGTACACACACACAGAAAGACGTAAATTTGTTATTCATTATGAATAGAGAATAAAACGTCCATACTTAATGAATCACGCAGTTTACTTTGATCAATGCCACTGTCCGAATAATGAACATGGCCTCGACTTCATCAAAATGGTCATATTTAACCTCATTACTGTTAATTTACAGTACACCTCATAGATCATTTATTATAGATGCACAACAAATACCTTATACGAGATGCATTTAAAATTTTGAGTTAAAAATATTTAAAATAAACAAATCCATGAAACATTCGAACAAAAAATTCCATTTTCTATTAAAAACTTCCATAATTCATGGCAAACTATGATAATTTATACTGTCCAGTCTTACTATATTGAACCCTGAAAGAGAAAGAGAAGTCTGTCTGGGTGACCCATCACGGAGGAACAAGTTCCTATCCTGGAGGGTTATCCTGGAGGGTTATCCTGGAAGGTTATCCTGAAGGTTATCCTGGAGGGTTATCCTGAAGGGTAATCCTGGAAGGTTATCGTGGAAGGTTATCCTGGAAGGTTATCCTGGAAGGTTATCCTGAAGGTTATCCTGGAGGGTTATCCTGGAAGGTTATCCTGGAAGGTTATACTGGAAGGTTATCCTGGAGGGTTATCCTGGAAGGTTATCCTGGAGGGTTATGCTGGGAGGTTATTCTGGAAGGTTATCCTGGAGGGTTATCCTGGAAGGTTATAATGGAAGGTTATCCTGGAAGGTTATTCTGGAGGGTTATCCTGAAAAGTTATCCTGGAAGGTTATAAGTAAGTAAGTAAGTAAGTTAGTATACCTGGAGGGTTATCATGGAGGGTTATCCTGGTAGGTTATCCTGAAGGGTTGTCCTGGAAGGTTATCCTGGAAGGTTATCCTGGAGGGTTATCCTGGAGGGTTATCCTGGAAGGTTATCCTGGAAGGTTATCCTGAAGAGTTATCCTTGAAGGTTATCCTGGAAGGTTATCCTGGAAGGTTATCCTGGAGGATTATCCTGGAGGGTTATCCTGGAAGGTTATCCTGGAAGGTTATTCTGGAGGGTTATCCTGGAAGGTTATCCTGGAAGGTTATCCTGGAGGGTTATCCTGGAAGGTTATCCTGGAAGGTTATCCTGGAGGGTTATCCTGGAGGGTTATCCTGGAAGGTTATCCTGAAGGGTTATCCTGGAGAGTTATCCTGGAAATTTATCCTGGAGAGTTATCCTGGAGGGTTATCCTGGAAGGTTATCTTGAAGGGTTAACCTGGAGAGTTATCCTGGAAGGTTATCCTGGAGGGTTACCCTGGAGGGTTATCCTGGAAGGTTATCCTGAAGGGTTATCCTGGAGGGTTATCCTGGAAGGTTATCCTGGAGGGTTATCCTGGAATGTTATCCTGGAGGGTTATCCTGGAGGGTTATCCTGGAAGGTTATCCTGGAGGTTTATCCTGGAAGGTTATCCTGGAAGGTTATACTGGAGGGTTATCCTGGAAGGTTATCGTGGAGGGATATACTGGAGGATTATCCTGGAAGGTTATCCTGACCAGCCCGGTTGGTCAGGTACTGACTTAAGGCGCCTGTCCAGCTTCTTGAAGTCAGCCAGGGGTCTTACCTGGAGTTTACCTGGAGGGAGTTGCGGGGGTCAACGCCCCCGCGGCCCGGTCTGTGAGCAGGCCTCATGGTGGATCATAGCCTGATCAACCAGGCTGTTACTGCTAGCTGCACGCAATCCAACGTACGAACGACAGCCCGGCTGGTCAGGTACCGACTTAAGGTGCTTGTCCAGTGCCAGCTTGAAGACTGCCAGGGGTCTATTTGTAATCCCCCTTAAACTTTGAGGCCCAGTCCCTGGACCCATTATGTACTTCTGTAATCTTTTGACTACCGCCCACAGGATGGGTATGGGGTGCATAATAAACATATTAAACTAAACTAAACCTTATGTATGCTGGGAGGCAGTTGAACAGTCTCGGGCCCCTGACACTTATTGTGTTGTCTCTTAGCGTGCTAGTGGCACCCCTGCAATGTAGACCAGGACATGCGGACAAGTACTATGCGGTGACTTGACTTAAGAAATCGTAATGACACGATTGCAAATAAACCATACCCCCGGCCGGGATTGAACCCGCGGTCATAGAGTCTCAAAACTCCAGCCCGTCGCGCTAACCACTAGACCAGCTAGCCACAATAAGATTCATCCAACTAGGTATATTTCTACACCATAGGAAGGTTAGCACAGGCACCTCGGTACTTGTCCGCATAGCCGACACGCTAGGGAGTGTAACGGGCTAGCTGTGGGATTTTCAAGGATAGCTCCTGATCAAAGAGATTGACCAGGTCACGACTGAACAGGACTCAGTGTGACTGCCTTGGGAAGATTCCAGAGCAGCGAGAGGACATCCCAGTGCATCGTCCGGGGGGAGGGGTGAAGATGAAGGGAACACTGGTTTTGGGGAGTCACATGCCAATGTCTTTCATGATGTGCATGGGAAGCAAATAAATGTGTTTGTTGTAGGCAGGACAGTGTGAACAACAGTGCTCAGTCAGTGTGTAGGGAAGTGCCCCTCATCCCTCTTCCCCGGGCCTTGTCCCGTGTGTAGGGGACAGTGACCCTCTCATGACCCCTCACCCCTACGCCTCAACCATACAGCTCCGCCACCTCACCCACCCAACTCCCAGCGCCACTCCAACTGCAGAGGGTACTTCCCCATCTCCCAGCCCACGATGTCAGCGGTGCCACAGGGTGTGCCAGGCTCACAGAAATTTCCACTGCAGTGACAGGGCGGTGGAGTTCGACCGTGAGACAGCTGTCAGGAGTGCCACAGGCAGTGTGCACTCACTTCCTCAAGCTTCAACATTCGTGCACAGGGTGGATGTCTGGGCACCCGGAGGGCTCCAGGTGGGAACACCCAACAACTCCTCCCAGTAGACAGAGGTGACAGCTGCTGCCCTGTGAAGGAAAAGTTCAACAGATAGGAGTAGCGAGCGAGTATATGGAAACGATAGTTTGATTACCGGCTGCTTGTTAAGGTAGGGTCAGTCTAGCTCCCGCTATCCCTATTGTTCACATAATAAATCTATCAATCACCACTAATACCGTACCGGAGGGGTTCAAGGAGGCCAGAGTTACTCCTATCTTCAAGAAAAATAGTAGGTCTGATGTAAGCAACTATAGGCCTGTTAGTATACTCAGTATAATATCTAAAATTCTAGAGAGGGCGGTGTATTATCAAGTAGTTAAGTACCTTAATGACAACAACATTCTCCATAGCTATCAATCGGGCTTTAGAAGATCCTACTCAACCGACACCTCCCTTATTAATCTGATGGATTTTTTTTTATATTTATTGAAAACTCAGGTGCAAAATAGATATGGGTGCATAAAATAATATGTCAACGAGATACCAGGCACTAAGTAGATTATTATTATATAAATAAATAATAAATTCAAAACACAGGAAAATATAAGCACTATACAAAAAAACAATGTGACAAAAACAAGCACACAGAATTACACACATACACAAGCAGTCCACTAACACCCAGGATGTGACCCACACCAGTCCACTAACACCCAGGATGTGACCCACACCAGTCCACTAACACCCAGGATGTGACCCACACCAGTCCACTAACACCCAGGATGTGACCCACACCAGTCCACTAACACCCAGGATGTGACCCACACCAGTCCACTAACACCCAGGATGTGACCCACACCAGTCCACTAACACCCAGGATGTGACCCACACCAGTCCACTAACACCCAGGATGTGACCCACACCAGTCCACTAACACCCAGGATGTGACCCACACCAGTCCACTAACACCCAGGATGTGACCCACACCAGTCCACTAACACCCAGGATGTGACCCACACCAGTCCACTAATACCCAGGATGTGACCCACACCAGTCCACTAACACCCAGGATGTGACCCACACCAGTCCACTAACACCCAGGATGTGACCCACACCAGTCCACTAACACCCAGGATGTGACCCACACCAGTCCACTAACACCCAGGATGTGACACACACCAGTCCACTAACACCCAGGATGTGACCCACACCAGTCCACTAACACCCAGGATGTGACCCACACCAGTCCACTAACACCCAGGATGTGACCCACACCAGTCCACTAACACCCAGGATGTGACCCACACCAGTCCACTAAAACCCAGGATGTGACCCACACCAGTCCACTAACACCCAGGATGTGACCCACACCAGTCTACTAACACCCAGGATGTGACCCACACCAGTCCACTAATACCCAGGATGTGACCAAACCAGTCCACTAACACCCAGGATGTGACTCACACCAGTCCACTAACACCCAGGGTGTGACCCACACCAGTCCACTAACACCCAGGATGTGACCCACACCAGTCCACTAACACCCAGGATGTGACCCACACCAGTCCACTAACACCCAGGATGTGACCCACACCAGTCCACTAAAACCAAGGATGTGACCCACACCAGTCCACTAACACCCAGGATGTGACCCACACCAGTCTACTAACACCCAGGATGTGACCCACACCAGTCCACTAAAACCAAGGATGTGACGCACGCCAGTCCACTAACACCCAGGATGTGACCCACACCAGTCTACTAACACCCAGGATGTGACCCACACCAGTCCACTAAAACCAAGGATGTGACGCACGCCAGTCCACTAACACCCAGGATGTGACCCACACCAGTCTACTAACACCCAGGATGTGACCCACACCAGTCTACTAACACCCAGGATGTGACCCACACCAGTCTACTAACACCCAGGATGTGACCCACACCAGTCCACTAAAACCAAGGATGTGACGCACGCCAGTCCACTAACACCCAGGATGTGACCCACACCAGTCTACTAACACCCAGGATGTGACCCACACCAGTCCACTAAAACCAAGGATGTGACGCACACCAGTCCACTAACACCCAAGATGTGACCCACACCAGTCTACTAACACCCAGGATGTGACCCACACCAGTCCACTAAAACCAAGGATGTGACGCACACCAGTCCACTAACACCCAAGATGTGACCCACACCAGTCTACTAACACCCAGGATGTGACCCACACCAGTCCACTAAAACCAAGGATGTGACGCACACCAGTCCACTAACACCCAGGATGTGACCCACACCAGTCTACTAACACCCAGGATGTGACCCACACCAGTCCACTAAAACCCAGGATGTGACCCACACCAGTCTACTAACACCCAGGATGTGACCCACACCAGTCCACTAAAACCAAGGATGTGACGCACGCCAGTCCACTAACACCCAGGATGTGACCCACACCAGTCCACTAACACCCAGGATGTGACCCACACCAGTCCACTAACACCCAGGATGTGACGCACACCAGTCCACTAACACCCAGGATGTGACCCACACCAGTCCACTAACACCCAGGATGTGACCCACACCAGTCCACTAAAACACAGGATGTGACCCACACCAGTCCACTAACACCCAGGATGTGACCCACACCAGTCTACTAACACCCAGGATGTGACCCACACCAGTCTACTAACACCCAGGATGTGACCCACACAAGTCCACTAACATCCAGGATGTGACCCACACCAGTCCACTAACACCCAGGATGTGACCTACACCAGTCCACTAACAACCGGGATGTGACCCACACCAGTCCACTAAAACCAAGGATGTGACCCACGCCAGTCCATTAACACCAAAGATGTGACACACACCAGTCCACTAACACCCAGGATGTGATCCACACCAGTCCACTAACACCCAGGATGTGACCCACACCAGTCCACTAACACCCAGGATGTGACCCACACCAGTCCACTAACACCCAGGATGTGACCCACACCAGTCCACTAACACCCAGGATGCCACCCACACCAGTCCACTAACACCCAGGATGCCACCCACACCAGTCCACTAACACCCAGGATGCCACCCACACCAGTCCACTAACACCCAGGATGTGACCCACACCAGTCCACTAACACCCAGGATGTGACCCACACCAGTCCACTAACACCCAGGATGTGACCCACACCAGTCCACTAACACCCAGGATGTGACCCACACCAGTCCACTAACACCCAGGATGTGACCCACACCAGTCCACTAACACCCAGGATGTGACCCACACCAGTCCACTAACACCCAGGATGTGACCCACACCAGTCCACTAACACCCAGGATGTGACGCACGCCAGTCCACTAACACCCAGGATGTGACCCACACCAGTCCACTAACACCCAGGATGTGACCCACACCAGTCCACTAAAACCAAGGATGTGACGCACACCAGTCCACTAACACCCAGGATGTGACCCACACCAGTCCACTAACACCCAGGATGTGACCCACACCAGTCCACTAACACCCAGGATGTGACCCACACCAGTCCACTAACACCCAGGATGTGACCCACACCAGTCCACTAACACCCAGGATGTGACCCACACCAGTCCACTAAAACCCAGGATGTGACCCACACCAGTCCACTAACACCCAGGATGTGACCCACACCAGTCCACTAACACCCAGGATGTGACCCACACCAGTCCACTAAAACCCAGGATGTGACCCACACCAGTCCACTAACACCCAGGATGTGACCCACACCAGTCCACTAACACCCAGGATGTGACCCACACCAGTCCACTAACACCCAGGATGTGACCCACACCAGTCCACTAACACCCAGGATGTGACCCACACCAGTCCACTAACACCCAGGATGTGACCCACACCAGTCCACTAACACCCAGGATGTGACCCACACCAGTCCACTAAAACCCAGGATGTGACCCACACCAGTCCACTAACACCCAGGATGTGACCCACACCAGTCCACTAAAACCCAGGATGTGACCCACACCAGTCCACTAAAACCCAGGATGTGACCCACACCAGTCCACTAACACCCAGGATGTGACCCACACCAGTCCACTAACACCCAGGATGTGACCCACACCAGTCCACTAACACCCAGGATGTGACCCACACCAGTCCACTAACACCCAGGATGTGACCCACACCAGTCCACTAACACCCAGGATGTGACCCACACCAGTCCACTAAAACCCAGGATGTGACCACACCAGTCCACTAACACCCAGGATGTGACCCACACCAGTCCACTAACACCCAGGATGTGACCCACACCAGTCCACTAACACCCAGGATGTGACCCACACCAGTCCACTAACACCCAGGATGTGACCCACACCAGTCCACTAACACCCAGGATGTGACCCACACCAGTCCACTAACACCCAGGATGTGACCCACACCAGTCCACTAACACCCAGGATGTGACCCACACCAGTCCACTAACACCCAGGATGTGACCCACACCAGTCCACTAAAACCCAGGATGTGACCCACACCAGTCCACTAACACCCAGGATGTGACCCACACCAGTCTACTAACACCCAGGATGTGACCCACACCAGTCCACTAACACCCAGGATGTGACCCACACCAGTCCACTAACACCCAGGATGTGACCCACACCAGTCCACTAACACCCAGGATGTGACCCACACCAGTCCACTAACACCCAGGATGTGACCCACACCAGTCCGCTAACACCCAGGATGTGACCCACACCAGTCCACTAACACCCAGGATGTGACCCACACCAGTCCACTAACACCCAGGATGTGACCCACACCAGTCCACTAACACCCAGGATGTGACCCACACCAGTCCACTAACACCCAGGATGTGACCCACACCAGTCCACTAACACCCAGGATGTGACCCACACCAGTCCACTAACACCCAGGATGTGACCCACACCAGTCCACTAACACCCAGGATGTGACCCACACCAGTCCACTAACACCCAGGATGTGACCCACACCAGTCCACTAACACCCAGGATGCAACCCACACCAGTCCACTAACACCCAGGATGTGACCCACACCAGTCCACTAACACCCAGGATGTGACCCACACCAGTCCACTAACACCCAGGATGTGACCCACACCAGTCCACTAAAACCCAGGATGTGACCCACACCAGTCCACTAACACCCAGGATGTGACCCACACCAGTCCACTAACACCCAGGATGTGACCCACACCAGTCCACTAACACCCAGGATGTGACCCACACCAGTCCACTAACACCCAGGATGTGACCCACACCAGTCCACTAACACCCAGGATGTGACCCACACCAGTCCACTAACACCCAGGATGTGACCCACACCAGTCCACTAACACCCAGGATGTGACCCACACCAGTCCACTAACACCCAGGATGTGACCCACACCAGTCCACTAACACCCAGGATGTGACCCACACCAGTCCACTAACACCCAGGATGTGACCCACACCAGTCCACTAACACCCAGGATGTGACCCACACCAGTCCACTAACACCCAGGATGTGACCCACACCAGTCCACTAACACCCAGGATGTGACCCACACCAGTCCACTAACACCCAGGATGTGACCCACACCAGTCCACTAACACCCAGGATGTGACCCACACCAGTCCACTAACACCCAGGATGTGACCCACACCAGTCCACTAACACCCAGGATGTGACCCACACCAGTCCACTAACACCCAGGATGTGACCCACACCAGTCCACTAACACCCAGGATGTGACCCACACCAGTCCACTAACACCCAGGATGTGACCCACACCAGTCCACTAACACCCAGGATGTGACCCACACCAGTCCACTAACACCCAGGATGTGACCCACACCAGTCCACTAACACCCAGGATGTGACCCACACCAGTCCACTAACACCCAGGATGTGACCCACACCAGTCCACTAACACCCAGGATGTGACCCACACCAGTCCACTAACACCCAGGATGTGACCCACACCAGTCCACTAACACCCAGGATGTGACCCACACCAGTCCACTAACACCCAGGATGCCACCCACACCAGTCCACTAACACCCAGGATGTGACCCACACCAGTCCACTAACACCCAGGATGTGACCCACACCAGTCCACTAACACCCAGGATGTGACCCACACCAGTCCACTAACACCCAGGATGCCACCCACACCAGTCCACTAACACCCAGGATGCCACCCACACCAGTCCACTAACACCCAGGATGTGACCCACACCAGTCCACTAACACCCAGGATGCCACCCACACCAGTCCACTAACACCCAGGATGCCACCCACACCAGTCCACTAACACCCAGGATGTGACCCACACCAGTCCACTAACACCCAGGATGCCACCCACACCAGTCCACTAACACCCAGGATGCCACCCACACCAGTCCACTAACACCCAGGATGCCACCCACACCAGTCCACTAACACCCAGGATGCCACCCACACCAGTCCACTAACACCCAGGATGCCACCCACACCAGTCCACTAACACCCAGGATGTGACCCACACCAGTCCACTAACACCCAGGATGCCACCCACACCAGTCCACTAACACCCAGGATGCCACCCACACCAGTCCACTAACACCCAGGATGCCACCCACACCAGTCCACTAACACCCAGGATGCCACCCACACCAGTCCACTAACACCCAGGTACCCATTTTACTGATGGGGAACATAGACAACAGGTGGAAATAAAAACACCCAATGCTTCTACCCTCGCTGTGAATCGAACCCATTCTTCACCGTGTGAAGCGACAGCGTCTGCCACCATACCCATATATGATATTTATTTATCTACACATGAGACCAGATTTTCTGTCCATCTAATAACACAATATAACCCAAAGGTTTGCAAAATTGAGAAACTAATTAATATTTATATAGAATATTTTATTTTTGAGAAACTTATATAGCAACAGGTAATAAAAATTTGCGAAAAGCCAATATATTATATAAATATTTTTTTGTTTTCTCACTAAACTTAAAAAAATTTAAAGAATTTGGTATTATTTCTAAAATATTATTTAATTAAACTATTGTTTTTTATCATTTTTTTAAAATGTTATAATATTTATGAGAAAAACATTTCAATTTAAAAAAAATAGTTAAGTTTATGGTCTAACTTAAAAAAAAAAAAATATTTTGAAGGGTAACGATAATATTTTACTTGTCTGAGTTAATTAAGTTACGTATTTAAGATAATTCTGGAAATTTAACATAAGATTTCGTTGGGATTTTTAACCCCGGAGGGTTAGCCACCCAGGATAACCCAAGAAAGTCAGTGCGTCATCGAGGACTGTCTAACTTATTTCCATTGTGGTCCTTAATCTTGTCCCCCAGGATGCGACCCACACCAGTCCACTAACACCCAGGTACCTATTTGCTGCTAGGTGAACGGGACAACAGGTGTAAGGAAACGTGTAGAAATGTTTCCACCCGCCGGGAATCGAACCCGGGCCCTCCGTGTGTGAAGCGGGAGCTTTAGCCACCAGGCCACCGGGCTTATCTTATGTTAAATTAGACACATGTGCAACTCTTGGGTATCTTTATTGAGGAAACGTTTCGCCACACAGTGGCTTCATCAGTTCATATAAAGGATAAACTTGAAGAACAGGAGGAGAATGAGGTAATCAGTCCCTCAGCCTTGAGTCGATGTGGTCAGTCTATAGTTGGTCATCGACACCATGCCTAACCCTTCTAGGGTAGGGTAGGTGCCTGAGCCCGAGCCTTTAGCTCGTAAGACTGTCATTCCCATTTGCCCCCTTGTGGCGGGGATGGCAGACCAGAGAGGCCTAGCTTGTGGCTAGGCCTGGGGACAGTTGGTCCCAAAGATGAGGAGGTACTTGTGCCTCCTCCCATGGGAGACTTAGGTCTCAGACACTCCCTAAAGAGGGAGCCAAGGCCGGGCCACCACTTGGACAAGGCCCGGGCCGGGAGAATACCGGCGAATATTTAACTAACTAACCAGGCAACATCTGACAGTCTACTATATACAAGTTTTTATAACATATCACAATTTAAGAAGGAATAAAGGTATAATAACAAAGGCCACAAAATGGCTATAAATAAAACTCCTAAAATTACAACCTCAACACAATAATGCACCAAACTTAATAACAATCACCCGTAATACAACTCACAACAAATACACCAGACCTACAATATGCTTTATTAAGAAACCTGTGCTGCAACACAGGTGACCCATCATCCCTCCCCCCCCCACTCACACAACACAGGTGACCCATCATCCCTCCCCCCACTCACACAACACAGGTGACCCATCATCCCTCCCCCACTCACACAACACAGGTGACCCATCATCCCTCCCACCACTCACACAACACAGGTGACCCATCATCCCTCCCCCCACTCACACAACACTGGTGACCCATCATCCCTCCCCCTACTCACACAACACAGGTGACCCATCATCCCTCCCCCACTCACACAACACAGGTGACCCATCATCCCTCCCCCCACTCACACAACACAGGTGACCCATCATCCCTCCCACCACTCACACAACACAGGTGACCCATCATCCCTCCCCCCACTCACACAACACAGGTGACCCATCATCCCTCCCCCACTCACACAACACAGGTGACCCATCATCCCTCCCCCCCACTCACACAACACTGGTGACCCATCATCCCTCCCACCACTCACACAACACAGGTGACCCATCATCCCTCCCCCCACTCACACAACACAGGTGACCCATCATCCCTCCCCCCACTCACACAACACTGGTGACCCATCATCCCTCCTCCTCTCACACAACACAGGTGACCCATCATCCCTCCCCCCACTCACACAACACAGGTGACCCATCATCCCTCCCCCCACTCACACAACACAGGTGACCAAACATCCCTCCCCCACTCACACAACACAGGTGACCAATCATCCCTCCCCCACTCACACAACACAGGTGACCCATCATCCCTCCCCCCCACTCACACAACACAGGTGACCCATCATCCCTCCCCCCACTCACACAACACTGGTGACCCATCATCCCTCCCCCCACTCACACAACACAGGTGACCCATCATCCCTCCCCCCACTCACACAACACAGGTGACCCATCATCCCTCCCCCCACTCACACAACACAGGTGACCCATCATCCCTCCCCCCACTCACACAACACTGGTGACCCATCATCCCTCCCCCCACTCACACAACACAGGTGACCCATCATCCCTCTCCCCACTCACACAACACAGGTGACCCATCATCCCTCCCCCCACTCACACAACACAGGTGACCCATCATCCCTCCCCCCACTCACACAACACTGGTGACCCATCATCCCTCCCCCACTCACACAACACAGGTGACCCATCATCCCTACCCCACTCACACAACACAGGTGACCAATCATCCCTCCCCCACTCACACAACACAGGTGACCAATCATCCCTCCCCCACTCACACAACACAGGTGTCCAATCATCCCTCCCCCACTCACACAACACAGGTGACCCATCATCCCTCCCCCACTCACACAACACAGGTGACCCATCATCCCTCCCCCCCCGCCCACACAACACAGGTGACCCATCATCCCTCCCCCCCACTCACACAACACAGGTGACCCATCATCCCTCCCCCCCACTCACACAACACAGGTGACCCATCATCCCTCCCCCCCACTCACACAACACAGGTGACCCATCATCCCTCCCCCCACTCACACAACACAGGTGACCCATCATCCCTCCCCCCACTCACACAACACAGGTGACCCATCATCCCTCCCCCCACTCACACAACACAGGTGACCCATCATCCCTCCCCCACTCACACAACACAGGTGACCCATCATCCCTCCCCCCACTCACACAACACAGGTGACCCATCATCCCTCCCCCCACTCACACAACACAGGTGACCCATCATCCCTCCCCCCCCACTCACACACACACACTGAAAACTAACCCCGTCACCAACCTGAATAATCTTGACATTAATTATCCTCAATTTAGGATTATTATGACACATGTCACTTGAGGAAGCATTATTTACAACCATGAATGGTACAGGACTACCAAAATTACAATACCTTAAATAAGAAGAATAATAATAGGTAATTACTACCAAAACTGATGCTGGACCACGTTACAATAAAAACAAAAATAACTCAGTGCTTCAAGGAAATAGTGAAAGGAAAACCCTCTCAAGAAAATTCAAATTCAATTGCAATACCAGTGCAAGTGGAACATAATACTCTACCAAAGAAATATACATGTTATATAATTTATAGGTTATACATTAATACATGTTATATATTTAATCTGCTCCTTACACCTTCCCCATCAAGGGAACTAAGCAAAACTTATCTTGCACAACCTCTCATCTGGTCACACACTAGTACCTCCAATCACACCCAACCACATCACTGCATACCAAAGGAGGTGAGCCCGTTGAAATCCCCTGAACCCCTTCCTTTTTACCAACCTACTCACCCCGGCAGTTAAAGTCCCTTATAACGCCAATAAATTCCCTATTGTCAGTCCTCTATAACCCTCAGAAAAATACTCTTCCCACCTTTTCCCAAAAATGTCTCTATTGCGACACAAAGTTCGATAAAACGTCGCCGCCAAAGTCCTTCTCATCACATCCCCACTCACCCTCCCCCTCATACCCCATAAAACATATATGTAGTCCACGATGACATATGCTAAACCTCTTACCACACTCTCATCCACACCACTCATATCAAGACTCAACGCTCGCAATACCGACACACCTTGACCCCCCACCCTCACCACTACCTTACTCATCCATACCCTGATGCACTCCAAACCTTCACAAAAATAGACGACATGATATGCAGTCTCTTCCCCACTGCATCTGCCACACCCCCCACCCTCAATAACCCTCCTATCTCGGAGCATCGCTCCCGTTGGCAAAATCCCATGCAGGAAACAGTACATAACCTCACGCGCCCTAGGTCGTATCCTTAATTTACTAAATCTTCGCCATATTACATCCCATGCATACATGGGGTAGATCCCTTCAACTGGTGCCACTACATATCCACCTAACGATTTACACAATGTTCCCACCTTTACTTTTCCTGGTTCCCTGGCTAACATTAAGGCACATAACACTGTTTCACATTCCTTCATTTCCGCCCCTCCATACCATTTCCTCATGTGAGCATGTACCATATCTAGCTGACCCTCCCTCCATCCACCTGCACTCATCACTTCCCTCTTAATAAACGCACATTTCACGCGCTTTCTCAAGTCCAACAAACCCAACCCTCCCCTACATACCGGCAATGTCACTACCTCCCTTCGCAACCAGTTGCACCCTGAACCCCACAAAAATTTGAACACCATTCTAAGAATACTCGTGATCGCCGTTCCTGTTAACGGCATCACAGCCGAAACAAACCAGACTTTACTATATAGTAATACATTGATGACAATTGCACGTTGCCTAAGGGTTAAATGGTGAGGTCGCAGCATTCCCAACCGTTGCTGCACCTGTTCCACCATCCTATTCGAATTGCTAACCCTTGCAGCACTCAGGTCAGCCTCATACATGACACCGCAGATTTTCAGACTCCCGGTCCTCCGCTGCACAACATCACATCCCCAATCTAATCTCTCTGCCCACTCTCCCAGCCCCATGATCATTGACTTTTCCAAATTTACCTTCATCCCAGTAGCTCTCCCAAAAGTGTGTACAACTTCCCCCAAAAGTCCTAACCGTGTCTCCTCACTTACCAAAATAGTGGTATCATCAACATAGCCCACCAAACCAGGCCACGGCTTCAGCTCACCATCCCTCCCCCCCCATCCTTAGACGATCCTCCACCATCCTATAAAAGGGATCCTGAACACATGCAAACAATATTTGTGATAAAGGACATCCCTGCCGAAGACCCTGCTCCATGTTGACTCCCCCCCACACACCCATTGATTTGTACCCTTACCTTCGCGTTTGAGTACAACGTATCCACCCACCCCACTATTTCTTCGCCAAACCCCTGTCGTAGGAGAATATCCTTTGAAGCCTTTCTTTCCACCCTATCATAAGCCCCTTGCCAATCCAATGCCACCAACGCCCCTCTTCCCCTTTCCATGTCCTCCAGGAACCCCTTTATGATCCCATGGCCCTCACCCATTGACCTACCAGGTAACCCAAACTGAGACTCAAACACGACCCTCCCCACAACACATTTAAGCCGATTCCCAAGAATTTTCGCAAATAATTTATAATCAGCACAAAGCAACGAAATGGCTCGGTAATCCCGAAGGGTACTCTGCTGTTTACCCTTTGGGACCAACACCACCACCGCCGTTGCCTGAGATTCTCCCATCTTACCTCCGTCTTTCATGGCATTCATTAACCTTACTAGGAAACCCCTAAGCAGACCCCAGTGCTGTACATAAAATTCGCTTGGTAAACCATCGATCCCGGGTGCCTTACCTTTCCTCATGTCCATAAGGGCTCTCCATATTTCCCCCTCCTCAATGACCCCACCCAGTGCCTCCCGATCACTCCTCCCCAGTTTGCACGGCACATACTCACATACCTTCCCAAGAACCTCGCCATCCACCCCACTACTTTTCCCGTATTCCTCAAACCATCTATCTGCATATGCACTCATCCCCTTGGTGTCCCTTAATACCAGACCCTCTCTAAAACCCCCCACAGAAGATATGACTTGAAAACCCGGTATTGTAGTCGTTTGCTGTCGTACCTTCTGTCCTCGCAGCACACAAGCTGATGGCTTGTCGCCCCAGAGTACTTCGTCCAACCCCGCCTGTACCCGTACAGCTGCAAAACGTTCTTCTTGCAAATCCCATATCCTGTCCTTCAACATGTGTATATCCTCCACCGGGTACACCCCGGCCACTGCCCCCCCTCGTAACAATCCCGTAATCTAGATTCTAAATAATTTGACAAACCATACCGCAATTGATTAATGCATTTGCCCTCCCTCACATAAAATTGACGTATTCTTAACTTAGCCACACTATCCCACCATCCTACCACATCTTCCTCAGTCCTTCTGTCGGCACAGAGCTGTTCCCAAAATATTGCAAACGCTTCCACTCCCTCCCTATCCCCCAAAACCATCGTGTTCAGTTTCCAATAACTTCCCTGCCTATGAGCCAAAGCATCCCATCCCACCTCCACTAATACCACCCTATGATCGGAAGACACCATCTCAATAGTTTTAAAAGACTCTACCAAAACCCTCTGAGATAAATATAACCTGTCCAAAAGAGCCGCATATCCCCTTCTTATAAACGTATGTTCCACCTCCCACAGACCTCCTCCGAAAGCATCACGTAACTGAAGATCTCTAAGCAGGCCCCCCAAGACTGAGGAAAAATATCCCGCTCCTCTGGGTTCCACATCTGTCCTCTTAATTACACAATTGCAATCCCCCCCCACAATCGCCACAGATGGTAACGTGCGTAGGTAGTACACGAGCTCCTCCCGCACAAAATCCATCTTCACTTTCACGTCACTTTCTGCTGGGGCATACACACACACAAACATCACTCTCTCTCCCATCCACCATCCTTCCACACGTAATACTCTCCCCCTCCCCCCTCCCCCCCTCTTTCCTATGCAATACAAATGGGCTCGCCTCCCTGATCAACACACCCACTCCTCCTTTTAAACACTCAGACGGCAACACATAAGCCTGATACCCAGGCACCACTAATTCACGACCAAGCTTAAAATTGTGCTCCTGCACAAAAGCTACGTCAACCTCGTACCTATTCAAAAACATCCTGAAGCACTCCCGTTTAACACCATCACACAGACTATTAATATTTATTGTTACACACCTGAGGCCAGTTTAAGGTTTCCTTCCCCGCCTCATGTCAAGATTCTTCCCTTTCAGACCCTTCCCCTGGACTGTGCCTTTGCCACAGACTCCCCCCTCCTTCCCAACCATCCCCCCCCTTCTGTTGTGGCCCTCTCGCAGAGTCACTCTGGGTACCATAACCCCATGTCTTTTTCCCCGGCCTTTGCGCCGGCGTCAGAACATCGTCCGAATCTGACGCTGCAGCCCTTTTCCTTGTAGCTCCCTCAGTTTCCATATGTGAGTCCTGGGAGCCAGCACAATGGACTTCCACCTCTACCACCCTTAATCCGCCTCCATGTCCTTCCATGGCACTCGCACTGTCCACCACAGGTGCCACCTGATCCTCCCCTTCCCCACACACACCTTCTGCCCTGATCCCAGGTTCTTGTTCGCTGTAACTCTCCACCTCCGTAGACTGTAACATAGCCTGTATCACCGTCTCCAACTCCTCCTCAATAGCCTTCACTGCTGCGCCCTCCTGCACCTCCTCACTTGACAACTGTACTGTTGATGGGCCAGGTGATTCATGGATCACCACTTCTTCCGATTCCACAGGAGGAGCCACCACCTCTTCACTCCACATGCGACCACGCCCTCCTCCTTGCACCCATTCTT
The DNA here is from genome assembly GCF_038502225.1 of Cherax quadricarinatus. NCBI lineage: Eukaryota > Metazoa > Arthropoda > Malacostraca > Decapoda > Parastacidae > Cherax > Cherax quadricarinatus. The sequence continues at coordinate 4,165,956 of NC_091389.1, read as the reverse complement.
CCTTAGGCATCGGGTGCTCATGCGCAGGTGCTCCACCCCTTGCCGGCCCAGGAGCCACTGTTGATGGGCCAGGTGATTCATGGATCACCCCTTCTTCCGATTCCACAGGAGGAGCCACTACCTCTTCACTCAACATGCGACCACGCCCTCCTCCTTGCCCCAGTTCTTCCTTAGGCATCGGGTGCTCATGCGCAGGTGCTCCTCCCCTTGCCGGCCCAGGAGCCATACTCCGCTTGCCACAGTCTGCCGCCATATGGTCATATTCGCCACACAGTCGGCACGTACGTCTCTGCCCCGCATAAGCTACCATTACCTGGGTTCTAAACTCTTCGGGATATACATACGAGGGTATAGGATGCCTTAGCGTCATCTTGAGATTAAAAGAACCCTCAGGAAATCCTGTGTAAGCTCCTTTTACCCATTTGCCAGGTTGGGCTAGATGTACAGTTCCAAAACGTTCGAATACATCTCGAATATCTACCTCATCAGCCTCAAAAGGCACGTTGCGGAGCTTAACCCACGAATAATGTCGTGATACATCCGTCAACTTGACCCTCACTGCCGGTGTTATGTTAATGCTGACATCTTGGTAACGATCAACCAAAGCCTCGTATACTTGAGTAGTTAGCACTTTCACGAAAATTCTATATACACCGTTCAGTGCCACTCCATATAAATCCTCGTCTCTGATGCCGTATGTCTCTCTTATAATTTTGGGCAATAACACATCGACTGACGTAGGCGTTAAAGCCCCACTAATGAGTTCAATGCCCACAGTATTCACTCTCCTGCGCACACCTGGCGCCATGTTGTTGACTGAGTAGCTCGTCTGGGAAACAGTAGAGGGGTGCAAAGCACGACCACACTCTACCTCATCCAGGCAGCGAATGCACACCTTCTCGTACCACTGCTGTCAGGTTACTGAGGAGCGTCAGGCAAGGGGGTCTACACGGCCCAAGAGCGATGCAGACAATCTCCATTATGTAAGGTTATTTAAGGATCCTCGGACGTTCCTCTGCATCTAGTGATCTGCATCAGCATCCAGTGATCTACCCCAGCATCCAGTGATCTACCCCAGCATCCAGTGATCTACACCAGCATCCAGTGATCTACACCAGCATCCAGTGATCTACCCCAGCATCCAGTGATCTACACCAGCATCCAGTGATCTACCCCAGCATCCAGTGATCTACCCCAGCATCCAGTGATCAACACCAGCATCAAGTGATCTACACCAGCATCCAGTGATCTACCCCAGCATCCAGTGATCTACCCCCAGCATCCAGTGATCTACCCCAGCATCCAGTGATCTACTGGGGCATCTAGTGATCTACACCAGCATCCAGTGATCTACCCCAGCATCCAGTGATCTACCCCAGCATCCAGTGATCTACACCAGCATCCAGTGATCTACCCCAGCATCCAGTGATCTACCCCAGCATCCAGTGATCTACTGGAGCATCCAGTTATCTACCCCAGCGTCCAGTGATCTACACCAGCATTCAGTGATCTACCGCAGCATCCAGTGATCTATACGAGCATCCAGTGATCTACCCCAGCATCCAGTGATCTACACCAGCATCCAGTGATCTACACCAGCATCTAGTGATCTACACCAGCATCCAGTGATCTACCCCAGCATCGAGTAATCTACACCAGCATCCAGTGATCTACACCAGCATCCAGTGATCTACCCCAGCATCCAGTGATCTACCTCAGCATCGAGTAATCTACACCAGCATCCAGTGATCTACACCAGCATCCAGTGATCTACCCCAGCATCCAGTGATCTACCCCAGCATCCAGTGATCTACCTCAGCATCCAGTGATCTACACCAGCATCCAGTGATCTACACCAGCATCCAGTGATCTACACCAGCATCCAGAGATCTACACCAGCATCCAGTGATCTACCTCAGCATCCAGTGATCTACACCAGCATCCAGTGATCTACACCAGCATCCAGAGATCAACACCAGCATCCAGTGATCTACCCCAGCATCCAGTGATCTACCTCAGCATCCAGTGATCTACACTAGCATCCAGTGATCTACACAAGCATCCAGTGATCTACCCCAGCATCCAGTGATCTTCCCCAGCATCCAGTGATCTACCTCAGCATCCAGTGATCTACACCAGCATCCAGTGATCTACACCAGCATCCAGTGATCTACACCAGCATCCAGAGATCTACACCAGCATCCAGTGATCTACCTCAGCATCCAGTGATCTACACCAGCATCCAGTGATCTACACCAGCATCCAGAGATCAACACCAGCATCCAGTGATCTACCCCAGCATCCAGTGATCTACACCAGCATCCAGTGATCTACACCAGCATCCAGTGACCTACACCAGCATCCAGTGACCTACACCAGCATCCAGTGATCTACCCCAGCATCCAGGGATCTACACCAACATGCAGTGATCTACACCAGCATCCAGTGATCTACACCAGCATCCAGTGATGTACCTCAGCATCCAGTGACCTATACCAGCATCCAGTGATCTACACCAGCATCCAGTGATCTACACCAGCATCCAGTTATCTACCCCAGCATCCAGTGATGTACCTCAGCATCCAGTGATCTACCCCAGCATCCAGTGACCTACACCAGCATCCAGTGATCTACCCCAGCATCCAGGGATCTACACCAACATGCAGTGATCTACACCAGCATCCAGTGATCTACCCCAGTATCCAGTGATCTACCTCAGCATCCAGTGACCTATACCAGCATCCAGTGACCTACACCTGCATCCAGTGATCTACACCAGCATCCAGTGATCTACCCCAGCATCCAGTGATCTACCCCAGCATGCAGTGATCTACCCCAGCATCCAGTGATCTACACCAGCATCCAGTGATCGACCCCAGCATCTAGTGATCTACCCCAGCATCCAGTGATCTACCCCAGCATCCAGTGATCTACCCCAGCATCCAGTGATCTACCCCAGCATCCAGTGATCTACCCCAGCATCCAGTGATCTACCTCAGCATCCAGTGATCTACCTCAGCATCCAGTGATCTACCTCAGCATCCAGTGATCTACCTCAGCATCCAGTGATCTACCCCAGCATCCAGTGATCTACCTCAGCATCCAGTGATCTACCCCAGCATCCAGTGATCTACCTCAGCATCCAGTGATCTACCTCAGCATCCAGTGATCTACCCCAGCATCCAGTGATCTACCTCAGCATCCAGTGATCTACCCCAGCATCCAGTGATCTACCTCAGCATCCAGTGATCTACCCCAGCATCCAGTGATCTACCTCAGCATCCAGTGATCTACCTCAGCATCCAGTGATCTACCCCAGCATCCAGTGATCTACCCCAGCATCCAGTGATCTACACCAGCATCCAGTGATCTACCTCAGCATCCAGTGATCTACCCCAGCATCCAGTGATCTACACCAGCATCCAGTGATCTACCTCAGCATCCAGTGATCTACCCCAGCATCCAGTGATCTACACCAGCATCCAGTGATCTACCCCAGCATCCAGTGATCTACCTCAGCATCCAGTGATCTACACCAGCATCCAGTGATCTACCCCAGCATCCAGTGATCTACCTCAGCATCCAGTGATCTACACCAGCATCCAGTGATCTACCCCAGCATCCAGTGATCTACACCAGCATCCAGTGATCTACCTCAGCATCCAGTGATCTACCTCAGCATCCAGTGATCTACCCCAGCATCCAGTGATCTACCTCAGCATCCAGTGATCTACCTCAGCATCCAGTGATCTACACCAGCATCCAGTGATCTACCTCAGCATCCAGTGATCTACCTCAGCATCCAGTGATCTACACCAGCATCCAGTGATCTACCCCAGCATCCAGTGATCTACCTCAGCATCCAGTGATCTACCTCAGCATCCAGTGATCTACCCCAGCATCCAGTGATCTACCTCAGCATCCAGTGATCTACCTCAGCATCCAGTGATCTACACCAGCATCCAGTGATCTACACCAGCATCCAGTGATCTACCTCAGCATCCAGTGATCTACACCAGCATCCAGTGATCTACACCAGCATCCAGTGATCTACACCAGCATCCAGTGATCTACACCAGCATCCAGTGATCTACCCCAGCATCCAGTGATCTACCTCAGCATCCAGTGATCTACCCCAGTATCCAGTGATCTACCTCAGCATCCAGTGATCTACCCCAGCATCCAGTGATCTACACCAGCATCCAGTGATCTACCCCAGCATCCAGTGATCTACACCAGCATCCAGTGATCTACACCCGCATCCAGTGATCTACCCCAGCATCCAGTGATCTACACCAGCATCCAGTGATCTACCTCAGCATCCAGTGATCTACCCCAGCATCCAGTGATCTACACCAGCATCCAGTGATCTACACCAGCATCCAGTGATCTACCCCAGCATCCAGTGATCTACACCAGCATCCAGTGATCTACCCCAGCATCCAGTGATCTACCTCAGCATCCAGTGATCTACACCAGCATCCAGTGATCTACACCAGCATCCAGTGATCTACCCCAGCATCCAGTGATCTACACCAGCATCCAGTGATCTACCCCAGCATCCAGTGATCTACCTCAGCATCCAGTGATCTACATCAGCATCCAGTGATCTACACCAGCATCCAGTGATCTACCCCAGCATCCAGTGATCTACACCAGCATCCAGTGATCTACCCCAGCATCCAGTGATCTACCCCAGCATCCAGTGATCTACACCAGCATCCAGTGATCTACCCCAGCATCCAGTGATCTACCTCAGCATCCAGTGATCTACACCAGCATCCAGTGATCTACACCAGCATCCAGTGATCTACACCAGCATCCAGTGATCTACACCAGCATCCAGTGATCTACACCAGCATCCAGTGATCTACCCCAGCATCCAGTGATCTACACCAGCATCCAGTGATCTACACCAGCATCCAGTGATCTACACCAGCATCCAGTGATCTACACCAGCATCCAGTGATCTACACCAGCATCCAGTGATCTACCCCAGCATCCAGTGATCTACCTCAGCATCCAGTGATCTACCTCAGCATCCAGTGATCTACCTCAGCATCCAGTGATCTACCCCAGCATCCAGTGATCTACCCCAGCATCCAGTGATCTACCCCAGCATCCAGTGATCTACCCCAGCATCCAGTTATCTACCTCAGCATCCAGTTATCTACCTCAGCATCCAGTGATCTACCTCAGCATCCAGTTATCTACCTCAGCATCCAGTGATCTACCTCAGCATCCAGTTATCTACCTCAGCGTCCAGTGATCTACCTCAGCATCCAGTTATCTACCTCAGCATCCAGTGATCTACCTCAGCATCCAGTGATCTACACCAGCATCCAGTGATCTACCTCAGCATCCAGTGATCTACCTCAGCATCCAGTGATCTACCTCAGCATCCAGTTATCTACCTCAGCATCCAGTGATCTACCTCAGCATCCAGTTATCTACCTCAGCGTCCAGTGATCTACCTCAGCATCCAGTTATCTACCTCAGCATCCAGTGATCTACCTCAGCATCCAGTGATCTACACCAGCATCCAGTGATCTACCTCAGCATCCAGTGATCTACCTCAGCATCCAGTGATCTACCCCAGCATCCAGTGATCTACCTCAGCATCAAGTCATCTATGGAGGATCATCAATGCAGGTTAAATAATCATCTTCAGGTACAACATAATTTTCTCTCCATCTTGCAGATGTTTTTCCACAATTATTACATAACTTACGTAGAAGAATAATTATTTATATTTTGAGGTAATAATAATTGTAAAAAATAATGATAATTAGTGCAACATGAAATATTAATAGGAATATAACCCGAAGGTTTTCAAAATTTCGAGTAGTAATTGATGGAGACGGACTTCGTCCTGTTGATAAGAATATTTGTGAAGCAAATTTTTTTATATTGAACAGAAACAGAAAATTTAAAAGTACTAGATTTTGTTATATAAACTTTTGTTAATATTTAAACAACTTTTAAAACCTTTTGATATTCTTCATTAGTTTTGAAGACAAAATTTAATTTTAAAAACAAATTTGATTGTTTTCAAGTTATTATATAAATTCTGGTATAAATTTTGCGGGAGATAAAAAAAATATTATTGTTTGCGTTCTGCGTTAAAAAAAACATATTTTAACGCCAACTAAAGTGTTTTATTTAATTAATTTAATTAAAAATTTGCTCTCAAACTGTCATTGTCTATAAACATAATTCAGTCTTGTAAAACAAAATGTAGTAAACAGACTACAAATACTGTACAAAATATATTATGAACTTTAGTACTGTAATAGTGTAGTACAGTAGGACGCCTGTATCCCCAGGGATATGCTTCTAGTCGGTGGCCCGGTGGCCTGGTGGCCCGGTGGCCTGGTGGCCTGGTGGCCTGGTGGCCTGGTGGCCCGGTGGCCTGGTGGCCCGGTGGCCTGGTGGCCTGGTGGCCCGGTGGCCTGGTGGCCCGGTGGCCTGGTGGCTAGTGCCCCGGTGGCCTGGTGGCCCGGTGGCCTGGTGGCCTGGTGGCCCGGTGGCCTGGTGGCCCGGTGGCCTGGTGGCCTGGTGGCCCGGTGGCCTGGTGGCCCGGTGGCCTGGTGGCTAGTGCCCCGGTGGCCTGGTGGCCCGGTGGCCTGGTGGCCTGGTGGCCCGGTGGCCCGGTGGCCTGGTGGCCCGGTGGCCCGGTGGCCTGGTGGCCTGGTGGCCTGGTGGCCTGGTGGCCTGGTGGCCCGGTGGCCCGGTGGCCCGGTGGCCTGGTGGCCTGGTGGCCCGGTGGCCTGGTGGCCTGGTGGCCTGGTGGCCCGGTGGCCTGTTGGCCCGGTGGCCTGGTGGCCTGGTGGCCTGGTGGCCCGGTGGCCTGGTGGCATGGTGGCTAGTGGCCCGGTGGCCTGGTGGCTAGTGGCCCGGTGGCCTGGTGGCCTGGTGGCTAGTGGCCCGGTGGCCTGGTGGTCTGGTGGCTAGTGGCCCGGTGGCCTGGTGGCCTGGTAGCTAGTGGCCCGGTGGCCTGGTGGTCTGGTGGCTAGTGGCCCGGTGGCCTGGTGGTCTGGTGGCTAGTGGCCCGGTGGCCTGGTGGCCTGGTGGCTAGTGGCCCGGTGGCCTGGTGGCCTGGTGGCTAGTGGCCCGGTGGCCTGGTGGTCTGGTGGCTAGTGGCCCGGAGGCCTGGTGGCCTGGTGGCTAGTGGCCCGGTGGCCTGGTGGCCTGGTGGCTAGTGGCCCGGTGGCCTGGTGGCCTGGTGGCTAGTGGCCCGGTGGCCTGGTGGCCTGGTGGCTAGTGGCCCGGTGGCCTGGTGGCCTGGTGGCTAGTGGCCCGGTGGCCTGGTGGTCTGGTGGCTAAAGCTCCCGCTTCACACACGGAGGGCCCGGGTTCGATTCCCGGCGGGTGGAAACATTTCGACACATTTCCTTACACCTGTTGTCCTGTTCACCTAGCAGCAAATAGGTACCTGGGTGTTAGTTGACTGGTGTGGGTCGCATCCTGGGGGACAAGATTAAGGACCACAATGGAAATAAGTTAGACAGTCCTCGATGACGCACTGACTTTCTTGGGTTATCCTGGGTGGCTAACCCTCCGGGGTTAAAAATCCCAACGAAATCTTATCTTATCTTATCTTAAGTTTTCTGACTCTATACAGGAGGTTCTGACGTTTTTTGGTAAGACACTCGTTTATGTATACCTCTTTCTTTACTTTAATAGATGCAATAATTAAGTCTTTTTTCCTGTCATGTGAGTGGAATCTAAGCATAACACTTTTTCTACCATGGGATCCTAGTAACCTGGCTTCCTTTATTTCTACCATGGGATCCTAGTAACCTGGCTTCCTTTATTTCTACCATGGGATCCTAGTAACCTGGCTTCCTTTATTTCTACCATGGGATCCTAGTAACCTGGCTTCCTTTATTTCTACCATGGGATCCTAGTAACCTGGCTTCTTTTATTTCTACCATGGGATCCTAGTAACCTGGCTTCCTTTATTTCTACCATGGGATCCTAGTAACCTGGCTTCCTTTATTTCTACCATGGGATCCTAGTAACCTGGCTTCCTTTATTTCTACCATGGGATCCTAGTAACCTGGCTTCCTTTATTTCTACCATGGGATCCTAGTAACCTGGCTTCCTTTATTTCTACCATGGGATCCTAGTAACCTGGCTTCCTTTATTTCTACCATGGGATCCTAGTAACCTGGCTTCCTTTATTTCTGACTCTGGTACAATAACACTTGTTTGGTCCTTTATGATCTGCAGAGTAATTTCTTTACTGTTTGTTTGGTTCATATCACTGGGAAAAAGTGGACTGTTAACTATTACTGCGTCCGATAGTTTATCTTGCTCAGTTTTATCTTCTTGGAGAGCAAAGTAGTCACTGAACTGGTTATCTAAGTTGTTCTTCCATTCTTTTACTGCTTCTTCAACCTTTGTATTAAGAGATATTATTTGTTGGGTATGGCTATCTATGACTGTCTGGATGGTCTTGTCACAGTTAGTCGTTCCTGGTGTTGATAACTTTTGTGGCCCGGTGGCCTGGTGGCTAAAGCTCCCGCTTCACACACGGAGGGCCCGGGTTCGATTCCCGGCGAGTGGAAACATTTCGACACGTTTCCTTACACCTGTTGTCCCGTTCACCTAGCAGCAAATAGGTACCTGGGTGTTAGTGGACTGGTGTGGGTCGCATCCTGGGGGACAAGATTAAGGACCACAATGGAAATAAGTTAGACAGTCCTCGATGACGCACTGACTTTCTTGGGTTATCCTGGGTGGCTAACCCTCCGGGGTTAAAAATCCGAACGAAATCTTATCTCTTATCTTACGTTGGTCGGCTGGCAGCGGGGTGTTTCTTTCGGATTGTGGGCAGTCATCCTTTGATCTCTATTATTTTCGATTTCTAGGCTTCACTGTTGGTAATCTTTGGTCATTCTGGGTGCTACGTTGGGTAGTGCAGTTTTGCTTGTAACTAGGTCATCATAGGAGCATTGGTAGCTCTGATTGTTGGAGAAAAGTACGGAGCTTGGAAGTCGCTGCTGCCGCTGCCGCTGCCTTTAATGCGCTGAAAAACTTGTAAAAATCCCAGGAACAAATTATTTAGTTTTACAAAGAAAGTTATGTAAGGTTATTTAAGGATCCTCGGACGTTCCTCTGCATCTAGTGATCTACCCCAGCATCCAGTGATCTACCCCAGCATCCAGTGATCTACCCCAGCATCCAGTGATCTACCCCAGCATCCAGTGATCTACACCAGCATCCAGTGATCTACCCCAGCATCCAGTGATCTACACCAGCATCCAGTGATCTACCCCAGCATCCAGTGATCTACCCCAGCATCCAGTGATCTACCCCAGCATCTAGTGATCTACACCAGCATCCAGTGATCTACCCCAGCATCCAGTGATCTACACCAGCATCCAGTGATCTACCCCAGCATCCAGTGATCTACACCAGCATCCAGTGATCTACCCCAGCATCCAGTGATCTACACCAGCATCCAGTGATCTACCCCAGCATCCAGTGATCTACACCAGCATCCAGTGATCTACACCAGCATCCAGTGATCTACACCAGCATCCAGTGATCTACCCCAGCATCCAGTGATCTACACCAGCATCCAGTGATCTACCCCAGCATCCAGTGATCTACACCAGCATCCAGTGATCTACCCCAGCATCCAGTGATCTACACCAGCATCCAGTGATCTACACCAGCATCCAGTGATCTACACCAGCATCCAGTGATCTACCCCAGCATCCAGTGATCTACACCAGCATCCAGTGATCTACACCAGCATCCAGTGATCTACACCAGCATCTAGTGATCTACCCCAGCATCCAGTGATCTACCCCAGCATCCAGTGATCTACACCAGCATCCAGTGATCTACACCAGCATCTAGTGATCTACCCCAGCATCCAGTGATCTACCCCAGCATCCAGTGATCTACCCCAGCATCCAGTGATCTACCCCAGCATCCAGTGATCTACACCAGCATCCAGTGATCTACCCCAGCATCCAGTGATCTACACAAGCATCCAGTGATCTACACCAGCATCCAGTGATCTACACAAGTATCCAGTGATCTACCCCAGCATCTAGTGATCTACACCAGCAGCATCCAGTGATCTACCCCGGCATCCAGTGATCTACCCCAGCATCCAGTGATCTACCACAGCATCCAGTGATCTACCCCAGCATCCAGTGATCTAACCAAGCATCCAGTGATCTACACAAGCATCCAGTGATCTACCCCAGCATCTAGTCATCTATCCCAGCATCCAGTGATCTACACCAGCATACAGTGATCTACCTCAGCATCCAGTGATCTACCCCAGCATCCAGTGATCTACCCCAGCATCCAGTGATCTACCCCAGCATCCAGTGATCTACACCAGCATCCAGTGATCTACACCAGCATCCTACCCCAGCATCCAGTGATCTACCCCAGCATCCAGTGATCTACACCAGCATCCAGTGATCTACACCAGCATCCAGTGATCTACCCCAGCATCCAGTGATCTACCCCAGCATCCAGTGATCTACACCAGCATCCAGTGATCTACCCCAGCATCCAGTGATCTACCCCAGCATCCAGTGATCTACCCCAGCATCCAGTGATCTACCCCAGCATCCAGTGATCTACACCAGCATCCAGTGATCTACACCAGCATCCAGTGATCTACCCCAGCATCCAGTGATCTACACCAGCATCCAGTGATCTACCCCAGCATCCAGTGATCTACCCCAGCATCCAGTGATCTACCAGTGATCTACAGCATCCAGTGATCTACACCAGCATCCAGTGATCTACACCAGCATCCAGTGATCTACCCCAGCATCCAGTGATCTACACCAGCATCCAGTGATCTACCCCAGCATCCAGTGATCTACCCCAGCATCCAGTGATCTACCTCAGCATCGAGTAATCTACACCAGCATCCAGTGATCTACACCAGCATCCAGTGATCTACCCCAGCATCCAGTGATCTACCCCAGCATCCAGTGATCTACCCCAGCATCCAGTGATCTACACCAGCATCCAGTGATCTACACCAGCATCCAGTGATCTACACCAGCATCCAGTGATCTACACCAGCATCCAGTGATCTACACCAGCATCCAGTGATCTACACCAGCATCCAGTGATCTACACCAGCATCCAGTGATCTACACCAGCATCCAGTGATCTACCCCAGCATCCAGTGATCTACCCCAGCATCCAGTGATCTACACCAGCATCCAGTGATCTACACCAGCATCCAGTGATCTACCCCAGCATCCAGTGATCTACACCAGCATCCAGTGATCTACCCCAGCATCCAGTGATCTACACCAGCATCCAGTGATCTACACCAGCATCCAGTGATCTACACCAGCATCCAGTGATCTACACCAGCATCCAGTGATCTACACCAGCATCCAGTGATCTACACCAGCATCCAGTGATCTACACCAGCATCCAGTGATCTACACCAGCATCCAGTGATCTACACCAGCATCCAGTGATCTACCCCCAGCATCCAGTGATCTACCCCAGCATCCAGTGATCTACACCAGCTACATCCAGTGATCTACAGCATCCAGTGATCTACACCAGCATCCAGTGATCTACCCCAGCATCCAGTGATCTACCCCAGCATCCAGTGATCTACCCCAGCATCCAGTGATCTACACCAGCATCCAGTGATCTACACCAGCATCCAGTGATCTACACCAGCATCCAGTGATCTACACCAGCATCCAGTGATCTACACCAGCATCCAGTGATCTACACCAGCATCCAGTGATCTACCCCAGCATCCAGTGATCTACACCAACATCCAGTGATTTACACGAGCATCCAGTGATCTACACCGGCATCCAGTGATCTTCACCAGCATCCAGGGCTTTACACCAGCATTCAGTGATCTACACCAGCATCCAGTGATCTACTCCAGCATCCAGTGATCTACCCCAGCATCCAGTGATCTACACCAGCATCCAGTGATCTACACCAGCATCCAGTGATCTACACCAGCATCCAGTGATCTACCCCAGCATCCAGTGATCTACACCAGCATCCAGTGATCTACCCCAGCATCCAGTGATCTACACCAGCATCCAGTGATCTACACCAGCATCCAGTGATCTACACCAGCATCCAGTGATCTACACCAGCATCCAGTGATCTACACCAGCATCCAGTGATCTACCCCAGCATCCAGTGATCTACACCAGCATCCAGTGATCTACACCAGCATCCAGTGATCTACCCCAGCATCCAGTGATCTACACCAGCATCCAGTGATCTACACCAGCATCCAGTGATCTACCCCAGCATCCAGTGATCTACACCAGCATCCAGTGATCTACACCAGCATCCAGTGATCTACACCAGCATCCAGTGATCTACACCAGCATCCAGTGATCTACACCAGCATCCAGTGATCTACACCAGCATCCAGTGATCTACACCAGCATCCAGTGATCTACACCAGCATCCAGTGATCTACCCCAGCATCCAGTGATCTACCCCAGCATCCAGTGATCTACCCCAGCATCCAGTGATCTACACCAGCATCCAGTGATCTACACCAGCATCCAGTGATCTACCCCAGCATCCAGTGATCTACCCCAGCATCCAGTGATCTACCCCAGCATCCAGTGATCTACACCAGCATCCAGTGATCTACACCAGCATCCAGTGATCTACACCAGCATCCAGTGATCTACACCAGCATCCAGTGATCTACACCAGCATCCAGTGATCTACACCAGCATCCAGTGATCTACACCAGCATCCAGTGATCTACACCAGCATCCAGTGATCTACCCCAGCATCCAGTGATCTACCCCAGCATCCAGTGATCTACACCAGCATCCAGTGATCTACACCAGCATCCAGTGATCTACACCAGCATCCAGTGATCTACCCAGCATCCAGTGATCTACCCCAGCATCCAGTGATCTACACCAGCATCCAGTGATCTACACCAGCATCCAGTGATCTACACCAGCATCCAGTGATCTACACCAGCATCCAGTGATCTACACCAGCATCCAGTGATCTACACCAGCATCCAGTGATCTACACCAGCATCCAGTGATCTACACCAGCATCCAGTGATCTACACCAGCATCCAGTGATCTACACCAGCATCCGGTGATCTACCACAACATCCAGTGATCAATACCAGCATCCAGTGATCTACCCCAGCATCCAGTGATCTACTCCAGCGTCCAGTGATCTACACCAGCATCCAGTGATCTACACCAGCATCCCGTGATCTGCTCAAGCATCCAGTGATCTACACCAGCTTCAAGTGATCTACACAAGCTTCCAGTGATCTACGCCAGGAGCCAGTGATCTACACCAGCATCCAGTGATCTACACCAGCTTCCAGTGATCTACCCCAGCATTCAGTGATCTAGTCCAGCATCCAGTGATCTACACCAGCTTCCAGTGATCTACACAAGCTTCCAGTGATCTACACCAGAATCCAGTGATCTACACCAGCTTCCAGTGATCTACACCAGCATCCAGTGATCTACCCCGGCATCCAGTGATCTACAACAGCAGCCAGTGATCTACACAAGCATCCAGTGATCTACACCAGCATCCAGTGATCTACCCGAGCATCCAGTGATCTTCCCCAGCATCAAGTGATCTATCCCAGCAGCCAATGATCTACACCAGCATCTAGTGATCTACCCCAGGTTCCAGTGATCTACACCAGCATCCAGCAATCTACACCAGCATCCAGTGATCTACACCAGCATGCATTGATCTACCCGAGCATCAAATGATCTACCCCAGCATCCAGTGATGTACACCAGCATCAAGTGATCTACACCAGCATCCATTGATCTACCTGAGCATCCAGTGATCTACACCAGCATCCAGTGATCTACCCCAGCATCCAGTGATCTACACCAGCATCCAGTGATCTACCCCAGCACCCAGTGATCTACCCCAGCATCCATTGATCTACCTGAGCATCCAGTGATCTACCTGAGCATCCAGTGATCTACCTCAGCATCCAGTGATCTACCCCAGCATCCAGTGATCTACCCCAGCATCCAGTGATCTACCCCAGCATCCAGTGATCTACACCAGCATCCAGTGATCTACCTCAGCATCCAGTGATCTACCCCAGCATCCAGTGACCTACCCCAGCATCCAGTGATGTACACCGGCATCCAGTGATCTACCTCATCATATAGTGATCTACACCAGCATCCAGTGATCTACACCAGCATCCTGTGATCTACCTCATCATATAGTGATCTACACCAGCATCCAGTGATCTACACCAGCATCCAGTGATCTACCTCATCATATAGTGATATACCCGAGCATCCATTGATGTACACCAGCAACCAGTGATCTACCCCAGCATCCAGTGATCTACACCAGCTTCCAGTGATCTACACCAGCATTCAGTGATCTACCACAGCATCCAGTGATCTACACAAGCATCCAGTGATCTACACCAGCAACCAGTGATCTACACCAGCAACCAGTGATCTACCCCAGCATCCAGTGATCTACACAAGCAACCATTGATCTACACCAGCATCCAGTGATCTACACCAGCATCCAGTGATCTACACCAGCATCCAGTGATCTACCTCAGCATCCAGTGATCTACACCAGCATCCAGTGATCTACCTCAGCATCCAGTGATCTACCTCAGCATCCAGTGATCTACACCAGCATCCAGTGATCTACCTCAGCATCCAGTGATCTACCTCAGCATCCAGTGATCTACCTCAGCATCCAGTGATCTACACCAGCATCCAGTGATCTACACCAGCATCCAGTGATCTACCCCAGCATCCAGTGATCTACCCCAGCATCCAGTGATCTACCCCAGCATCCAGTGATCTACACCAGCATCCAGTGATCTACACAAGCATCCAGTGATCTACACCAGCATCCAGTGATCTACACCAGCATCCAGTGATCTACACCAGCATCCAGTGATCTACACCAGCATCCAGTGATCTACCTCAGCATCCAGTGATCTACCCCAGCATCCAGTGATCTACACAAGCATCCAGTGATCTACACCAGCATCCAGTGATCTACACCAGCATTCAGTGATCTACACCAGCATCCAGTGATCTACACCTGCATCCAGTGATCTACACCAGCATCCAGTGATCTACCTCAGCATCCAGTGATCTACACCAGCATCCAGTGATCTACTCCAGCATCCAGTGATCTACACCAGCATCCAGTGATCTTCTCCAGCATCCAGTGATCTACACCAGCATCCAGTGATCTACACCAGCATCCAGTGATCTTCTCCAGCATCCAGTGATCTACACCAGCATCAAGTGATCTACACCAGCATCCAGTGATCTACCCCAGCATCCAGTGATCTTCCTCAGCATCAAGTCATCTGTGGAGGATCATCAATGCAGGTTAAATAATCATCTTCAGGTAAAAAAAAAAGCAATTGCAACTTGTATAATTACTACCAATTCAGAGTCATGTAGTTATATACCTATTATATCTATGTGACTCTGATGGGTTAGTATTATACCCCTTAAAGAATATCTTATTAATTCACATACACTTTTTAAATTACACCAAAGTGGTTGGGCCACTTACCTTTTATGCCGGAAAAAAAATCCCCCCCCAGTACCAACAATACCACCAGTCCGATAACATTCTTCTTGGCAAATATACCGGGTCTAAAGCCAGCAACAAACAACAAAATACCTTTCATCCGTGGACTGCTTGCAGAGGCAAAGGCAATGTTCGCGGCTTTCACTGAGACCCACATAAAGGATCACTTGGACAATGAAATATGGATCCCAGGTTACAACCTATACAGATGTGACAGAGTGAACAGGCAAAAGGGGGGAGGGTTGGCCTGTACATTGCAGAGTCACTTGTTTGCACAGAACTGCTTAATGCCTCAAATGATGTAGTGGAAGTTTTAGCAGTAAAGGTCGAGAACCAAAACCTAGTCATTGTGATAGTCTACAAGCCTCCGGATGCAACATCCCAGCAATTCCAGGAACAGCTGTTAAAAATTGACCACTGTCTGGAAAACCTTCTAGCTCCTGCACCCAACATCTTGCTCCTGGGGGATTTCAACTTAAGGCACCTAAAATGGAGGAATATAGCAAATAATATTGTTGCAGTAATAACACCAGGAGGCAGCTCTGATGAAAACTCCCACTCACACGAGCTTTTAAATCTCTGCACAAAATTCAATTTAAACCAGCAAATAATAGAGCCTACTAGACTGGAGAATACACTAGACCTCATCTTCACTAATAATGATGATCTGATAAGAAATGTCACCATATCAAAAACAATATACTCAGATCACAACATAATTGAGGTTCAGACATGTATGCGTGGAGCCCCAGACCGACAAAATGAGACTAGTCACGAGGGAGCATTCACCAAATTCAACTTCAATAACAAAAACATAAAGTGGGACCAAGTAAACCAAGTCCTAACCGATATAAGCTGGGAAGATACACTAAGCAACACAGACCCCAACTTGTGCCTAGAACAGATTAACTCGGTGGCACTCGATGTATGCACAAGGCTTATTCCTCTAAGAAAAAGGAGGAGTAGATGTAAAATAGAAAGAGACAGGCGCTCCCTTTACAGGCGACGGAAAAGAATAACAGAGCGGCTAAAAGAGGTCAATATATCTGAAAGGCGTAGGGAGACACTGGTCAGAGAAATAGCAAGCATCGAACTTAAGCTAAAAGAATCCTTTAGGAGTCAGGAATCGCGGGAAGAACTAAAAGCCATAAATGAAATCGAAAGAAACCCAAAGTATTTCTTCTCCTATGCCAAATCAAAATCGAGAACAACGTCCAGTATTGGGCCCCTACTTAAACAAGATGGGTCCTACACAGATGACAGCAAGGAAATGAGTGAGCTACTCAAGTCCCAATATGACTCAGTTTTTAGCAAGCCGCTAACCAGACTGAGAGTCGAAGATCAAAATGAATTTTTTATGAGAGAGCCACAAAATTTGATTAACACAAGCCTATCCGATGTTATCCTGACGCCAAATGACTTCGAACAGGCGATAAATGACATGCCCATGCACTCTGCCCCAGGGCCAGACTCATGGAATTCTGTGTTCATCAAGAACTGCAAGAAGCCCCTATCACGAGCCTTTTCCATCCTATGGAGAGGGAGCATGGACACGGGGGTCGTCCCTCAGTTACTAAAAACAACAGACATAGCCCCACTCCACAAAGGGGGCAGTAAAGCAATAGCAAAGAACTACAGACCAATAGCACTAACATCCCATATCATAAAAATCTTTGAAAGGGTCCTAAGAAGCAAGATCACCACCCATCTAGAAACCCATCAGTTACACAACCCAGGGCAACATGGGTTTAGAACAGGTCGCTCCTGTCTGTCTCAACTATTGGATCACTACGACAAGGTCCTAAATGCACTAGAAGACAAAAAGAATGCAGATGTAATATATACAGACTTTGCAAAAGCCTTCGACAAGTGTGATCATGGCGTAATAGCGCACAAAATGCGTGCTAAAGGAATAACAGGAAAAGTCGGTCGATGGATCTATAATTTCCTCACTAACAGAACACAGAGAGTAGTCGTCAACAGAGTAAAGTCCGAGGCAGCTACGGTGAAAAGCTCTGTTCCACAAGGCAGAGTACTAGCTCCCATCTTGTTCCTCATCCTCATATCCGACATAGACAAGGATGTCAGCCACAGCACCGTGTCTTCCTTTGCAGATGACACCCGAATCTGCATGACAGTGTCTTCCATTGCAGACACTGCAAGGCTCCAGGCGGACATCAACCAAATCTTTCAGTGGGCTGCGGAAAACAATATGAAGTTCAACGATGAGAAATTTCAATTACTCAGATATGGTAAACATGAGGAAATTAAATCTTCATCAGAGTACAAAACAAATTCTGGCCACAAAATAGAGCGAAACACCAACGTCAAAGACCTGGGAGTGATTATGTCGGAGGATCTCACCTTCAAGGACCATAACATTGTATCAATCGCATCTGCTAGAAAAATGACAGGATGGATAATGAGAACCTTCAAAACTAGGGAGGCCAAGCCCATGATGACACTCTTCAGGTCACTTGTTCTATCTAGGCTGGAATATTGCTGCACACTAACAGCACCTTTCAAGGCAGGTGAAATTGCTGACCTAGAAAATGTACAGAGAACTTTCACGGCGCGCATAACGGAGATAAAACACCTCAATTACTGGGAGCGCTTGAGGTTTCTAAACCTATATTCCCTGGAACGCAGGAGGGAGAGATACATGATTATATACACCTGGAAAATCCTAGAGGGACTAGTACCGAACTTGCACACGAAAATCACTCACTACGAAAGCAAAAGACTTGGCAGACGATGCACCATCCCCCCAATGAAAAGCAGGGGTGTCACTAGCACATTAAGAGACCATACAATAAGTGTCAGGGGCCCGAGACTGTTCAACTGCCTCCCAGCACACATAAGGGGGATTACCAACAGACCCCTGGTAGTCTTCAAGCTGGCACTGGACAAGCACCTAAAGTCAGTTCC
>NC_091389.1:3911035-4147337 GCF_038502225.1 Cherax quadricarinatus | reverse complement strand
ATAAAGCACAAGTGAGTATTACAAAGACAGGTCATATGGTTGCATTCAGTCATATGGAGTATTCTGTTAGGTAGTGTATTTAAAAAATAATAAAGTTAGATTGGGTTTTAGGTTTAACATTTATGTGATATAATTGTGAGAAACATTTAGGATATACAATTTATAAGGTTCAGTTATTCAGTATTTATTTGGTTTTGAGTGAGTAAGTGAACTTTGAGAAGAGACTTGAATTTATAAACAGGTAGTGTTTCTTTTATATTTACAGGTAATGAATTCCAGATTTTAGGGCCTTTTATGTGCATTGAGTTTTTGCATAGTGTGAGATGGACACGAGGAACATCAAAGAGTGATCTGTGCCTTGTGTTATGGTCATGTGTTCTGTTGAGGTTGGCAAGGAGATGTTTGAGGGGAGGGTTAATATCAGAGTTAAGTGTTCTATGTATGTAATAGGTGCAGTAATAAGTATGGATGTTTTGTATGGTGAGTAGGTTTAGTGTATTGAATATTGGTGGAGTGTGCTGCCTATGGAAAATTTTCTAGGCTGCTTACCTGTATGTACCTCAACATTATATACATACCAGTAATCTCATTGGGAGACAATCATATTGTTTACCGTAGTCACCCCGTGTAGACATGTGAGAAAACTTAACCACCCCTGGTCGCACCAAGTGGTCCCCTCGACCTCACAATCTTATCCATATCTATCCGAGACCAGTATGGATTGGGTAGCACCCACAAGTACGGTGCTACTAATTAATTGTGGACTGTATAGATTATATTAGTTTAACTGAATGAAGGGGGGGGGGGGGTAGGACACACATGGATACATCCGTCAAGGAAAACATTTGTACATAATCCCACTACTTACCAGATGTTCTCTGGTGGTCACTTGATGTAGCTGGATCACTCGTAACCTATCTAATTATAACATACCACTACTGGCCAGTCTAAGGTTGCTATAACTAGAAGGGTTACTTAACTGTGGGTGATTGATATTCCTCATTTCTTGATTCACCATCTCATTTTCGATGTCCTGCTACACCGACACGATTCTCATTCCAGCAGGACGAGGTATCCGCTGGTTTGTCCTGCTTTAGACGTCGTGACTCAAGGAGTTTCCCTTTCCTCGTCTCGTTAACAACGAGGTCTAGCGTGTTCACTCGGAGCAAACGACTTATTTCACTTCACATATTCTCTTAACTTAGCGTTATTATCATTAATTACATTACAATTCACAAGCCGATTTAACGTCTCATAACTATTATACAAACTAGAGGTCACTCCATTAAGATCTGAGACCGATGAGTGATGATTAATCCAAGGGTAATTTTCCCCAGGACACAGTCCATTGTGACGCGTCAGTCACCCGGTCCTTCTCTTATCACACTTTTACCACTCTATTACTGTGGTCCCGTAAATCCCGTTCCCTCACTCTCCACCAGGAACAATTACGACACTTCTTATTATGAAATGAGGCCTGTATTAATCCTTAGGCCACCGTGAACGTCAATTTCGTGGTTCCATGTTTTCTCAGCTTCCTCACCACCATTCAAAACAATACGCGCCAATCCCCCGCACATCCGCGCATGCGCAAAGGGAACTCTTGGTTCTACTCTTATTTTCAAATACATTTTTGACCCATATAGACACATTAAACACCTATTAGGCACTATAGTTTCGGAAAATTAAAAAATTTTCCACACTGCGGCCGGGCGGAGGTCGTTGCTAGACGACTTACATAATGTGGAGTACAATTTTTTCCATCTTCACTGGCCACCCATATTTATTGAACTCTCAAAATGGACTAATTGGTGTTCCATTCTCTCAGGGGCATAAGCCTATGCTCCCTGGATTAAGTTATTGGGCATACTGGAATTTTGAGACTTTACCAATAACAAGTCTCTCAGTATCCCAAGTCAGCCCCAGCACATTACTGCATACAGGCACCAACTCCATGGCCATCTATATTTATTGATCCCTCAAAATGGACTAATTGGTGTTCCATTCTCTCAGGGGCATAAGCCTATGCTCCCTGGATTAAGTTATTGGGCATACTGGAATTTTGAGACTTTACCAATAACAAGTCTCTCAGTATCCCAAGTCAGCCCCAGCACATTACTGCATACAGGAACCAACTCCATGGCCATCTATATTTATTGATCCCTCAAAATGGACTAATTAGTGTTCCATTCTCTCAGGGGCATAAGCCTATGCTCCCTGGATTAATTTATTGGGCATACTGGAATTTTGAGACTTTAACAATAACAAGTCTCTCAGTATCCCAAGTCAGTCCCAGCACATTTCTTCATTATTTCATTAACCCCTTCACATATCCTCATTAGTTCCTCTTCAGTTGACGTCACACCCGGAAATTGTCCACATAAGATTATTTACCCAATTACCCAGATCAGGCGTTAGAGAGTAATGCTCATAGTACAAGTCCAAGTCCAACATGCATGTAGTCCCATCTTTCTACATACTATAATATGCGTATGATCTACACATAATACTACAACACACTGGAAAAGCAACTGTCCATCACTTCCAATCAATATACTGCCCTACCCTCACTCTGCACAGTGATGTAGGCAACCCCCCCCCTTGAATACAATCCATCATTCACTACTACCTTGAAGGAACATGAGTACTATATGAATAGTGTATAGTCCATGACACACAAAAAAACTGGCCAGCTCCACAGGTGCTTGCACCCATGGTCCATACATTATTCACTCACCCATCACTCATCCAACACACACGCAAACATTTGTTGTCATCCATTACCAGGGAGGCGACCCTGTTTTCACCCATGACTTCCCTGCCCCAGCAACACTTTCCAATCGTACCCTCCCCTCCCTCGTATATTACAAGTCTTATAAAACCTGTAACGTAAGTTGCCTATATCCCTCTAAAAATCCCTCACCCACCTCCTCCCATAAATTTCCTTATTTCTACATACCGTTTTATAGAACGTTACCGCTAACACCCTCCTCTTCACCTCACTGACCTGTTTTCCCCTCAATCCCCACACTATATATATATAATCTGCCATAATGTACCCCACAGCTCTGATTACACTTTCCTCCCAACCCCCCACGTCGAGACTTAATGCTCTCAATACAGAAATTCCTTGACCTCCTATCCTATATATCACCCTATTTAACCACCCCTTGACACTCCTCAGTCCATCACAAAAATATACTACATGAAAAGCCGACTCCTCCCCACCACATATCCCGCACATCCCCCTGTCAACGACCCGTCTGTCCCGTAGAGCCACACCCGACGGTAAAATGCCGGTAAAATGCCGTGCAGAAAATGATACATAACATCCCGAGGTTGCAACCTCATCCTACTCAACCTATTCCATATACTTCCCCATGCATACATGGGGAAAATTCTCTCTACAGGTGCTACAACCCTCCCTGCTAACAATCTACACAACCTACCTATTTTAACCTTTGCCGGCTCTCAATCCCACGCCAGAGCCCTCAAAACAGTTTCACACTCATGCAACTCAACTCCTGTATACATCCGTTGCAATCTGTTATGGATCCTGGCCAAACCCCCCCACCCACACTTTTCCTCATCACCTCCCTTTTAATGAAGACACATTTGACCCTCTGCTTTAAGTCCAGCAATCCCAGCCCCCCCTTACTTACAGGTAACATTACCACGTCCCTTTTAATCCAATCACAGCTCGAACCAAACAAGAATTTAAAAACCTTCCTAAGTATGTTGGTAATTGCTGGCCCAGTTAATGGGAACACGGCTGCCACATGCCATACTTTGCTATACAGTAAGATATTAATAATAACAATGGCACTCTGCACAAGGGTCAAATGATAAGATCACAATGCACCCAAGTGTCTCTGAATATTTTCTACCATCCTAATCGAGTTTTCCATGCGTGCCACAGTTAGATCGTCTGCATAAATAAGACCGCAATTTTTTAACGAATTCGCCTGCTTCCTCACAACTGCACTACCCCAATCAACCCTACCTGCCCAATCTCCTAACCCCATAACCATGGATTTATCTGAATTTACCCTTATACCAGTTGCCCCTGCGAACATTTGTACTACCCCATCTAATGTGTCCATTGTCATCCCCTCCCTAATCAGAACAGTTGTATCATCCACATACCCAATTAAAACTGGCCAAACCCTCGCAACCTCACTACCTGGTCCCTCTACGTGACACATACGCTGCTCCACCAATCTATAAAAGGGGTCCTGTACGCACGCAAACAATAATTGTGACATAGGACACCCCTGCCTAAGTCCCCTACCCATTACAATCTTCCCACCCAATCGACCATTAATCTGTACCCTCGCCATTGCACCTCCATACAATGCCTCAACCCAACCCACTATTTCTTCCCCAAACCCCTGACCCCCTGAGGATGGATTTCAATGCTTTCCGATCCACTCTATCGTATGCCCCTTGTCAATCGAGCGCCACCAAACCTCCCCCCCTCCCCCCTCCCCCCCTTTTGCCTCTGCAAAATCCTTAAGTAACCCATGCCCCTCCACCATAGACCTCCCTGGCAAACCAAACTGAGTTTTTGATACTACCCGCCCCACCACACACTTGACCCGATTTCCCAAAATCTTCACAAACAATTTGTAATCTGCGCATAACAACGAGATCGCCCGGTAATCCCGAAGCGTATGCTGCCCCTTACCCTTCGGTACCAATACAATGACAGCCGTTGCCTGCTTCTCACCCAGCTCACCTCTCTCCTTCATGCAATTGAATAACATAACCAAAAAATGCCTCATTAATTCCCAATGCTGCTGATAAAACTCTGCCAGGAGTCCATCAATTCCCGGTGCTTTGCCCTTTCGCATTCCACTTAAAGCCCTCCATATTTCCCCCTCAGTTATTTCCCCACCCAGTGCTTCCCTATCACTGTTACGCAACTGACATACCACACTCCCACACACCTGTTCTAAAACCCCATCCTATACACCTTCTCGTTGCCAGTACTTCTCATACCACTTATCAGCAAATGCCCCCATTCCTTCTGTAGCTTGTATGACCTGCCCCTCCCTGTACCCTCCTATCCACTCATGAACCTCCAACCATGGAATAGTCATTGCATGCTGTCGATGTTTCTGCCTACGCAATACGCACGATGAAGGTCTATCTCCCCATAACACCTCTTCCACCCCCGCCTGTACCCGCACTGCTTGGAACCTCTCATCCTGTACCTCACGCAGCCTCCCTTTAATTGCCATAATATCATCCATTGGATAAGTGCCCGCCACCGCCCCCCTCACATAACAACCCTGTAACCTATCCTCCAAATAGTTGGCAAGCCCATATTTTAAAGAATTGATACGTTTCCCTTCCCGTACGTAATACTGCTTAATCCGTTCTTTAGCCACACCATCCCACCACATCACCACATCCTCTACCCCATTTACCTCTGAACGTAACCCCTCCCACAGCGTTGCAAATCCCTCTATCCCCTCCTCGTCGCCTAACACACTTATATTTAACTTCCAATATCCCCTAGATATACCTGCTACTGACTCCCACCCCACCTCTGCTACTACCGCTCGATGATCCGAATAAGCTACTTCGATTGTACGGAAAAATGTCAACCAAACCCCTTGAGATATATACAGCCTATCCAACCTAGCCGCATAACCCCTTCTTACAAAAGTGTGCTCTACCTCCCACGCCCCTCCTCCAACCGCATCCCACAACTGAATATCCATCAAAAGATCTCGCAAGGCCACTGACATGTGCCCCGCCCCTTTTGGTTCTATGTCAGCCCTTCTAATAACGCAGTTCCAATCCCCACCAACGATGGCCACTGCAGGTAAACCACATAAGAAGAAAACTAGTTCTTCACATACAAAATCCGTTTTTACTCTCACATCATTTTCTGCAGGCGCATACACACTTACAAAGGATACCCTCTGCCCCATCCACCACCCATCCACGCACAATACTTTTCCCCCCCTTCCCCCTCACTTCTTAGCAACACAAACGGGCTCCCCTCACTGATCAATATACCCACACCACCTTTCAGACGTGCAGATGGCAGAGTCATGGCCTGAAACCCCTCCACCTCGAGCTCTCTTCCCTCCTTGAAATTGTGTTCTTGCAGGAACCCTACATCCACCCTATATTTACACAGAAACATGCGAAACCATTCCCTCTTCACACTATTACACAGTCCATTTACGTTCACAGTCATACACCTAAGGCCTCTTTATAGTTTGCAACCCTTCCTCCTCTCTTCATTCATCCCAGGGCCTCCTGCCCCAGAGCCAGCACAAAGCTTCACACCATCAACCCCTCCCCCTTTTTTGCGATGCCTCTTATCTTGACTACCTCGACAGTGCTCTTCCTTCCTCACAGACCTCTGCGCCGGCGTCAGGACATCATCAGAGTCTGATGCCGTCGCTCTCTTCCTCGTGATGCTCTCCACATCCATGTTATCTAATGAGGTTCCCTCACGATGTACCTCAACCTCCACCACGCCTCGTTCCACAGCACACGGCGACAACTCACGCTTACTAGTTTGCTCTTCAACCCTGCTACGTTTTTTATCATCACATTCTTCTACAGGCAATGCCGTGCCTCTCACCAGCTCAGGAACAACATCCTCTGCAGGCGTCAATGTCCTCAACACTTCCTGAAGCTCTTCCTCGAGAGTCTGCACCTCCTCCTGCACTTGCACTTCTGTACTTCCTCCTTGCCTAGTAACAGATCCTTTTATGTCACAGCTTACCTCACACACGCCAGTCTCTTCTTTGGAATCCTCCACCTCTTCAATCTCCACAAGCGCCCAAGCCCTTGCTTTCGCGTGGGGCTCTCAACAACAGCTACCACGCTGGTAACCGGTGCTTCACCAGTTTGTGCAGGCGCCCTCCTCAGCTTCAAACACGCTGCCGCCATATGGTCGTACGCCCCGCATATTCTGCACGTACGTCTCTGTCCGGCGTACGAAACCATAACTTGCGTCCTGAAGTCCTCCAACACGACGTAAGACGGTATGGGATGTCTCAGAGTCATCTTCAGGGAAAAGGTTCCCTCCAGACGGCCCATGTAAGCACCAGCCGTCCACTTACCCTGTTGTGCCAGATGTACGGTCCCATATGCCTCAAAAACACTCCTGATGTCAGCCTCATCTGCCTCAAATGGGACATTACGAATCTTAACCCACGTAAAGTGGCGAGATACGTCGATCAAACGCACCTTCACAGCTGGAGTAGCGTCAAGACTCACGTCTTGGAATCTCGTCACCAACGACTCGTACACGGAGACTCGTACACGGAGGTGGAATTCAGTTTGACGAAGATTCTGTACGCCTCATTCAGGGCAACACCATACACCTCATCGTCCTGGATACCATAGGTCTCCCTAATGACTGTAGGGAGTAATACCTGCGCTGAAGAGGTTGAAATCGCCCCACGAAGCAGCTCAATACCGATGGTATTTACGCGCCTCCTCACACTCAGCGCCATGTTGACACAAGGGAGCTCGCCTACAAACAGCAGAGGGGTGCAGAGCACAACCACACTCTACCGTGGTCAGGCAGGGAATGTTTAAAAAAAAAAAAAACTTCCTCCAGCGGCCATAATATTTTACATCATAAACTATTAAAAAAACAATAAATAAAAATATGAATATTACAAAGAGTAAGAAATTTAAAAATATTGTTATTTATTTCTCTAAAAATTTTGTAAGATTTATAAAACTAAAAGAAATCTTAAAGTAGTTTTGTAGTTGGTAAGAAATTATTTAACATTTACATAATAATCTGTAGTTGTTTAAAAAAATTTTATCTACTTATTTAAGAAAATATTATTTGCATTTTTTTTAAAACCTAATATTACAGTTATACGCTAACATATTTTGGATACCCCCCTAAACTGGGGTAACAAATGATGAATTTTGATAATGTTATGTGTATAATGTTAACAGATGTATGAGAGAAAACATCCTGGATGATGGGAGTCAGGTTTAATCCAAGGATAATGATGATTACTTCATTTATAGCAAGAACCTCATACCTGTCCCAAGGTATCTTGGATGTTGAGGGAGATTACTGGATGCTGGTGTAGATCACTGGATGCTGGGGTAGATCACTGGATGCTGGTGTAGATCACTGGATGCTGGGGTAGATCACTGGATGCTGGTGTAGATCACTGGATGCTGAGGTAGATCACTGGATGCTGGTGTAGATCACTGGATGCTGGGGTAGATCACTGGATGCTGGTGTAGAACACTGGATGCTGAGGTAGATCACTGGATGCTGGGGTAGATCACTGGATGCTGGGGTAGATCACTGGATGCTGGTGTAGATCACTGGATGCTGGGGTAGATCACTGGATGCTGGTGTAGATCACTGGATGCTGGGGTAGATCACTGGATGCTGGTGTAGATCAGTGGATGCTGGGGTAGATCACTGGATGCTGGGGTAGATCACTGGATGCTGGGGTAGATCACTGGATGCTGGTGTAGATCACTGGATGCTGGAGTAGATCACTGGATGCTGGGGTAGATCACTGGATGCTGGTGTAGATCACTGGATGCTGGGGTAGATCACTGGATGCTGGGGTAGATCACTGGATGCTGGGGTAGATCACTGGATGCTGGTGTAGATCAGTGGATGCTGGGGTAGATCACTGGATGCTGGGGTAGATCACTGGATGCTGGGGTAGATCACTGGAGTTTACCTGGAGTTTACCTGGAGAGAGTTTCGGGGGTCAACGCCCCCGCGGCCCGGTCTGTGACCAGGCCTCCTGGTGGATCAGCGCCTGATCAACCAGGCTGTTGCTGCTGGCTGCACGCAAACCAACGTACGAGCCACAGCCCGGCTGATCAGGAACTGCCTTTAGGTGCTTGTCCAGTGCCAGCTTGAAGACTGCCAGGGGTCTGTTGGTAATCCCCCTTATGTGTGCTGGGAGGCAGTTGAACAGTCTCGGTCCCCTGACACTTATTGTATGGTCTCTTAACGTGCTAGTGACACCCCTGCTTTTCATTGGGGGGATGGTGCATCGTCTGCCAAGTCTTTTGCTTTCGTAGTGAGTGATTTTCGTGTGCAAGTTCGGTACTAGTCCCTCTAGGATTTTCCAGGTGTATATAATCATGTATCTCTCCCTCCTGCGTTCCAGGGAATACAGGTTTAGAAACCTCAAGCGCTCCCAGTAATTGAGGTGTTTTATCTCCGTTATGCGCGCCGTGAAAGTTCTCTGTACATTTTCTAGGTCGGCAATTTCACCTGCCTTGAAAGGTGCTGTTAGAGTGCAGCAATATTCCAGCCTAGATAGAACAAGTGACCTGAAGAGTGTCATCATGGGCTTGGCCTCCCTAGTTTTGAAGGTTCTCATTATCCATCCTGTCATTTTTCTAGCAGATGCGATTGATACAATGTTATGGTCCTTGAAGGTGAGATCCTCCGACATAATCACTCCCAGGTCTTTGACGTTGGTGTTTCGCTCTATTTTGTGGCCAGAATTTGTTTTGTACTCTGATGAAGATTTAATTTCCTCATGTTTACCATATCTGAGTAATTGAAATTTCTCATCGTTGAACTTCATATTGTTTTCTGCAGCCCACTGAAAGATTTGGTTGATGTCCGCCTGGAGCCTTGCAGTGTCTGCAATGGAAGACACTGTCATGCAGATTCGGGTGTCATCTGCAAAGGAAGACACGGTGCTGTGGCTGACATCCTTGTCTATGTCGGATATGAGGATGAGGAACAAGATGGGAGCTAGTACTGTGCCTTGTGGAACAGAGCTTTTCACCGTAGCTGCCTCGGACTTTACTCTGTTGACGACTACTCTCTGTGTTCTGTTAGTGAGGAAATTATAGATCCATCGACCAACTTTTCCTGTTATTCCTTTAGCGCGCATTTTGTGCGCTATTACGCCATGGTCACACTTGTCGAAGGCTTTTGCAAAGTCTGTATATATTACATCTGCATTCTTTTTGTCTTCTAGTGCATTTAGGACCTTGTCGTAGTGATCCAGTAGTTGAGACAGACAGGAGCGACCTGTTCTAAACCCATGTTGCCCTGGGTTGTGTAACTGATGGGTTTCTAGATGGGTGGTGATCTTGCTTCTTAGGACCCTTTCAAAGATTTTTATGATATGGGATGTTAGTGCTATTGGTCTGTAGTTCTTTGCTGTTGCTTTACTGCCCCCTTTGTGGAGTGGGGCTATGTCTGTTGTTTTTAGTAACTGAGGGACGACCCCCGTGTCCATGCTCCCTCTCCATAGGATGGAAAAGGCTCGTGATAGGGGCTTCTTGCAGTTCTTGATGAACACAGAGTTCCATGAGTCTGGCCCTGGGGCAGAGTGCATGGGCATGTCATTTATCGCCTGTTCGAAGTCATTTGGCGTCAGGATAACATCGGATAGGCTTGTGTTAATCAAATTTTGTGGCTCTCTCATAAAAAATTCATTTTGATCTTCGACTCTCAGTCTGGTTAGCGGCTTGCTAAAAACTGAGTCATATTGGGACTTGAGTAGCTCACTCATTTCCTTGCTGTCATCTGTGTAGGACCCATCTTGTTTAAGTAGGGGCCCAATACTGGACGTTGTTCTCGATTTTGATTTGGCATAGGAGAAGAAATACTTTGGGTTTCTTTCGATTTCATTTATGGCTTTTAGTTCTTCCCGCGATTCCTGACTCCTAAAGGATTCTTTTAGCTTAAGTTCGATGCTTGCTATTTCTCTGACCAGTGTCTCCCTGCGCATTTCTGATATATTGACCTCTTTTAGCCGCTCTGTTATTCTTTTCCGTCGCCTGTAAAGGGAGCGCCTGTCTCTTTCTATTTTACATCTACTCCTCCTTTTTCTTAGAGGAATAAGCCTTGTGCATACATCGAGTGCCACCGAGTTAATCTGTTCTAGGCATAAGTTTGGGTCTGTGTTGCTTAGTATATCTTCCCAGCTTATATCGGTTAGGACTTGGTTTACTTGGTCCCACTTTATGTTTTTGTTATTGAAGTTGAATTTGGTGAATGCTCCCTCGTGACTAGTCTCATTTTGTCGGTCTGAGGCTCCACGCATACATGTCTGAACCTCAATTATGTTGTGATCTGAGTATATTGTTTTTGATATGGTGACATTTCTTATCAGATCATCATTGTTAGTGAAGATGAGGTCTAGTGTATTCTCCAGTCTAGTAGGCTCTATTATTTGCTGGTTTAAATTGAATTTTGTGCAGAGATTTAAAAGCTCGTGTGAGTGTGAGTTTTCATCAGAGCTGCCTCCTGGTGTTATTACTGCAACAATATTATTTGCTATATTCCTCCATTTTAGGTGCCTTAAGTTGAAATCCCCCAGGAGCAAGATGTTGGGTGCAGGAGCTGGAAGATTTTCCAGACAGTGGTCAATTTTTAACAGCTGTTCCTGGAATTGCTGGGATGTTGCATCCGGAGGCTTGTAGACTACCACAATGACTAGGTTTTGGTTCTCGACCTTTACTGCTAAAACTTCCACTACGTCATTTGAGGCATTAAGCAGTTCTGTGCAAACAAGTGACTCTGCAATGTACAGGCCAACCCCCCCCTTTTGCCTGTTCACTCTGTCACATCTGTATAGGTTGTAACCTGGGATCCATATTTCGTTGTCCAAGTGATCCTTTATGTGGGCCTCAGTGAAAGCCGCGAACATTGCCTTTGCCTCTGCAAAGGATGAAAGGTATTTTGTTGTTTATTGCTGGCTTTAGACCCTGTATATTTGCAAAGAAGAATGTTATCGGACTGGTGGTATTGTTGGTACTGGGGGGGGATTTTTTTTCCGGCATTAGTATCTGTATCTGTTGGTTTGGAGTGGAGGCCATCGACTGTGGTTCCACTCCAGGAATGACTGGATTTGGTGTACGATTTCTGCCATTTCCTGCCAGTTTTTTTTCCTTCCTGGCACTAAAAAACCTCTCCCTCTTGAGTGGCTGTGGCTACCCAGGTTTTCCCATGGCCTGGATGTTTTGTATCTTTTTGTCCCCTTTAGATGGTATGCCTGGCAATTTAAGTTATAGCACAGTCTTTCCTGTACTGAAGAGGTACACATTTCAGGGTGAAAAAGCTTACAGGAAGGGAGTTTGCATTTTCCTGTTGTCATATGGGCATGACATTTTCTAGGGTGGTCATAGTTGCATGTCCCATCTGTTTTTCCAGATTTCCCATGCCAGCAGATACCAAGTGCATAGTATGTGCACAGGCTTGGTTTCCGTTTGCCTTGGGTTTCTGTGACTGTATTCCCTGTTGGTGCATGTTTCCCTGTCTTATTCCTATCCTCCTTAGCACCAACAATGGAGCTCCCACCAGTTGTTTTTGGTAATTTATCCTCACTATTGCTATTGGAGTCCTCTTGTTTGCTATTTCCTGCGGTATTTCTGGTTTGCAATATTGGTTTTATCTTATCTTTGACTACACTTGTTTCCCTACTATGGCTCCTGTCCTCTATGAGGTCATTTATATGTATTCCTTCCTGCGTATAATTCCCGACTACCTGGACAAAATCTCCAGCTTCACCATTACTGTCTACCAGGACAGTATCTCCAGCTTCACCATTTCTGTCTCCCAGGACAGCACCTCCAGCTTCACCATTACTGTCTCCCAGGACAGTATCTCCAGCTTCACCATTACTGTCTCCCAGGACAGCACCTCCAGCTTCACCATTACTGTCTCCCAGGACAGCACTATCAGCCCTACATTTACTGACTACCAGGACATCACCTCCAGCCTTACAGTTTGTGACTACATGGCCAGTATCAAGGGCAGTACCATTCAGCCCGGACTTTTTATGTTCCCATCTGTTGTAGAAAGCTTCCAGGTTTTCTATGAAAGCAGCTTTGATGTTATCCTCTTTTAATACCCTTGTGATTTTAGTCCACAGATTTTCCTCATTTGGGCATACCCAAAAACACTTCTCTGTTTTAATACTGCTTGTAGCTAGTTCTGGGATATCTGCACAAGGAGCGTGACACCAATTTCCACAAAAATGACAATTTATCCATGTGGTAGCCCGTTTGTTTGACTGACCACAGACTACACACAGCTTCATAATGATTTGAATGGTTGATTTACTGCAAGTCTACTAGCAACCTCTTGAATATTATATTAATAACCTTAAATGAAGCTCTAGCTATTTGTATTTCTGTTTCTAACTCTTTTTGTATATTGGACAGCTTACCGTCACGTTCCTGATTTTTAATGTTTGTGTTTATAAGGGCGCCTACAAACCCATCCGTTTACAGTCTGCTTTATTGTCCAACGAAACTGTTTGAAACCAGTCCCGGGTTCGGACCAGTCAAGGGTTCGGACCAGTCAAGGGTTCGGACCAGTCGATCTGCTCTGATCAGTGGGTCACTTATTTAAAACATATTGGTCGGTGATTTGAGCTAACACATGAAGGATCTACTGGAAATTATCTACCCGAGTAATATGTGATTTGACTGATACAAAAGTATAACTTGCGTGTTGAAGAGCCGGTGATATCTGGCAGCTCCTACAATGACGTACAGTCGACCTCTTTGTTTATCAATCGCTGTATCTGGCTTTTCTATTTTTGTTTTTCCGTCTCCACCACAATAAATGCTATATTATCACTATAGTTGACTGGTGCAAATTTTGGAGGAAGGACGCTTTTTCTGTAGTAATAATTGCTTCTCGTTGTGTATATTGCGACCGCTGGTAACTACAGGTTATATGAAATTCACAGTAACGTCTCGTATTTCAAGAAAATGAAACTAATGAAAGTCACTCCACTCCACTAAGTACCATTATAATACTGGTTAGTTGCTACTACAACACTGTATTCTGCTATTCACTGGTATCACTAGATTATATGCGAGTACACTAGCAGGCCAGGAAGATTATTAAAAACAGCTGACCTGTGGTAAGTTTCTGGCGACTTCTGGCACCTGCCTCTATAGGCTTATCACTTCATTTACAAATTCACCTGTTTTCAAATGACACTTTAGCCTTTATCATCAATATACTAGGGAGCCACTGTAGTATACACTATACACTATGTATACTCAATGCTTTCAGGGAGACTTTCTTTCCTCTGACACAACGTTCAATTATTATTATTTTTTTCACACGGGAAACAGGCCTATGATTCCCCTCTGGCAGTAAACTCTGCTAGGTAATACACACTAATTCTCCTTTTTTGACTCAGTATATAATGTTTTCCGCCCAAGATTGGTTCCAGGCGCTAGAGGGATGTATCGTATAGGATTGATGACACAAATTAAAGTTCTAGCACGTAAGAGCGACCGTGAAAACACCAGAAAGCCGGGAGCACAACGAGGCACGTGGTGTAGATCAGTGGATGCTGGGGTAAATCACTGGATGCTGGTGTAGATCACTGGATGCTGGGGTAGATCACTGGATGCTGGTGTAGATCACTGGATGCTGGTGTAGATCACTGGATGCTGGGGTAGATCACTGGATGCTGGTGTAGATCACTGGATGCTGGTGTAGATCACTGGATGCTGGTGTAGATCACTGGATGCTGGTGTAGATCAGTGGATGCTGGGGTAGATCACTGGATGCTGGGGTAGATCACTGGATGCTGGGGTAGATCACTGGATGCTGGGGTAGATCACTGGATGCTGGGGTAGATCACTGGATGCTGGGGTAGATCACTGGATGCTGGGGTAGATCACTGGATGCTGGTGTAGATCACTGGATGCTGGTGTAGATCTCTGGATGCTGGGGTAGATCACTGGATGCTGGTGTAGATCACTGGATGCTGGTGTAGATCACTGGATGCTGGTGTAGATCACTGGATGCTGGTGTAGATCACTGGATGCTGGTGTAGATCACTGGATGCTGGTGTAGACCACTGGATTCTGCTGTAGATCACTGGATACTGGATGCCCTTGCTGCTGAGTTCTTCTCTGATTGACAGCAGCACTACCAGCTGCACAAGTGTATTATACAGCAGTGTATTGTACAGCAACACTACCAGCTGTTCCAGTGTATTATACAACAACACTATCAGCTGTACTAGTGTATTATTCAACAACACTACCAGCTGTACCAGTGTTTTATACAACAACACTACCAGCTGCACCAGTGTATTATACAACACTACCAGCTGTACCAGTGTATTATACAACAACACTACCAGCTGTACCAGTGTATTATACAACAACACTACCAGCTGTACCAGTGTATTATACAACAACACTACCAGCTGTACCAGTGTATTATACAACACTACCAGCTGTACCAGTGTATTATACAACAACACTACCAGCTGTACCAGTGTATTATACAACAACTGTGGGGGGGGAGATGGAAGGTATTGCGGTTTAATTCCGGGAACTGGAGGACAGATCCAATTCCCCAGATCAAGAGCCCCTGACCAGCCTCCAGGAACGTTCCTTCAGGGGGCAGTAGGGCAAAATCTGTAACTCGGTTGTTTACCGTCCGATTTTCTCCAGTTTTGGTGCACAAGACAAAGTGTTTTCACTCTTTCTTGAAAATATTTATCAAAAATATACCTCAAACAACAACTGAGAAAAGACTGATTTACTGAAAATGCTCTTGTGACCAATTTTTCTCTTATATGGGACTACGTAAGGTTGTTTGGACACTTGGTGCCGAGAGAACAATGCTTATACTAATTTACTATTACTCCTTTTCTCTAAATAAACTTATCCTTATTTCACAAAAAATAAAGTTTGTTAGTTCCTGGAAAATTGCAAAAAAAAATCTGCCCTTTACTCCCACATAACTCCCAAAGTATTTGGAAGTATTTCCAAAAATTGGTAATTGTAAAATAGAGAAATCATTATTCTACAACTTTTGTGAGTATTATATTCCATTTAATTAAGTAATAAAGGCAGAAATAGGTACCTTAGATGAATAAGTTACTTCCGAGATATTGGCCTGGAACGCCGGCCGGCCCACCGTTTCAAAAAAAAAAAAAAAAATCGCGAAAATCGCGTTTGTTTGGGTGTATTTCTTAGTAAACTGATGTTCTAGTGCAGTTATCCTCTTCAAAATACCGTTTTCTCTTACGCAGAGACTAAAGAATATGACATGGAGAGGAGTAACTCAATATTTATCGAAATATTCCTCATAATCTTTCGTCATATTATGGCCTATTTTATTCAGTCTAGAGTATATAACATGTTTGAATGTTATTTATAGTGTATTACATCATATTAGATCAATTCTGAAAGACAACTAAGCCGTAGAGTTGATAAATAAGCGTAATAATGGGCGATTCCTGCTGGTACCTCAGGAGCGGGGACACTGCCAAGCGTTCCCGGGTGTCACTAAGTCTATAGATAAGTCCCACCTACTGTTTTATGATGCCAAATAGTCAGTTTATTTTTTTTATTTATTTATTACCAATTTGAGCACACATACAGAGGTACAAAAAAATACAGGTAAGAGCAGCATGCCAAAGCCACTTATACTATACATAGCATTACGGGCTGGCTTAAAATTAACTTAAGATTAACTAAGCAATGATGAAATCAGTGATAAAACATTATTGTAAACAGATTACTATAAAGCACAAGTGAGTATTACAAAGACAGGTCATATGGTTGCATTCAGTCATATGGAGTATTCTGTTAGGTAGTGTATTTAAAAAATAATAAAGTTAGATTGGGTTTTAGGTTTAACATTTATGTGATATAATTGTGAGAAACATTTAGGATATACAATTTATAAGGTTCAGTTATTCAGTATTTATTTGGTTTTGAGTGAGTAAGTGAACTTTGAGAAGAGACTTGAATTTATAAACAGGTAGTGTTTCTTTTATATTTACAGGTAATGAATTCCAGATTTTAGGGCCTTTTATGTGCATTGAGTTTTTGCATAGTGTGAGATGGACACGAGGAACATCAAAGAGTGATCTGTGCCTTGTGTTATGGTCATGTGTTCTGTTGAGGTTGGCAAGGAGATGTTTGAGGGGAGGGTTAATATCAGAGTTAAGTGTTCTATGTATGTAATAGGTGCAGTAATAAGTATGGATGTTTTGTATGGTGAGTAGGTTTAGTGTATTGAATATTGGTGGAGTGTGCTGCCTATGGAAAATTTTCTAGGCTGCTTACCTGTATGTACCTCAACATTATATACATACCAGTAATCTCATTGGGAGACAATCATATTGTTTACCGTAGTCACCCCGTGTAGACATGTGAGAAAACTTAACCACCCCTGGTCGCACCAAGTGGTCCCCTCGACCTCACAATCTTATCCATATCTATCCGAGACCAGTATGGATTGGGTAGCACCCACAAGTACGGTGCTACTAATTAATTGTGGACTGTATAGATTATATTAGTTTAACTGAATGAAGGGGGGGGGGGTAGGACACACATGGATACATCCGTCAAGGAAAACATTTGTACATAATCCCACTACTTACCAGATGTTCTCTGGTGGTCACTTGATGTAGCTGGATCACTCGTAACCTATCTAATTATAACATACCACTACTGGCCAGTCTAAGGTTGCTATAACTAGAAGGGTTACTTAACTGTGGGTGATTGATATTCCTCATTTCTTGATTCACCATCTCATTTTCGATGTCCTGCTACACCGACACGATTCTCATTCCAGCAGGACGAGGTATCCGCTGGTTTGTCCTGCTTTAGACGTCGTGACTCAAGGAGTTTCCCTTTCCTCGTCTCGTTAACAACGAGGTCTAGCGTGTTCACTCGGAGCAAACGACTTATTTCACTTCACATATTCTCTTAACTTAGCGTTATTATCATTAATTACATTACAATTCACAAGCCGATTTAACGTCTCATAACTATTATACAAACTAGAGGTCACTCCATTAAGATCTGAGACCGATGAGTGATGATTAATCCAAGGGTAATTTTCCCCAGGACACAGTCCATTGTGACGCGTCAGTCACCCGGTCCTTCTCTTATCACACTTTTACCACTCTATTACTGTGGTCCCGTAAATCCCGTTCCCTCACTCTCCACCAGGAACAATTACGACACTTCTTATTATGAAATGAGGCCTGTATTAATCCTTAGGCCACCGTGAACGTCAATTTCGTGGTTCCATGTTTTCTCAGCTTCCTCACCACCATTCAAAACAATACGCGCCAATCCCCCGCACATCCGCGCATGCGCAAAGGGAACTCTTGGTTCTACTCTTATTTTCAAATACATTTTTGACCCATATAGACACATTAAACACCTATTAGGCACTATAGTTTCGGAAAATTAAAAAATTTTCCACACTGCGGCCGGGCGGAGGTCGTTGCTAGACGACTTACATAATGTGGAGTACAATTTTTTCCATCTTCACTGGCCACCCATATTTATTGAACTCTCAAAATGGACTAATTGGTGTTCCATTCTCTCAGGGGCATAAGCCTATGCTCCCTGGATTAAGTTATTGGGCATACTGGAATTTTGAGACTTTACCAATAACAAGTCTCTCAGTATCCCAAGTCAGCCCCAGCACATTACTGCATACAGGCACCAACTCCATGGCCATCTATATTTATTGATCCCTCAAAATGGACTAATTGGTGTTCCATTCTCTCAGGGGCATAAGCCTATGCTCCCTGGATTAAGTTATTGGGCATACTGGAATTTTGAGACTTTACCAATAACAAGTCTCTCAGTATCCCAAGTCAGCCCCAGCACATTACTGCATACAGGAACCAACTCCATGGCCATCTATATTTATTGATCCCTCAAAATGGACTAATTAGTGTTCCATTCTCTCAGGGGCATAAGCCTATGCTCCCTGGATTAATTTATTGGGCATACTGGAATTTTGAGACTTTAACAATAACAAGTCTCTCAGTATCCCAAGTCAGTCCCAGCACATTTCTTCATTATTTCATTAACCCCTTCACATATCCTCATTAGTTCCTCTTCAGTTGACGTCACACCCGGAAATTGTCCACATAAGATTATTTACCCAATTACTTCGCTCAGTGGACCGCCTGTGCACTTAAGGTGTGCATTTATCGTCGCCTGAAGTAAGAACAATTTATTATTTAACTGCTTATTAATTATATCATTATAAGCAGTCAACAATTTTGGTGTCTTGCTCAGTTCGCAGAGCTGGGTCCTTTAACTGTCCATACGCCATCCTATAATTAGTAGGTAATTCTGGACGGTCAAGCTTCCACGGAAGTCGCACCCAGTAATGTCCAGATTCACATTTAACATCCTTCAGGTATTGTTCCTGAGTAAAGGAATCATTTGGACTTTCCTCATTTACATTAATCCCTATGCTGTCCAGCTCCCACAAATTAGACTGGTTCAACATCATTCTCGATAGAAGAATACTTGTACTGGGTTGACCTTTCATGAGTAAGACACCGTGACCGTATTCACTACTTCCTCTAGTCATTATTACTAGGCGGTAGTCTGCCATATATTACATGGCCCGTACCAGTGTTGAGGAGAGTGACGCCGTATGGTTTTGGATTTATGCCCTTTATCCTGAATTTTTACATCCAACACCGTCAAGGCTACCTCAGCTAGGCCATCATTATTGCCATTAGCTGCAACCTTTACATCAGTCACTGTAGTGTCAGGGTTATTAACATTATCATTATTGTCACCATTATTATAAGAATCACATACAACCCTGCACATAACTGTATGGTGCTTTCCCTTGTTGCATTGATAGCAACTGTTCAATTTGGTATGACAATCCTTTACATTATGATTGTCTAGACATCTGATAAATCTGTCAAGTTCTTTCATTCTTTCCACTTTAATATCCCATGAATTACAGGCATTACAATTTTTAGTGAAATGAGTACCCTGGCAGAAGAGGCAGTCTCTCTTTTCCTTGCCTGACCTCTTATTAACTGGGTTACACTTACTGAGGTACTTATTCCTCTTACCTTGATGTGAGGAACCACTATTACTGATTCCTGACTTGATATGTGCCTATTTAACTCTTAACTATGATTATTACCACTGGGATTATTTTTCCCTTTTGAGGCTTGACAGATACTTCAGAGTCATTATGTGTTATATCCTTAGAACTGTTTGGCTGACTGGTCTGCAATTGAACAATTAATTCCTGCCGACCTAGTCTGATTTCCTCCAGACCGTACTATGGAGGTTTTGGCAAACACACCCTTTGCATTAATAGGTTGATCAACTGCCTGGCTTACACCCTTTAATTTATTCAAAGCCTTACTTTTACAAGACAGTTTTTCTTCCAATTCGTAATGTTGATTAATTAAAACATTCATTTCCATTCCATCTGCACAATTCTCTAGCAGATCTCTTTCACAGTCTTTAAACCACAATTTGTACCAATCAAATCTACTCTCTAAAGCATCTAAATATAACTTTAATTCATTAGGGTTCACGGTTCTTTGATTCACTAAATCAAATGCCTTCGTCACATGGCTTTTAATAGCCTGTAATGATGCTTTCATTACTCTAAAATTCACGGACTTGTCAGCCACATTAACTCCATTAGATCCAGTCATGGTTAGAGAATTATTAATCACTGATTATACAACTTAAGTAGGCGCCTTATAAGAGTAATTCTTGCACTTTACTCTTGTATAAATCCTAGCCACACATGTGCTAGCAATTAATTGGGCTAATTGTCATCCATCACACGATCGATTAAACTTGTGCACCCTACACCCACTTCCTTCAATCAGTCACTTAATTATTAAGTAATTAATTCAATTAATTTTTTCACTGATTGCATCCGTTTTCGAAGGACCAACGGGCAGATATGGAAAATTTTCTAGGCTGCTTACCTGTATGTACCTCAACATTATATACATACCAGTAATCTCATTGGGAGACAATCATATTGTTTACCGTAGTCACCCCGTGTAGACATGTGAGAAAACTTAACCACCCCTGGTCGCACCAAGTGGTCCCCTCGACCTCACAATCTTATCCATATCTATCCGAGACCAGTATGGATTGGGTAGCACCCACAAGTACGGTGCTACTAATTAATTGTGGACTGTATAGATTATATTAGTTTAACTGAATGAAGGGGGGGGGGGGGTAGGACACACATGGATACATCCGTCAAGGAAAACATTTGTACATAATCCCACTACTTACCAGATGTTCTCTGGTGGTCACTTGATGTAGCTGGATCACTCGTAACCTATCTAATTATAACATACCACTACTGGCCAGTCTAAGGTTGCTATAACTAGAAGGGTTACTTAACTGTGGGTGATTGATATTCCTCATTTCTTGATTCACCATCTCATTTTCGATGTCCTGCTACACCGACACGATTCTCATTCCAGCAGGACGAGGTATCCGCTGGTTTGTCCTGCTTTAGACGTCGTGACTCAAGGAGTTTCCCTTTCCTCGTCTCGTTAACAACGAGGTCTAGCGTGTTCACTCGGAGCAAACGACTTATTTCACTTCACATATTCTCTTAACTTAGCGTTATTATCATTAATTACATTACAATTCACAAGCCGATTTAACGTCTCATAACTATTATACAAACTAGAGGTCACTCCATTAAGATCTGAGACCGATGAGTGATGATTAATCCAAGGGTAATTTTCCCCAGGACACAGTCCATTGTGACGCGTCAGTCACCCGGTCCTTCTCTTATCACACTTTTACCACTCTATTACTGTGGTCCCGTAAATCCCGTTCCCTCACTCTCCACCAGGAACAATTACGACACTTCTTATTATGAAATGAGGCCTGTATTAATCCTTAGGCCACCGTGAACGTCAATTTCGTGGTTCCATGTTTTCTCAGCTTCCTCACCACCATTCAAAACAATACGCGCCAATCCCCCGCACATCCGCGCATGCGCAAAGGGAACTCTTGGTTCTACTCTTATTTTCAAATACATTTTTGACCCATATAGACACATTAAACACCTATTAGGCACTATAGTTTCGGAAAATTAAAAAATTTTCCACACTGCCTGTAGTGAGAATTTGTTATCATTCTAACTGCAGCCTTTTGTTGGGTAATTAGTGGTCTGAGATGGTTAATTGTTGTTGAGCCCCATGCACAAATTCCATAGGTAAGATAGGGGTAAATAAGAGAGTGATATAGGGCCAGGAGGGCTGACTGTGGAGCACAGTACCGTATCTTCGATAGTATGCCTACAGTCTTGGAAATTTTCTTAGAAATTTGTTGTATATGTGTATGAAATTTGAGTCTATTATCAAGGTGGATTCCTAAGAATTTTCCCTCTGTTAGCTTTGTGATAGGTGATCCGTTTATCATTATGTTAAGAGGGACATCTGTAGCTCTGTTACCAAACTGAATGAAGTAGGTTTTGTCAATGTTTAGTGTAAGTTTGTTAGTCCTCATCCAGGTAGATATTTTCTGTAATTCGGTGTTTACAGTATTGGCTAGTGTGACTGGGCTCGGGTGAGAGAAGACGTATGTAGTGTCATCTGCAAATAGTGGGGGTTTGAGTAATTGCGAATAATGCAAGAAAAGGCGATAAAAAACAAGGAAACAACTCCAAAAAAATATATGGGCCGTGAGCAGACTCGGTACAAACATCGCCGTCACCATACCTGATATAAATGGCTATAATTTCTTGTAGAAACATCTTAGAACATTGATTCTGGTACCATTGTATTGCCAAAGAGTTGAGCTATTTTTCAGTATATATAACTCAATTTCCATATTTTTTCGATTTTTCGGTGAGCGCGCGCGGAAATTTGCCCTCCTGCCCCCTTTAGCGGCCGTAATATTTTATATCATAAACTATCAAAAAAAAAAAAATAAAAATATGAATACTATTATAAATAATAAAAAACTTAAAAGTATCATTATTTTTTTCTGCAATTATTAATCGTTTATAAAACTAATCATAAATCTCAAAATATTTAAAAAAATTGTTAAAAAGCTATTTAGAGTTTACATAAAAACTTTACGATCTTAAGGTAAATTTTATTTACTTATTTAAGAAAATATTATTCAACTTCTCAAATGAAGTTGCTGAAATTGATCTACGTATGGTAACAAATTTTGAATGCCCCACTAAACTGGGGTAATAAATCATGACTTTCAAGTATTATATATTTACATTAATTTTGATTATGTTATATGTGAATAATGTTAACAGATGTAGGAGAGAAAACATCCTGGATGATGGGAGTCAGGTTTAATTCAAGGATAATGATGATTACTCCATTCATAGCAAGAACCTCGTACCTGTCCCAAGGTATCTTGGATGATGAGGGAGATTACTGGATGCTGGGGTAGATCACTGGATGCTGAGGTAGATCACGAGATGCTGGGGCAGATCACTGGATGCTGGTGTAGATCATTGGATGCTGTGGTAGATCACTGAATGCTGGGGTAGATCACTGGATGCTGGTGTAGATCGCTGGATACTGGTGACGATCACTGAATGCTGGTGTAGATCACTGGATGCTGGGGTAGATCACTAGATGCTGGGGTAGATCATTGGATGCTGAGGTAGATCACGAGATGCTGGGGCAGATCACTGGATGCTGGGGTAGATCACTGGATGCTGGTGTAGATCATTGGATGCTGTGGTAGATCACTGAATGCTGGGGTAGATCACTGGATGCTGGTGTAGATCGCTGGATACTGGTGAAGATCACTGAATGCTGGTGTAGATCACTGGATGCTGGTGTAGATCACTGGATGCTGGGGTAGATCACTAGATGCTGGTGTAGATCGCTGGCTACTGGTGTAGATCACAGGATGCTGGTGTAGATCACTGAATGCTGGTGTAGATCACTGTATGTTGAGGGAGATCACTGGATGCTGGGGTAGATCACTGGATGCCGGGGTAAATCACTGGATGCTGAGGTAAATCACTGGATGTTGAGGGAGATCACTGGATACTGGTGTAGAACACTGGATGCTGAGGTATATCACTGGATGCTGGTGTAGATCACTGGATGCTGAGGTAGATCACTGGATACTGGGGTAGATCAGTGGATGCTGGGGCAGATCAATGGATGCTGGGGTATGTCACTGGATGCTGGGGAAGATCACTGGATGCTGGTGTAGATCACTGGATCCTTGTGTAGATCATTGGATGCTGGTGTAGATCTCTGGATGCTGGGGTAGATCACTGGATGCTGGTGTAGATCACCGGATGCTAGAGGGAGATTACTGGATGCTGATGTAGATCACTGGATGCTCGTGGAGATCACTGGATACTGGTATAAAAAAAAAATCATACCCAAGGTGGGATTTGAACCCGCGGTCCAGTGGCTAATGAGACGGTCTGGAGTTTTGAGACTCTCTGACCGCGGGTTCAAATCCCTCCCTTGGTATGGTTTGTTTGCAATCGTGTCATTACGATTTCGTGAGTCATGTTAACAACTTTGAGGGGACTTGAGCTAGAGTTCGTCACGGCCACGCTAGCTGGAGATTTGCCTAAAAAAACTTGCATTTGTGGTCACAGTGGTGCCTATGCCAACTTTCCTATGGTGTTGAAATATACCTTGTTGGATGAATCTTATTGTGGCTAGCTGGTCCAGTGGCTAATGCGACGGTCTGGAGTTTTGAGACTCTGAGCGCGGATTCAAATCCCGCCCGTGGTATGGTTTGTTTGCAATCGTGTCATTACGATTTCGTGAGCCATGCTGGTGTAGATCACTGGATACTGAGGCAGATCACTGGAAGCTGAGGAAGATTACTAGATGATAGGGTAGATTACTGAATGCTCAAGCTCCTAACCCCATGACCATGGACTTCTCTGAATTCACTCTCATACCAGTTGCACGTGCGAACGTGTCGACTACCCCATCTAAGGCGTTCATTGGCATCCCCTCCCTAACCAGAACAGTAGTATCATCTACATACCCTATTAGAACTGGCCAAACCCTCCCAACTCCACTCCCTTTCCCCTCACTAATGCCCATTTGCTGCTCCACCATACTATAAAAGGGGTCCTGTATGCATGCAAATAAAAGCTGACATAGGACACCCCTGTCTAAGTCCCCTACCCATTACAATCCTCCACCCTAATCTTCCATTAATCTGTACTCTCGCCATTGCCCCATGATATAACGCATCTACCCATCCCACTATTTCTTCCCCAAAACCCTGTCTCCTAAGGATAGATCTCAATGCTTCTCGCTTCACTCTATCATATGCTCCTTGCCAGTCTAGAGCAACCAAGCCCCCCCATTCCCCCCCTTTTTCTTCCACAAAATCCCATAGTAACCCATGCCCCTCCCCCATAGACCTACCTGGCAACCCAAACTGGGTTTCCGATACAACCTGCCCTACAACACACTTAATCCCATTTCCTAAAATCTTAGCAAACAAATTATAATCCGTGCATAACAACGATATTGCTCAGTAGTCCCTAAGCGAATGCTGTCCCCTACCCTTCGGTACCAAGACTACTACAGCTGTTGCCTGCTTTTCTCCCAACGTGCCCCTCTCCTTCATCAAGTTTAATAACCTCACCAAAAAACCCTTTATTAGCTCCCAATGCTGTTACGATAAAACTCTGCCGGTAGTCCATCGATTCCCGGTGTCATGTAGGGGGATATGATTGAATAGGATATAAGTGGGGAATATGGGAGTAAGGGATTATGTAGGGAGGGGAGAGGCAGGCGAGGTGGTAGGAGTGAGGTTAGCGGAGGTAGGTAGGTAATGACAGGTCAGTGGTGACCACCACCACACTCACATTAACTCTACAATACTCACTAACATTTGCCTCGCCCACTCTTCACTCATATATAAACATAATAAAATATAAGAAAAAAAGACAGGGGCAGTGAATATTACTATTCTACTCAAACACAGTTTATTATTACGTCTTTGTACCATAATATATTTGGGAACAGAACATTATTGTGGTTTAGATAAATGGGGTGGTACACATAAGCAGTGAGACAGGGAATACAATTAGCTTGGCGAAACAGAATATTACTTACAATATAGTACAGAGGACAGTTCACTACAGGAACTAAGCCACAGGTCCCAAGACCTACACAGCACGAGTACTGCGCCAAGCCAGTACTCTGCCCAATGCCTCCAACAGTCTCCTCCAGAGACTTCAGCAGCCTTCTCCCGAGCCCTGCACCCCAGCAGCAGCTCCGCTCGAATCTCTGCTCAGAGCTCTGCACCCAGGCCAGAGCTCTGCCCGAATCTCCTGATCATGCTCTTCCTTGGGCTTTTATGGTGGTCCAAGCACCCTCTACAATGAGGTGTG
The DNA here is from genome assembly GCF_038502225.1 of Cherax quadricarinatus. NCBI lineage: Eukaryota > Metazoa > Arthropoda > Malacostraca > Decapoda > Parastacidae > Cherax > Cherax quadricarinatus. The sequence continues at coordinate 4,121,212 of NC_091389.1, read as the reverse complement.
CATACGTGGTGTTGATCTGACGCCGAGGTCTGACGCCGTCCAGAACAAAAGACCTCAGTCTTAAGCTGGAAAGGTGTGTCTCTGACAGACATTTTCCAAGGCAAGGTGACCAGATAATTGGTTAAATTAGGTCTCCCCAGAGACCTCACAAGCCCAGCTGGACTACATCACATCCCCCTTTCTCCCCCAATTTAAAATATCTGAAAACTAGGACAATTTGTCCTAAGTTATTAGACTATTTTAATCCTAACCCCTTAAATCTATTACAATACAAAGACAAAATTATACATAATGCTAAATTATTCCACTACATATATTTCCCTCAACCTTCTCATCTACCACAAGGCAGCATAATCAGTACACCTGGCAGTTGACCAGCATAACAGTTGGTCTCTGGTGCAAAGCCTCCTTACCCGTCATTTCTCCTTAAACCTAAATATCGGGCTCCAGTGCCTTCCCTACTTCTACTAGAAATGCACTAGCCAATGCTAGTCACCCTCGCACGTTAACCATTGGGCCAAACCTCTCTAGGCTTCTATGGCGTGGAAAACTGCTCCAACGGGTTGCATTCTTTCAAGTAACTGCAACTGGACCACTTCATGACCACCAAGGTCGCATTTTCGGCACACTTCACATGCACACTACAACATCTGAAAATCGAGACAGGGCAGGCATCGCAGCTAAGACCCTCCATTATCCTATGCCACTACTAGGATTCACTGGCCTCATAAAACAAGGCGGCCATAATCACTGGACCGTTTTCAAGGTCACCTTATTCCACACAGGTAACACTAACACTTCTGGCAAGTCAAAGTAGGCTGGGGACATCTCACACTCTTAATTGTCTCTCAAGGCTGGCAGGGCATCCCCGCATACCTGTCGCACAGGTCGACCAGCAAGGCAGGACACACCTCCATACCGCCCTTGAAAGCAGGCTGGTCCCAGCAGCTGGAGTCCATCTCCGCGGCTCACGTCCTTCCACATCTCCGAGGATGGCAACTCCTTCATAGTAGATTCTCCTGTCCTGGCACACCAGCCAGAATCCCTCACACACCACTGCAGCATCACCGCCATCTCCTCTTGAGCTAGGCAGCATCGCAGCATCACAGCACGGCCACATTATTATTATAATCAAGGGGGAAGCGCTAAACCCGGAGGATTATACAGCGCCTGGGGGGGGGATGTGGAAGGCATTCAGGCTTAATTCGGGGAACTGGAGCACAGATCCAATTCCCTAAATCAAGAGCCCCTCACCAACATCAAGGAACCTTCCTTGAGGGGACAGCACGGCCACAGCATATCCATCATCACAGCACGGCCGTATCACAGCAGCACATAGCACGGCCGTATCACAGCAGCACACAGCACGGCCACAGCATCGCAGCACGGCTACAGCATCGCAGCACGGTCCCAGCATCACAGCACGGCCGCAGCGTCTCAACATCACAGCACGGCCGCAGCATCTCAACATCACAGCAGCACACAGCACGGCCACAGCATTGCAGCACGGCTACAGCATCTCAGCACGGCCACAGCATAGCAGCACGGCTACAGCATCTCAGCAGCATCACAGCAGCCGACATCAGCAGTAGCAGGCTATGGTCAGTTGCTCGAGGTGAGGTGAGGTCACTTCAGGTCATCAACAGCAGGTGCGGTCACCCATCCCTGGCAACTGCGGGTAACTGGCGGTCCGTGGGTGATGGTCACAGAGGCTGGGTGACGCAGACAGATACCCACTACACTGGATGACAGATCAGGGCAGCAATACATCTACTGGGGCACATCAGCTGGGTGACTGGGCATATCAGCTGGGTGACTGGGCACATCAGGTGGACAGCAATCATAGGCAACTCTTCAATGGGTGACAGTTGTGGGTAAGTCTTCCAAGGCGGGCTGGGTGACTTCTCATTCCTCTGTAAATATTCAATTTCGGCCAGTAATTACTTCCCCCAAAAGTCTCACCCAAATACTGATATTCTCCACCATTTATCTCAAACCAACAACCAACTCCACCAAATATAATATTACACCCAAACAATTATTTAGACCCACCGTCAAAAAAGGACAGTTAAGGTAACTAGGATTATAATATCATACAGATATTCACTTTAGATTTTACACACACAAGAAAAAAAAAAAATGGTAGCAAATGGTAGCATAACCGAGCAGTCAAAAATAAGGCACATGGGACTGGTTCCTACTATAAAAATAATAAGAACCACCACCGCTTAGACACCATGTCATGTAGGGGGGTAATGATTGAATAGGATATAAGGGGAATATGGGGGTAAGCGGAGGGAGTCAGTAGGTAGGGGACAGGCGAGGTGGTAGGAGTGAGATATGCGGAGGTAGGTAGGTAATGTGAGGTCACTGGTGACTACACCTTCACCACTCATTAACTCTACAATACTCACTAACATATGCCTCGCCCACTCTTCACTCATATATAAACATAATAAAATATAAGAAATAGGAAGAGCAAATAACGGGGACAGTGAATATTACTATTCTACTCCAACACAGTTTATTATTAAGTCTTTGCACAATAATATATTTGGGAACAGGAGAACATTATTGTAGTTTAGATAAATGGGGTGATACACATAAGCAGTGAGACAGGGAATACAATCAACTTGACGAAACAGAATATAACTTACAATGTAGTACAGAGGACAGTTCACTACAGGAACTAAGCCACAGGTCCCAAGACCTACACAGCACGAGTACTGCGCCAAGCCAGTACTCTGCCCAATGCCTCCAACAGTCTCCTCCAGAGACTTCAGCAGCCTTCTCCCGAGCCCTGCACCCCAGCAGCAGCTCCGCTCGAATCTTTCTGCTCAGGAGCTCTGCACCCAGGCCAGAGCTCCGCACGAATCTCCTGATCATGCTCTTCCTTGGGCTTTTATGGTGGTCCAAGCACCCTCCACAATGAGGTGTGCACACGTGGTGTTGATCTGATCTGACGCCGTCCAGAACAAAAGACCTCAGTCTTAAGCTGAAAAGGCGTGTCTCTGACAGACATTTGCCAAGGCAAGGTGACCATATAATTGGTTAAATTAGGTCTCCCCAGAGACCTCACAAGCCCAGCTGGACTACATCACATCCCCCTTTCTCCCCCAATTTAAAATATCTGAGAACTAGGACAATTTGTCCTAAGTTATTAGACTATTTTAATCCTAACCCCTTAAATCTATTATAATACAAAGACAAAATTATACGTATTACAAAATTATTCAATTACATATATTTCCCTCAACCTTCTCATCTACCACAAGGAAGCGTAATCAGTACACCTCGCAGTTGACCAGCATAACAGTTGCTCTCTGGTGCAAAGCCTCCTTACCCGTCATTTCTCCTTAAACCTAAATATCGGGCTCCAGTGCCTTCCCTACTTCTACTAGAAATGCACTAGCCAATGCTAGTCACCCTCGCACGTTAACCATTGGGCCAAACCTCTCTAGGCTTCTATGGCGTGGAAAACTGCTCCAACGGGTTGCATTCTTTCAAGTAACTGCAACTGGACCACTTCACGACCACCAAGGTCGCATTTTCGGCACACTTCACATGCACACTACAACATCTGAAAATCGAGACAGGGCAGGCATCGCAGCTAAGACCCTCCATTATCCTATGCCACTACTAGGATTCACTGGCCTCATAAAACAAGGCGGCCATAATCACTGGACCGTTTTCAAGGTCACCTTATTCCACACAGGTAACACTAACACTTCTGGCAAGTCAAAGTAGGCTGGGGACATCTCACACTCTTAATTGTCTCTCATGGCTGGCAGGGCATCCCCGCATACCGGTCGTACAGGTCGACCAGCAAGGCAGGATACACCTCCATACCGCCCTTGAAAGCAGGCTGGTCCCAGCAGCTGGAGTCCATCTCCGCGGCTCACGTCCTTCCACATCTCCGAGGATGGCAACTCCTTCATAGTAGATTCTCCTGTCCTGGCACACCAGCCAGATCCCTCACACACCACTGCAGCATCACCGCCATCTCCTCCTCTTGAGCTAGGCAGCATCGCAGCATCACAGCACGGCCACATATTATAATCAAGGGGGAAGCGCTAAACCCGGAGGATTATACAGCGCCTGGGGGGGGGATGTGGAAGGCATTCAGGCTTAATTCGGGGAACTGGAGCACAGATCCAATTCCCTAAATCAAGAGCCCCTCACCAACATCAAGGAACCTTCCTTGAGGGGACAGCACGGCCACAGCATATCCATCATCACAGCACGGCCGTATCACAGCAGCACATAGCACGGCCGTATCACAGCAGCACACAGCACGGCCACAGCATCGCAGCACGGCTACAGCATCGCAGCACGGTCCTAGCATCTCAGCATCACAGCACAGCCGCAGCATCTCAACATCACAGCACGGCCGTATCACAGCAGCACACAGCACGGCCACAGCATCGCAGCATGGCTACAGCATCTCAGCACGGCCACAGCATAGCAGCACGGCTACAGCATCTCAGCAGCATCACAGCAGCCGACATCAGCAGTAGCAGGCTATGGTCAGTTGCTCGAGGTGAGGTGAGGTCACTTCAGGTCATCAACAGCAGGTGCGGTCACCCATCCCTGGCAACTGCGGGTAACTGGCGGTCCGTGGGTGATGGTCACAGAGGCTGGGTGACGCAGACAGACACCCACTACACTGGATGACAGACCAGGGCAGCAACACATCTACTGGGGCACATCAGCTGGGTGACTGGGCACATCAGGTGGATAGCAATCATAGGCAGCTCTTCAATGGGTGGCAGTTGTGGATTAGTCTTCCAAGGCGGGCTGGGTGACTTCTCATTCCTCTGTAAATATTCAATTTCGGCCAGTAATTGTTTCCCCCAGAAGTCTCACCCAAATACTGATATTCTCCACCATTTATCTCAAACCAACAACCAACTCCACCAAATATAATATTACACCCAAACAATTATTCAGACCCACCGTATAAAAAAAAGGTCAGTTAAGGTCACTAGGATTATAATATCATACAGATATTTACTTTAGCTTACAAGTATAACCGAGCAGTCAAAAATAAGGCACATGGGACTGGTTCCTACTATAAAAATAAGAACCACCACCGCTTAGACACCATGTCATGTAGGGGGGTAATGATTGAATAGGATATAAGGGGAATATGGGGGTAAGCGGAGGGAGTCAGTAGGTAGGGGACAGGCGAGGTGGTAGGAGTGAGATATGCGGAGGTAGGTAGGTAATGTGAGGTCACTGGTGACTACACCTTCACCACTCATTAACTCTACAATACTCACTAACATATGCCTCGCCCACTCTTCACTCATATATAAACATAATAAAATATAAGAAAAAAAGACAGGGACAGTGAATATTACTATTCTACTCAAACACAGTTTATTATTACGTCTTTGTACCATAATATATTTGGGAACAGAACATTATTGTGGTTTAGATAAATGGGGTGGTACACATAAGCAGTGAGACAGGGAATACAATTAGCTTGGCGAAACAGAATATTACTTACAATATAGTACAGAGGACAGTTCACTACAGGAACTAAGCCACAGGTCCCAAGACCTACACAGCACGAGTACTGCGCCAAGCCAGTACTCTGCCCAATGCCTCCAACAGTCTCCTCCAGAGACTTCAGCAGCCTTCTCCCGAGCCCTGCACCCCAGCAGCAGCTCCGCTCGAATCTCTGCTCAGAGCTCTGCACCCAGGCCAGAGCTCTGCCCGAATCTCCTGATCATGCTCTTCCTTGGGCTTTTATGGTGGTCCAAGCACCCTCTACAATGAGGTGTGCACACGTGGTGTTGATCTGACGCCGAGGTCTGACGCCGTCCAGAACAAAAGACCTCAGTCTTAAGCTGGAAAGGTGTGTCTCTGACAGACATTTTCCAAGGCAAGGTGACCAGATAATTGGTTAAATTAGGTCTCCCCAGAGACCTCACAAGCCCAGCTGGACTACATCACACCGGCGCTTTGCCCTTACGCATTTCACTAAAGCTCTCCATATTTCCTCCTCAGTTATTTCCCCACCCAGTGCTTCCCTATCACTGTTTCCCAACCGACATGTCACACTTCCACACACCTGTTCTAAATCCCCAACTCCTACCCCTTCCTCTTGCCAATACTTCTCATACCACTTATCCACAAACAACCCCATCCCATCTGCAGTTTGTATAACCTGACCCACCCTATACCCACCCACCGACTCATGAACCTCCAACCATGGAATAGCTGTTGCCTGCTGACGTTGTTTTTGCCTACGCAACACACACGACGACGGCCTATCTCCCCATAACACCTCCTCCACCCCTGCTATTACTCTCATCGCTTGGAACCTCTCGTCCTGGATTTCCCGCAGCCTCTCTTTAAGTACCATAATGTCGTCCATAGGATAGGTACCCTCCACCGCTCCCCGTACATAACAACCCCTTAACCTGTCCTCCAAATAATTAATAAGCCCATATTTTAAAGAATTGATCCTTTTCCCTTCCCGCACATAATAATGCCGAACCCGTTCCTTAGCCACACCATCCCACCACGTCACCACATCCTCTTCCCCTTTTACCTCCTCATTTAACCCCTCCCACAGCGCTGTAAAACCCTCCAACCCCTCCTCATCTTCTAACACACTCGTATTTAACTTGCAGTATCCCCTAGAGATACTAGCTAATGAATCCCACTCAACCTCTGTCACTACCGCCCGATGATTGGAAAAAGCTACTTCAATTGTATGGACAGACTTTGACAATACCTTGTGAGATATGTACAACCTATCTAACCTAGCTGCATAACCTCTCCTCACGAAAGTGTGCTCTACCTCCCATGCGCCCCCACCTACCACATCCCTCAACTGAACATCCACCAACAGATTTTGTAAGGCTGCCAACATGTGTCCCCCCCTCGTGGTTCCACATCAGCTCTCCTGATGACACAATTCCAGTCCCCACCAACGATGGCCACTGCAGGTAAACTACGTAAGGCAAAAACTAGATCATCACGCACATTGCAGATTCACTTGTTTGCACAGAACTGCTAAATGCCTCAAAGGATGTAGTGGAAGTTTTAGCAGTAAAGGTCGAGAACCAAAACCTAGTCATTGTGGTAGTCTACAAGCCTCCGGATGCAACATCCCAGCAATTCCAGGAACAGCTGTTAAAAATTGACCACTGTCTGGAAAATCTTCCAGCTCCTTCACCCAACATCTTGCTCCTGGGGGATTTCAACTTAAGGCACCTAAAATGGAGGAATATAGCAAATAATATTGTTGCAGTAATAACACCAGAAGGCAGCTCTGATGAAAACTCACACTCACGCGAGCTTTTAAATCTCTGCACAAAATTCAATTTAAACCAGCAAATAATAGAGCCTACTAGACTGGAGAATACACTAGACCCCATCTTCACTAACAATGATGATCTGATAAGAAATGTCACTATATCAAAAACAATATACTCAGATCACAACATAATTGAGGTTCAGTCATGTATGCGCGGAGCCCCAGACCGACATAATGAGATTAGTCACGAGGGAGCATTCACCAAATTCAACTTCAATAACAAAAACATAAAGTGGGACCAAGTAAACCAAGTCCTAACCGATATAAGCTGGGAAGATATACTAAGCAACACAGACCCCAACTTATGCCTAGAACAGATTAACTCGGTGGCACTCGATGTATGCACAAGGCTTATTCCTCTAAGAAAAAGGAGGAGTAGATGTAAAATAGAAAGAGACAGGCGCTCCTTTTACAGGCGACGGAAAAGAATAACAGAGCGGCTAAAAGAGGTCAATATATCTGAAATGCGTAGGGAGACACTGGTCAGAGAAATAGCAAGCATCGAACTTAAGCTAAAAGAATCCTTTAGGAGTCAGGAATCGCGGGAAAAACTAAAAGCCATAAATGAAATCGAAAGAAACCCAAAGTATTTCTTCTCCTATGCCAAACCAAAATCGAGAACAACGTCCAGTATTGGGCCCCTACTTAAACAAGATGGGTCCTACACAGATGACAGCAAGGAAATGAGTGAGCTACTCAAGTCCCAATATGACTCAGTTTTTAGCAAGCCGCTAACCAGACTGAGAGTCGAAGATCAAAATGAATTTTTTATGAGAGAGCCACAAAATTTGATTAACACAAGCCTATCCGATGTTATCCTGACGCCAAATGACTTCGAACAGGCGATAAATGACATGCCCATGCACTCTGCCCCAGGGCCAGACTCATGGAACTCTGTGTTCATCAAGAACTGCAAGAAGCCCCTATCACGAGCCTTTTCCATCCTATGGAGAGGGAGCATGGACACGGGGGTCATCCCTCAGTTACTAAAAACAACAGACATAGCCCCACTCCACAAAGGGGGCAGTAAAGCAACAGCAAAGAACTACAGACCAATAGCACTAACATCCCATATCATAAAAATCTTTGAAAGGGTCCTAAGAAGCAAGATCACCACCCATCTAGAAACACATCAGTTACACAACCCAGGGCAACATGGGTTTAGAACAGGTCGCTCCTGTCTGTCTCAACTATTGGATCACTACGACAAGGTCCTAAATGCACTAGAAGACAAAAAGAATGCAGATGTAATATATACAGACTTTGCAAAAGCCTTCGACAAGTGTGACCATGGCGTAATAGCGCACAAAATGCGTGCTAAAGGAATAACAGGAAAAGTCGGTCGATGGATCTATAATTTCCTCACTAACAGAACACAGAGAGTAGTCGTCAACAGAGTAAAGTCCGAGGCAGCTACGGTGAAAAGCTCTGTTCCACAAGGCACAGTACTCGCTCCCATCTTGTTCCTCATCCTCATATCCGACATAGACAAGGATGTCAGCCACAGCACCGTGTCTTCCTTTGCAGGTGACACCCGAATCTGCATGACAGTGTCTTCCATTGCAGACACTGCAAAGCTCCAGGCGGACATCAGCCAAATCTTTCAGTGGGCTGCAGAAAACAATATGAAGTTCAACGATGAGAAATTTCAATTACTCAGATATGGTAAACATGAGGAAATTAAATCTTCATCAGAGTACAAAACAAATTCTGGCCACAAAATAGAGCGAAACACCAACGTCAAAGACCTGGGAGTGATCATGTCGGAGGATCTCACCTTCAAGAACCATAACATTGTATCAATCGCATCTGCTAGAAAAATGACAGGATGGATAATGAGAACCTTCAAAACTAGGGAGGCCAAGCCCATGATGACACTCTTCAGGTCACTTGTTCTATCTAGGCTGGAATATTGCTGCACACTAACAGCACCTTTCAAGGCAGGTGAAGTTGCCGACCTAGAAAATGTACAGAGAACTTTCACGGCGCGCATAACGGAGATAAAACACCTCAATTATTTGGAGCGCTTGAGGTTCCTAAACCTGTATTCCCTGGAACGCAGGAGGGAGAGATACATGATTATATACACCTGGAAAATCCTAGAGGGACTAGTACTGAACTTGCACACGAAAATCACTCACTATGAAAGCAAAAGACTTGGCAGACGATGCACCATCCCCCCAATGAAAAGCAGGGGTGTCACTAGCACGTTAAGAGACCATACAATAAGTGTCAGGGGCCCGAGACTGTTCAACTGCCTACCAGCACACATAAGGGGGATTACCAACAGACCCCTGGCAGTCTTCAAGCTGGCACTGGACAAGCACCTAAAGTCAGTTCCTGATCTGCCGGGCTGTGGCTCGTACGTTGGTTTGCGTGCAGCCAGCAGCAACAGCCTGGTTGATCAGGCTCTGATCCACCAGGAGGCCTGGTCTCAGACCGGGCCGCGGGGGCGTTGACCCCCGGAACTCTCTCCAGGTAAACTCCAGGTAAACAAAATCCCTCTTTACTTTCATATCGTTTTCTGCTGGTGCATACACACTTACAAAGGTTACCCTCTGCCCCATCCACCACCCATCCACAAGCAACACCCTCCTCCCCCTCCCCGCTCACTTCGTTGCAACACAAACGGGCTCGCCTCCTTTATCAATAAACCCACACCACCTTTCAAACATGCAGATGGCAGAGTCAAAACCTTAAACCCTGCCACCTCGAGCACTCTACCCTCCCTGAAATTTTGCTCCTGTAGAAATACGACGTCCACTCTATATTTACGTAAGAGCATACGAAAACATTCCCTCTTCACTTCATTACAGAGTCCATTCACATTCACAGTCATACACCTAAGGCCTTCCTAAAGTTTCCAACCCTTCCTCCTCTCAACCTTCCCAGGGCCTCTTGCCCCAGGGTCAACACATGATTTCGCACCATCCACCCCACCCCCCTTCTCTCGATGCCGCTTACCCTGGCTACCTCGAGAATATTCATCCTTCCTCCCAGACCTCTGCGCTGGCGTCAGGACGTCATCTGAGTCTAACGCTGCTGCTCTCTTCCTCGTGACGCCCTCCACCATCATGTTATCTTCCGATGATTCCTCACAGTGAACTTCAACCGCTACTATTTCATGTTGCACAGAGCACGGTGACTCCTCTCTGTGCCTGCTGATTTCCTCCTTCCTTCCTTTGCCTGTCCCGACACTCTCCTTGCAACTCAGGAACTGTCTCCGGGGCGTCATCCTCCCCAGATGGAGGTAAAGTTTTCAAAACCTCGTCGAGCTCGTCCTCGAGCGCCAGCACCTCCTGCTGGACTAGCACTTCCTCCCCTGTCACCGGCAAAATGGCCATTTCTAGCTCAACACAACTTTTGGCTACCCCATCATTCACCACAATGGAATCCTCAACAATTTCACTCCACAGACGGCCACCTCCTTGGTTGCCCTTGGGACTCTCCACTACGGCATCCACACCTGTAACTGGTGCTCCACCAGTCTGCACCATCCCCCTCCTCTGTTGCACACACGTCGCCGCCATGTGATCGTACTCCCCACACAGCCTGCATGTACGTCGCTGCCCAGCATAAGACACAAGAATTTGGGTCCGGAACTCTGTCATCACAACGTAGGACGGGATCGGATGCCTCAGAGTCATTTTGAGGGAGAAAGTACCCTCCGGACGTCCCATGTATGCACCTGCCGCCCACTTGCCTTGGGTTGCCAGATGCACTGTACCAAAGTCTTCCTCGTCGGCCTCGAAGGGGACGTTGCGCAACTTCACCCACATATAGTGGCGAGGGACGTCTATGAGAAGCACTCTGACAGCTGGGGTTGCATCTATACTCACATGCTCGAATTTCTTCACCAACGACTCATACACAGCCGTCGAATTTAACTTGACAAAGATCCGATAGGCCCCATTCAGGGCCACACCATATACCTCATCATCCTGTGTTCCGTACGTCTCCCTTATGATCGTCAGAAGCAACACCTGCGCCGTAGAGGGGGAAATCGCCCCACGAAGCAGCTCAACGCCGACAGTATTCACTCGACGCCGGACACTCAGCGCCATGTTGTTGCTATGAGAGCTCTCCTGAAAACAGAAGAGGGGTGCAGAGCACAACCGCGCTCCACCGCAGTCAGGCAGCGAATCATACAGCAGCACTACCAGCTGTTCCAGTGTATTATACTGCAGCGCTACCAGCTGTACAAGTATTTTATACAACAACACTACCAGCTGTACCAGTGTATTATACAACAACACTACCAGCCGTTCCAGTGTATTATACAACAACACCACAAGCTGTAACAGTGTATTATACAACAACACTACCAGCTGTACCAGTGTATTATAGAACAACACTACCAGCTGTACCAGTGTATTATACAACAACACTACCAGCTGTACCAGTGTATTATACAACAACCGTACCGGCTGTACCAGTGTATTATACAACAACACTACCAGCTGTACAAGTGTATTATACAGCAACTGTGGGGGGTGGGGTGATGGAAGGTATTGAGGTTTAATTCCAGGAACTGGAGGACAGATCCAATTCCCCAGATCAAGAGCCCCTGACAGCCTCCAGGAACGTTCCTTCAGCGGCCATAACATTTTACATCATAAACTATTAAAAAATTAAATAAATAAAAATATGAATATTATAAATAAAAAGAAATTCAAAAGTATCATTAACTTTTTCTAGAATTATGAATCGTTTATGAAACTAATTGCAAATATCTAAGTATTTTTGAAATTTTTAAAAATCTATTTAAAGCTTACATAAAAACTTTAAGATCTTAAGATTAATTTAATTTACTTTTTTAAGAAGGTACTATTCTATGGTTCCCTCGAAGTTGATGAAAAATGAGCTACGTACGGTAACAATTTTTGAATGCCCCACTAAACTGGGGTAATAAATTAAGAATTTCAAATATTATATATTGGCATTAATTTTGATAATGTTATATGTGAATAATGTTGACAAATGTATGAGAGAAAACATCCTGGATGATGTGAGTCAGGTTTAATTCAAGGATAATGATGATTACTTCATTTATAGCAAGAACCTCATACCTGTCCCAAGGTATCTTGGATGTTGAGGGAGATTACTGGATGCTGGTGTAGATCACTGGATGCTGGTGTAGATCACTGGATGCTGGGGTAGATCACTGGATGCTGGTGTAGATCACTGGATGCTGGGGTAGATCACTGGATGCTGGGGTAGATCACTGGATGCTGGTGTAGATCACTGGATGCTGGGGTAGATCACTGGATGCTGGGGTAGATCACTCTATGTTGAGGGAGATCACTGGATGCTGGTATAGATCATTGGATCCTGGTGTAGATCTCTGGATGCTGGTGGAGATCACTGGATACTAGTGTAAAAAAAAATCATACCACAGGAGGGATTTGAACCCACGGTCCAGTGGCTAACGCGACGGTCTGGAGTTTTGAGACTCTCTGACCTCGGGTTCAAATCCTGCCCGTGGTATGGTTTGTTTGCAATCGTGTCATTACGATTTCGTGAGTCATGTTAACTTTGAGGGGACTTGAGCTAGAGTTCGTCACGGCCACGCTAGCTGGAGATTCGCCTGTAAAAACTTGCATTTGTGGTCACAGAGGTGCCTATGCCAACTTTCCTATGGTGTAGAAATATACCTAGTTGGATGAATCTTATTGTGGCTAGCTGGTCCAGTGGCCAACGCAACTGTCCGGAGTTTTGAGACTCTCTGACCGCGGGTTCAAATCCCGCCCGTGGTATGGTTTGTTTGCTGCTGTAGATCATTGGTTGCTGGGGTAGATCACTGGATGCTGAGGTAGATCACTGGATGCTGAGGTAGATCACTGGATGCTGAGGTAGATCACTGTATGTGAGGTAGATCACTGTATGCTGAGGTAGATCACTGGATGCTGAGGTAGATCACTTGATTCTCAGGTAGATCACTGGATGCTGTTGTAGATCACTGGATGATGGTGTAGATCACTGGACGTTTGGGTAGGTTACTGTATGCTGGTGTAGATCACTGGATGGTGATGTAGATCACTGGATGCTGGTGCAGATCACTGAATACTGGTGTAGATCACTGGACGCTGGGGTAGATCACTGGATGTTGAGGGAGATCACTGGATGCTGGTGTAAATCACTGGATGCTGAGGTAGATCACTGGATGCTGGTTTAGATCACTGGATGCTGGTGTAGATCAGTGGATGCTGGATTAGATCACTGGGTGTTGGGGTAGATCACTGGATGCTGGGGTAGGTCAATGGATGCTGGGGTATATCACTGGATGCTGGGGTAGATCACTGGATGCTGGTGTAGATCACTGGATCCTGGTGTAGATCATTAGATGCTGGTGTAGATCTCTGGTTGCATGGGTAGATGACTGGATGCTGGGGTAAATCACTGGATACTGGGTAGATCACTGGATGTTGAGGGAGATCACTGGATGCTGGTGTAGACCACTGGATCCTGAGGTAGATCACTGGATGCTGGTGTAGATCACTGGATGCTGGTGTAGATCACTGGATGCTGGGGTAGATCACTGTATGCTAGGGTAGATCACTGGATGCTGTGGTAGGTCACTGGATGCTGGGGTAGATCAATGGATGCTGAGGTAGATCACTAGATGCTGGTGTAGGTCACTGGATGCTTGAGTAGATCACTGGATGCTGGGGGAGATTACTTGATGCTGGTGTAGATCGCTGGATCCTGGTGTAGATCATTGAATGTTGGTGTAGATCTCTGGATGCTGAGGTAGATCACTGGATGCTGGTGTAGGTCACTGGATGCTTGAGTAGATCACTGGATGCTGGGGGAGATTACTTGATGCTGATGTAGATCACTGGATGCTGGGGTAGATCACTGGATGCTGGTGTAGATCACTGGATGCTGAGGTAGATCACTGGATGCTGAGGAAGATTATTGGATGCTAGGGTAGATTGCTGAATGCTGGGGGAGATTACTGGATGCTGGGGTTAATCACTGGATGCTGCGGGATATTACGGGATGCTGGGGTAGATAACTGGATCCTGGGGTAGATCACTGGATGCTGAGGTAGATCGCTGGATGCTGAGGTAGATCACTGTATGCTGAGGTAGATCACTGGGTGCTGAGGTAGATCACTGGATTCTGAGGCAGGTCACTTGATGATGGTGTAGATCACTGGATGCTGAGGTAGATCACTGGATGCTGAGGTAGATCACTTGATGCTGAGGTAGATCACTGGATGCTGGTGTAGATCATTGGATACTGGTGTAGATCACTGGATGCTGGGGTAGATCATTGGATGCTGGTGCAGATCACTGTATGGTGATGTAGATCACTCTATGCTGGTGTACATCACTGGATACTGTGTAGATCATTGGATGCTGGGGTAGATCACTGAATGCTGGGGTAGATCACTGGGTGCTGGGATAGATAAGTGATGCAGGAATAGGTCACTGGATGCTGGTGTAGATCACTGGATGCTGTAGTAGATCACTGGATGCTGGGGGAGATCAGTGATGCTGAGGTAGATCACTGGATGCTGGGGTAGATCACTGGTTGCTGGGGTAAATCACTGGATGCTGGGGTAGATTCCCTAGCACATTTGGCTTTTGTATCCCTGCATCTTTGGGTGAATCCTGTGCTAATCCTGGCTTTTTCATTAATTCTGTTACCCTTGGGTACAAACCTCTTTTCTGCCTCCTTGCATATTGTTGCTACGTATTCCATAGTCTCATTAACTGGCTTCCCTACCAGTTCTCTGTCCCACTGAACCCCGTTCAGGAAGTTCCTCATTCCCGTGTAGTCCCCTTTCTTGTACTTTGGCTTCATTCTTCCTGGCCTTCCTGCTTCCCCCTCCACTTGTAGCTCTACTGTGTATTCGAAGCTTAAAACCACATGATCGTTGGCCTCAAGGGTTCTTTCATATGTGATGTCCTCAATATCTGCACTACTCAAGATGAATACTAGGTCCAGTCTTGCTGGTTCATCTTCTCCTCTCTCTTTTGTAGTGTCACTTACGTGTTGGTACATGAAGTTTTCCAGTACCACCTCCATCATCTTAGCCCTCCATTTGTCTTGGCCCCCATGTGGCTCCAAGTTCTCCCAATCGATCTCCTTGTGGCTAATGTCACCCATGATCAGAAGTTTTGCCCTGCATACATGAGCTCTTCTGGCCACTGCAGCCAGTGTGTCAACCATCGCTCTATTGCCCTTGTTATACTCTTGCCTTGGCCTCCTTCTGTTCTGTGGTGGGTTATACATCACTGCAATTACCACCTTGGGACCTCTATAGTGATGTGTTCCCGCTATGTAATCACTTGGTTCTCCGCTGTCTCCTCTCTCCAGCTTATCAAAATTCCATCGGTTTTTGATCAGCAGCGCGACTTCTCCACCCCCCTGTTCCCTCTATCTTTCCTCAGGATTTGGCATCCCGTTGGAAAGATGGCATCTGTTGTGATACCTGTTAGCTTGGTTTCTGTGAGAGCTATGATGTCCGGTGATGCCTCTTTGACTCTTTTGTGCCACTCCTCCCATTTATTTGTTATTCCATCAGTGTTTGTGTATCATACCTTCAGTTTCCTCTCCAATACTGTGGCTTGGGGGGCCTGTGAGGGTGGGAGACCTAGTAGCATACTAGGATTCTATAGCTGGGTGTTGGGTGGAAGCTGTGAGTGTGGATTTCAGTTTGTGTTGGGAAGGTGTTCTGAGGATAGTCCTGTGTGTGCTTGCCCTTGCTGCTCTGTTCTGCTCTGATTGACAGCAGCACTACCAGCTGCCATAATGTATTATACAGCAGTGTATTATACAGCAGCACTTCCAGCTGTTCCAGTGTATTATACTGCAGCACTACTAGCTGTACAAGTGTTTTATACAACAACACTACCAGCTGTACCAGTGTATTATACAACAACACTACCAGTTGTACCAGTGTATTATACAACAACACTACCAGCTGTACCAGTGTATTATCCAGCAGCACTACCAGTTGTATCAGTGTTTTATACAACAACACTACCAGCTGTACCTGTGTATTATGCAACAACACTACCAGCTGTGCCAGTGTATTATGCAACAACACTACCAGCTGTACCAGTGTATTATACAACAACACTACCAGCTGTACCAGTGTATTATACAACAACACTACCAGCTGTACCAGTGTATTATACAACAACAGTACCAGCTGTACCAGTGTATTATACAACAACACTACCAGCTGTACCAGTGTATTATACAACAACACTACCAGCTGTACCAGTGTATTATACAACAACACTACCAGCTGCACCAGTATGCTATACAACAACACTACCAGCTGTACCAGTGTATTATACAACAACACTACCAGCTGTACCAGTGTGTTATACATCAGCACTACCAGCTGCACCATTGTATTAAACAACACTACCAGCTGTACCAGTGTATTATACAACAACACTACAAGCTGTACCAGTGTATTATACAACAACACTACCAGCTGTACCAGTGTATTATACAACAACACTACCAGCTGCACCAGTGTGTTATACAACAACACTACCAGCTGTACCAGTGTATTATACAACATTAGTACCAGCTGTACCAGTGTATTATACAACAACACTACCAGCTGTACCAGTGTATTATACAACAACACTACCAGCTCTACCAGTGTATTATACAACAACACTACCAGCTGCACCAGTGTGTTATACAACAACACTACCAGCTGTACCAGTGTATTATACAACACTAAAAGCTGCACCAGTGTGCTATACAACAACACTACCAGCTGTACCAGTGTATTATACAACAACACTACCAGCTGTACCAGTGTATTATACAACAACACTACCAGCTGTACCAGTGTATTATACAACAACACTATAAGCTGTACCAGTGTATTATACAACAACACTACCAACTGTACCAGTGTATTATACAACAACACTACCAGCTGTACCAGTGTATTATACAACACTACCAGCTGTACCAGTGTATTATACAACAACACTACCAGCTGCACCAGTATATTATACAACAACACTACCAGCTGTACCAGTGTATTTTACAACAACACTACCAGCTGTACCAGTGTATTATACAACAACACTACCAGCTGTACCAGTGTATTATACAACAACACTACCAGCTGCACCAGTGTGTTATACAACAACACTACCAGCTGCACCAGTGTATTATACAACACTAAAAGCTGCACCAGTGTGCTATACAACAACACTACCAGCTGTACCAGTGTATTATACAACAACACTACCAGCTGTACCAGTGTATTATACAACAACACTACCAGCTGCACCAGTGTTGTTGTATTAAACAACACTACCAGCTGTACCAGTGTATTATACAACAACACTACAAGCTGTACCAGTGTATTATACAACAACACTACCAGCTGTACCAGTGTATTATACAACAACACTACCAGCTGCACCAGTGTGTTATACAACAACACTACCAGCTGTACCAGTGTATTATACAACATTAGTACCAGCTGTACCAGTGTATTATACAACAACACTACCAGCTGTACCAGTGTATTATACAACAACACTACCAGCTCTACCAGTGTATTATACAACAACACTACCAGCTGCACCAGTGTGTTATACAACAACACTACCAGCTGTACCAGTGTATTATACAACACTAAAAGCTGCACCAGTGTGCTATACAACAACACTACCAGCTGTACCAGTGTATTATACAACAACACTACCAGCTGTACCAGTGTATTATACAACAACACTACCAGCTGTACCAGTGTATTATACAACAACACTATAAGCTGTACCAGTGTATTATACAACAACACTACCAACTGTACCAGTGTATTATACAACAACACTACCAGCTGTACCAGTGTATTATACAACACTACCAGCTGTACCAGTGTATTATACAACAACACTACCAGCTGCACCAGTATATTATACAACAACACTACCAGCTGTACCAGTGTATTTTACAACAACACTACCAGCTGTACCAGTGTATTATACAACAACACTACCAGCTGTACCAGTGTATTATACAACAACACTACCAGCTGCACCAGTGTGTTATACAACAACACTACCAGCTGCACCAGTGTATTATACAACACTAAAAGCTGCACCAGTGTGCTATACAACAACACTACCAGCTGTACCAGTGTATTATACAACAACACTACCAGCTGTACCAGTGTATTATACAACAACACTACCAGCTGCACCAGTGTGTTATACAGTGTATTATACAACAACACTACCAGCTGTACCAGTGTATTATACAACAACACTACCAGCTGTACCAGTGTATTATACAACAACACTACCAGCTGTACCAGTGTATTATACAACAACACTACCAGCTGTACCAGTGTATTATACAACAACTGTGGGGGAGAGATGGAAGGTATTAAGGTTTAATTCCAGGAACTAGAGGACAGATCCAATTCCCCAGATCAAGAGCCCTTGACCAGCCTCCAGGAACCTTTCTTCAGTGGCCATAATATTTTATATCATAAACTATTAAAAAAAACAATAAATAAAAAGAGTAATATTATAAATAGCAAAAAATTCAAAAAAATATTATTTATTTATTTAAAAATCGAGTAGTAATTAATAAATTCGAAGGAATCTTAAAGCAGCTGTGGAAAATTTTTTGATTTTCCGAAACTATAGTGCCTAATAGGTGTTTAATGTGTCTATATGGGTCAAAAATGTATTTGAAAATAAGAGTAGAACCAAGAGTTCCCTTTGCGCATGCGCGGATGTGCGGGGGATTGGCGCGTATTGTTTTGAATGGTGGTGAGGAAGCTGAGAAAACATGGAACCACGAAATTGACGTTCACGGTGGCCTAAGGATTAATACAGGCCTCATTTCATAATAAGAAGTGTCGTAATTGTTCCTGGTGGAGAGTGAGGGAACGGGATTTACGGGACCACAGTAATAGAGTGGTAAAAGTGTGATAAGAGAAGGAGCGGGTGACTGACGCGCCACAATGGACTGTGTCCTGGGGAAAATTACCCTTGGATTAATCATCACTCATCGGTCTCAGATCTTAATGGAGTGACCTCTAATTTGTATAATAGTTATGAGACGTTAAATCGGCTTGTGAATTGTAATGTAATTAATGATAATAACGCTAAGTTAAGAGAATATGTGAAGTGAAATAAGTCGTTTGCTCCGAGTGAACACGCTAGACCTCGTTGTTAACGAGACGAGGAAAGGGAAACTCCTTGAGTCACGACGTCTAAAGCAGGACAAACCAGCGGATACCTCGTCCTGCTGGAATGAGAATCGTGTCGGTGTAGCAGGACATCGAAAATGAGATGGTGAATCAAGAAATGAGGAATATCAATCACCCACAGTTAAGTAACCCTTCTAGTTATAGCAACCTTAGACTGGCCAGTAGTGGTATGTTATAATTAGATAGGTTACGAGTGATCCAGCTACATCAAGTGACCACCAGAGAACATCTGGTAAGTAGTGGGATTATGTACAAATGTTTTCCTTGACGGATGTATCCATGTGTGTCCTACCCCCCCCCCTTCATTCAGTTAAACTAATATAATCTATACAGTCCACAATTAATTAGTAGCACCGTACTTGTGGGTGCTACCCAATCCATACTGGTCTCGGATAGATATGGATAAGATTGTGAGGTCGAGGGGACCACTTGGTGCGACCAGGGGTGGTTAAGTTTTCTCACATGTCTACACGGGGTGACTACGGTAAACAATATGATTGTCTCCCAATGAGATTACTGGTATGTATATAATGTTGAGGTACATACAGGTAAGCACCCTAGAAAATTTTCCATAGCAGCCTTAAAGATGATATGAATTCATTCAATATTTACATAATAATTTACAAGCCGTGAAAAGAAATTCACTGAATTTTTTAAGAATGTTCTATTTCAAATTTTACTTGAAGTTGACCTAAAATGACCGTTATGCGGTAACAAATTTTGGATACCTCACTAAACTGGGGTAATATATCATGAATTTCAAATATTATATATGGACATTAATTTTGATAATATCATTTGTGAAATGTTGACAGATGTATGAGAGAAAACATCCTGGATGATGGGAGTCAGGATAAGGATAATGATGATTTTTTTTTTATATTTTATTTAAAACATGACATTACAAAAATATAATATGTAAAACTCATTTAAGTCTATAAATTAACACAATCCTCCCTACAGCTAATATTACACACCACACTTATAACTCCGTGTGGGTACACACCCCCTTCCCAGCTCCCTCATCCTATCACTTAACATCGACACCATGCCCAGCCCTTCTAGGGTAGGGTAGGTGCCTGAGCCCGAGCCTTTAGCTCACAAGACTGTCATTCCCATTAGCCCCCTTGCGGCGGGGATGGCAGACCAGAGAGGCCTAGCTTGTGGCTAGGCCTGGGGACAGTTGGTCCCAATGATGAGGAGGTAATTGTGCCTCCTCCCATGGGAGACTTAGGTCTCAGACACTCCCTAAAGAGGGAGCCAAGGCCGGGCCACCACTTGGAAAAGGCCCGGGCCGGGAGAATACCGGCTAATATTTAACTAACTAACTAACCTGTTGAAGCTACTCAACAGAATTACATGATATATATATATCACAACAAACATTACATTGCTACAACATAAAAGGCATGTAACACACATACGTTTCGCCAACACAGTAGGCTTCTTCAGTCAAGTACAGAAAAGTTGATAGAAGCAGAAGATACTTGAAGACGATATAATCAGTCCATCACTCTTAAAGTTTTGAGGTGGTCAGTCCCTCAGTGATGGACTGATTACATCGTCTTCAAGTATCTTCTGCTTCTATCAACTTTTCTGTACTTGACTGAAGAAGCCTACTGTGTAGGCGAAACGTTTCATAATAAAGATACCTAACTGTTGCATATGTGTCTTACCTAACAACCTGTCGGTATTTTATACCATTTTAATGTTCAATCTGTCAGACACTGCAACACAAGGGTATCTTGGTACAGACCTGCAATCAACTTCGACAACTTCCACTAATGAGAGGGGCTGGATTTGAGAGGGACCTGACCTCTCAACATCTGAGTTCTTACCTCTCCTAGTGGCCTACGTCTCACCTCTTGGCGCTATAAAAAGCTCCATCCTGTCACTTCTTCTCCACATTGTTTCATACTATGGAACAATGCTCTTCTCCAGACTGAGGGACTGACCACCTCAAAACTTTAAGGGTGATGGACTGATTACATCGTCTTCAAGTATCTTCTGCTTCTATCAACTTTTCTGTACTTGACTGAAGAAGCCTACTGTGTAGGCGAAACGTTTCATAATAAAGATACCTAACTGTTGCATATGTGTCTTACCTAACAACCTGTCGGTATTTTATACCATTTTAATGTTCAACCAGTGAGTTATACAACAACACTACCACCTGTACCAGTGTATTATACAACAACACTACCAGCTGTACCAGTGTATTATACAACACTACAAGCTCTACCAGTGTATTATACAACAACAATACCAGCTGTACCAGTGTGTTATATAACAACAATACCAGCTGAACCAGTGTATTATACAACAACACTACCAGCTGTACAAGTGTATTATACAATACAACCAGCTGTACCAGTGTATTATACAACAACACTATGACCTGCACCAGTGTATTAAACAACAACACTACCAGCTGTACCAGTGTATTATACAACAACACTACCAGCTGTACCAGTGTATTATACAACAACACTACCAGCTGTACCAGTGTATTATACAACAACACTACCAGCTGAACCAGTGTATTATAAAACAACACTACCAGCTGTACCAGTGTATTATGCAACAACACTACCAGCTGCACCAGTGTATTATACAACAATACCTGCTGAACCAGTGTATTACAAAACAACACTACCAGCTGTACAAGTGTATTACACAATACTACCAACGGTACCAGTGTATTGTACAACAACACTACGACCTGCACCAGTGTATTATACAACAACACTACCAGCTGTATCAGTGTATTATACAACAACACTACCAGCTGTACCAGTGTATTATACAGCAACACTACCAGCTGTACCAGTGTGTTATACGACAACACTACCAGCAGTACAAGTGTATTATACAACAACACTACCAGCTGTACAAGTGTGTTATACAATACAACAAGCTGTACCAGTGTATTATGCAACAACACTACGACCTGCACCAGTGTATTATACAACAACACTACCAGCTGTTCCAGTGTATTATACAACAAAACTACCAGCTGTTCCAGTGTATTATACAGCAACACTACCAGCTGTACCAGTGTATTATACAACAACACTACCAGCTGTACCAACGTATTATACAACAGCACTACCAACTGTACCAGTGTATTATACAACACTACCAGCTGTACCAGTGTATTATACAACAAAACTACGACCTGCACCAGTGTATTATACAACAACACTACCAGCGGTACCAGTGTATTATACAACACTACCAGCTGTACCCGTGTATTATACAACAACACTACCAGCTGCACCAGTGTATTATACAGCAACACTACCAGCTGTACCAGTGTATTATACAAAAACACTACCAGCTGTACCAATGCATTATACAACAACACTACCTGCTGTACCAGTGTATTATACAGCAACGCTGCCAGCTGTACCAGTGTATTATACAACAACACTACCAGCAGTACCAGTGTATTATTCAACAACACTACCAGCTGTGCCAGTGTATTATACAACAACACTTCCAGCTGCACCAGTGTATTATACAGCAGCACTACCAGCTGCTCCAGTGTATTATGCAACAACACTAGCAGCTGTACCAGTGTATTATACAGCAGCACTACCAGCTGCACAAGTGTATTATACAACAACACTACCAGCTGTACCAGTGTATTATACAACAACACTACCAGCAGTACCAGTGTATTGTTCAACAACACTACCAGCTGCACCAGTGTATTATACAACAACACTACCAGCTGCACCAGTGTATTATACAACAACACTACCAGCAGTACCAGTGTATTGTTCAACAACACTACCAGCTGCACCAGTGTATTATACAACAACACTAACAGCTGTACCAGTGTATTATACAAAAACACTACCAGTTGTACCAGTGTATTATACAACAACACTACCAGCTGTACCAGTGAATTATACAACAACACTACCAGCTGTACCAGTGTATTATACAACAACACTACCAACTGTACCAGTGTATTATACAACAACACTACCAGCTGTACCAGTGTATTATACAACAACACTACCAACTGTACCAGTGTATTATACAACAACACTACCAGCTGTACCAGTGTATTATACAACAACACTACCAGCTGTACCAGTGTATTATACAACAACACTACCAACTGTACCAGTGCATTATACAACAATACTACCAGTTGTGCCAGTGCATTATACAACAACACTACCAGCTGTACAAGTGTATTATACAGCAACACTACCAGCTGTACCAGTGTATTATACAACAACACTACCAGCTGTACCAGTGTATTATACAGCAACACTACCAGCTGTACCAGTGTATTATTTAGCAACACTACCAGCTGTACCAGTGTATAATACAACAATACTACCAACTGTACCAGTGTATTATACAGCAACACTACCAGCTGTACCAGTGTATTATTTAGCAACACTACCAGCTGTACCAGTGTATTATACAACAACACTATCAGCTGTACCAGTGTATTATAGAACAACATTACCAGCTGTACCAGTGTATTATACAACAACACTACCAGCTGTACCAGTGAATTATACAACAACACTACCAGCTGTACCAGTGTATTGTACAACACTACCAGCTGTACCAGTGTATTATACAACAACATTACCAGCTGTACCAGTGTATTACACAACAACACTACCAGCTGTACCAGTGTATTATACAACAACACTACCAGCTGTACCAGTGTATTATACAACAACACTACCAGCTGTACCAGTGTATTATACAACAACACTTTCAGCTGTACCAGTGTATTATACAACACTACCAGCTGTATGTGTGTATTAAAGCAACACTGCCTGCTGTACCAGTGTATTATACAACAACACTGCCAGCTTTTCCAGTGTATTATACATCAACACTACCAGCTGTACCAGTGTATTATACAACAACACTACCAGCTGTACCAGTGTATTATACAACAACACTTTCAGCTGTACCAGTGTATTATACAACAACACTTTCAGCTGTACCAGTGTATTATACAACACTACCAGCTGTACCAGTGTATTATACAGCAACACTACCAGCTGTACTAGTGTATTATACAACAACACTATCAGCTGTACCAGTCTATTATACAACAACACTACCAGCTGTACCAATGTATTATACAACAACACTACCAGCTGTACCAGTGTATTATACAGCAACACTACCAGCTGTACCAGTGTATTATACAACAACACTACCAGCTGTACCAGTGTATTATACAACAACACTACCAGCTGTACCAGTGTATTATACAGCAACACTACCTGCTGTACCAGTGCATCATACAACAACACTACCAGCTGTACCAGTGTATTATACAACAACACTACCAGCAGTACCAGTGTACCAGCTGTACCAGTGTATTATACAACAACACTTCCAGCTGTACCAGTGTATTATACAGCAACACTACCAGCTGTACCAGTGTATTATACAACAACACTACCAGCTGTACCAGTGTATTATACAGCAACACTACCAGCTGTACCAGTGTATTATACAACAACACTACCAGCTGTTCCAGTGTACCAGCTGTACCAGTGTATTATACAACAACTCTACCAGCTGTACCAGTGTATTATACAACAACACTACCAACTGTACCAGTGCATTATACAACAATACTACCAGTTTTGCCAGTGTATTATACAACAACACTACCAGCTGTACAAGTGTATTATACAGCAACACTACCAGCTGTACCAGTGTATTATACAACAACACTACCAGCTGTACCAGTGTAATATACAACAACACTACCAGCTGTACCAGTGTATTATACAACAACACTACCAGCTGTACCAATGTACCAGCTGTACCAGTGTATTATACAACAACACTACCAGCTGTACCAGTGTAATATACAACAACATTACCAGCTGTACCAGTGAATTACACAACAACACTACCAGCTGTACCAGTGTATTATACAGTAGCACGTCCAGCTGCACCAGTGTGTTAAAGCAACACTGCCAGCTGTACCAGTGTATTATACAACAACACTGCCAGCTTTTGCAGTGTATTATACAACAACACTACCATCTGTACCAGTGTATTATACAACACTACCAGCTGTACCAGTGTATTATACAACAACACTACCAGCTGTACCAGTGTATTATACAACAACACTACCAGCTGTACCGGTGTATTATACAACAACACTACCAGCTGTACCAGTGTATTATACAACAACACTACCAGCTGTACCAGTGTATTATACAACAACACTACCAGCTGTACCAGTGTATTATACAACAACACTACTAGCTGTACCAGTGTATTATACAACAACACTACCAGCTGTACCAGTGTATTATACAACAACACTTCCAGGTGTATCAGTGTATTATACAGCAGCACTACCAGCTGTACCAGTGTATTATTCAACAACACTACTAGTTGTACCAGTGTATTATACAACAACACTACCAGCTGTACAAGTGTATTATACAGCAGCACTACCAGCTGTACAAGTGTATTATACAACAACACTACCAGCTGTACCAGTGTATTATACAAAAACACTACCAGCTGTACCAGTGTATCATACAACAACACTACCATCTGTACCAGTGTATTATACAGCAACACTACCAGCTGTACAAGTGTATTATACAACACTATCAGTTGTACCACTGTATTATACAACAACACTACCAGCTGTACCAGTGTATTTTACAACAACACTAACAGTTGTACCAGTGTATTACACAACAACACTTCCAGCTATACAAGTGTATTATACAACATCACTAACAGCTGCACCAGTGTATTATACAACAACACCACCAGCTGCACCAGTGTATTACACAACAACACTACCAGCTGCATCAGTGTATTACACAACAACACCACCAGTTGTGCCAGTGTATTATACAACAACACTACCAGCGGTTAAAGTGTATTATACAACAAGACTACCAGCTGTACCAGTGTATTATACAGGAGCACTACAAGCTGTACCAGTGCCTTATGCAACAACACTACCAGCTGTACCAGAGTATTATACAACAACACTACCAGCTGTACCAGTGTATTATACAACAACACTACCAGCTGTACCAGAGTATTATACAACAACACTACCAGCTGTACCAGTGTATTATACAACAACACTACCAGCTGTACCAGAGTATTATACAACAACACTACCAGCTGTACCAGAGTATTATACAACAACACTACCAGCTGTACCAGTGTATTATACAACAACACTACCAGCTGTACCAGAGTATTATACAGCAGCACTACCAGCTGCACCAGTGTATTGTACAACAGCACTACCAGCTGTAACAGTGTATTATACAACACTACAAGCTGTACCAGTGTATTATACAACAACACTACCAGCTGTACCAGTGTGTTATACAACAACACTACCAGCTGTACCAGTGTATTATACAACAACACTACCAGCTGTACCAGTGTATTATACAACAACACTACCAGCTGCACCAGTGTATTATACAACAATACCAGCTGAACCAGTGTATTATACAACAACACTACCAGCTGTACAAGTGTATTATACAATACAACCAGCTGTACCAGTGTATTATACAACAACACTACGACCTGCACCAGTGTATTATACAACAACACTACCAGCTGTACCAGTGTATTATACAACAACACTACCAGCTGTACCAGTGTATTATACAGCAACGCTACCAGCTGTACCAGTGTATTATACAACAACACTACCAGCAGTACCAGTGTATAATTCAACAACACTACCAGCTGTTCCAGTGTATTATACAACAACACTACCAGCTGTACCAGTGTATAATTCAACAACACTACCAGCTGTTCCAGTGTATTATACAACAACACTACCAGCTGTACCTGTGTATTATACAGCATTGCTACCAGCTGTACCAGTGTATTATACAGCAGCACTACCAGCTGTTCCAGTGTATTATGGAACAACACTAGCAGCTGTACCAGGTTATTATACAGCAGCACTACCAGCTGCACAAGTGTATTATACAACACTACCAGCTGTTCCAGTGTATTATACAACAACACTACCAGCTGTACCAGTGTATTATACAACAACACTACCAGCTGTACCACTGTATTATACAACAACACTACCAGTTGTACCAGTGTATTATACTGCAACACTGCCAGCTGTACCAGTGTATTATACAACACTATCAGCTGTACCAGTGTATTATACAACAACACTACCAGCTGTACCAGTGTATTACACAACAACACTACCAACTGTACCAGTGCATTATACAACAATACTACCAGTTGTGCCAGTGTATTATACAGCAACACTACCAGCTGCACCCGTGTATTATTTAGCAACACTACCAGCTGTACCAGTGTATTATACAACAACACTACCAGCTGTACCAGTGTACTATACAACAACACTACCAGCTGTACCAGTGTATTATACAACAACACTGCCAGCTGTAACAGTGAATTATACAACAACACTACCAGCTGTACCAGTGTATTGTACGACAATACCAGCTGTACCAGTGTATTATACGAAAACACTACCAGCTGTACCAGTGTATTATACAGTAGCACGTCCAGCTGCACCAGTGTATTAAAGCAACACTGCCAGCTGTACCAGTGTATTATACAACACTACCACCTGTACCAGTGTATTATACAACAACACTACCAGCTGTACCAGTGTATTATACAACAACACTACCAGCTGTACCAGTGTAATATTCAACAACACTACCAGTTGTAACAGTGTATTATACAACAACACTACCAGCTGTACCAGTGTATTATACAACACTACCAGCTGTACCAGTGTATTATACAACAACACTACTAGCTGTACCAGTGTATTATACAACAACACTACCAGCTGTACCAGTTTATTATACAACAACACTACCAGCTGTACCAGTGTATTATACAACAACACTTCCAGCTGTACCAGTGTATTATACAACAACACTACCAGCTGTATGTGTGTATTAAACAACAACACTATCAGCTGTACCAGTGTATTATACAGCAACACTACCAGCTGTACCAGTGTATTATACAACAACACTACCAGCTGTACCAGTGTATTATACAACAACACTACCAGCTGTACCAGTGTATTATACAACAAAACTACCAGCTGTACTAGTGTATTATACAGCAACACTACCAGCTGTACCAGTGTATTATACAACAACACTACCAGCTGTACCAGTGTACCAGCTGTACCAGTGTATTATACAACAACATTACCAGCTGTACCAGTGTATTATACAGCAACACTGCCAGCTGTACCAGTGTATTATACAACAACAATACCAGCTGTACCAGTGTACCAGCTGTACCAGTGTATTATACAACAACACTACCATCTGTACCAGTGTATTATGCAGCAACACTACCAGCTGTACCAGTGTATTATACAACAACACTACCAGCTGTACCAGTGTATTATACAGCAACACTACCAGCTGTACCAGTGTATTATACAACAACACAACCAGCTGTTCCAGTGTACCAGCTGTACCAGTGTATTATACAACAACACTACCAGCTGTACCAGTGTATTATACAACAACACTACCAGCTGTACCAGTGTATTATACAACAACACTACCAGCTGTACCAGTGTATTATACAACAACACTACCAGCTGTACCAGTGTATTATACAACAACACTACCAGCTGCACCAGTGTATTATACAACAACACTACCAGCTGTACCAGTGTATTATACAACAACACTACCAGCTGTAATAGTGTATTATACAACAACGCTACCAGCTGCATCAGTGTATTATACAGCAGCACTACCAGCTGCATCAGTGTATTATACAGCAGCACTACCAGCTGCATCAGTGTATTATACAACAACACTACCAGCTGTTCCAGTGTACCAGCTGTACCAGTGTATTATACAACAACACTACCAGCTGTACCAGTGTATTATACAACAACACTACCAGCTGTACCAGTGTATTATACAACAACACTACCAGCTGTACCAGTGTATTATACAACAACACTACCAGCTGTACCAGTGTATTATACAACAACACTACCAGCTGCACCAGTGTATTATACAACAACACTACCAGCTGTACCAGTGTATTATACAACAACACTACCAGCTGTACCAGTGTATTATACAACAACACTACCAGCTGTACCAGTGTATTATACAACAACACTACCAGCTGCACCAGTGTATTATACAACAACACTACCAGCTGTACCAGTGTATTATACAACAACACTACCATCTGTACCAGTGTATTATACAGCAACACTACCAGCTGTACCAGTGTATTATACAACAACACTACCAGCTGTACCAGTGTATTATACAGCAACACTACCTGCTGTACCAGTGTATTATACAACAACACTACCAGCTGTTCCAGTGTACCAGCTGTACCAGTGTATTATACAACAACACTACCAGCTGTACCAGTGTATTATACAACAACACTACCAGCTGTACCAGTGTATTATACAACAACACTACCAGCTGTACCAGTGTATTATACAACAGCACTACCAGCTGTACCAGTGTATTATACAACAACACTACCAGCTGCACCAGTGTATTATACAACAACACTACCAGCTGTACCAGTGTATTATACAACAACACTACCAGCTGTACCAGTGTATTATGCAACAACACTACCAGCTGTACCAGTGTACCAGCTGTACCAGTGTATTATACAACAACACTACCAGCTGTACCAGTGTATTATACAACAACACTACCAGCTGTTCCAGTGTACCAGCTGTACCAGTGTATTATACAACAACACTACCAGCTGTACCAGTGTATTATACAACAACACTACCAGCTGTACCAGTGTATTATACAACAACACTACCAGCTGTACCAGTGTATTATACAACAACACTACCAGCTGTACCAGTGTATTATACAACAACACTACCAGCTGTACCAGTGTATTATACAACAACACTACCAGCTGTACCAGTGTATTATACAACAACACTACCAGCTGTACCAGTGTATTATACAACAACACTACCAGCTGTACCAGTGTATTATACAACTACACTACCAGCTGCACCAGTGTATTATACAACAACACTAATAGATGTACCAGTGTATTATACAACAACACTACCAGCTGTACCAGTGTACCAGCTGTACCAGTGTATTATACAACAACACTACCAGCTGTACCAGTGTATTATACAACAACACTACCAGCTGTTCCAGTGTACCAACTGTACCAGTGTATTATACAACAACACTACCAGCTGTACCAGTGTATTATACAACAACACTACCAGCTGTACCAGTGTATTATACAACAACACTACCAGCTGTACCAGTGTATTATACAACACTATCAGTTGTACCACTGTATTATACAACAACACTACCAGCTGTACCAGTGTATTTTACAACAACACTAACAGTTGTACCAGTGTATTACACAACAACACTTCCAGCTATACAAGTGTATTATACAACATCACTAACAGCTGCACCAGTGTATTATACAACAACACCACCAGCTGCACCAGTGTATTACACAACAACACTACAAGCTGCATCAGTGTATTACACAACAACACCACAAGTTGTGCCAGTGTATTATACAACAACACTACCAGCGGTTAAAGTGTATTATACAACAAGACTACCAGCTGTACCAGTGTATTATACAGGAGCACTACAAGCTGTACCAGTGCCTTATGCAACAACACTACCAGCTGTACCAGAGTATTATACAACAACACTACCAGCTGTACCAGTGTATTATACAACAACACTACCAGCTGTACCAGAGTATTATACAACAACACTACCAGCTGTACCAGTGTATTATACAACAACACTACCAGCTGTACCAGAGTATTATACAACAACACTACCAGCTGTACCAGAGTATTATACAACAACACTACCAGCTGTACCAGTGTATTATACAACAACACTACCAGCTGTACCAGAGTATTATACAGCAGCACTACCAGCTGCACCAGTGTATTGTACAACAGCACTACCAGCTGTAACAGTGTATTATACAACACTACAAGCTGTACCAGTGTATTATACAACAACACTACCAGCTGTACCAGTGTGTTATACAACAACACTACCAGCTGTACCAGTGTATTATACAACAACACTACCAGCTGTACCAGTGTATTATACAACAACACTACCAGCTGCACCAGTGTATTATACAACAATACCAGCTGAACCAGTGTATTATACAACAACACTACCAGCTGTACAAGTGTATTATACAATACAACCAGCTGTACCAGTGTATTATACAACAACACTACGACCTGCACCAGTGTATTATACAACAACACTACCAGCTGTACCAGTGTATTATACAACAACACTACCAGCTGTACCAGTGTATTATACAGCAATGCTACCAGCTGTACCAGTGTATTATACAACAACACTACCAGCAGTACCAGTGTATAATTCAACAACACTACCAGCTGTTCCAGTGTATTATACAACAACACTACCAGCTGTACCAGTGTATAATTCAACAACACTACCAGCTGTTCCAGTGTATTATACAACAACACTACCAGCTGTACCTGTGTATTATACAGCATTGCTACCAGCTGTACCAGTGTATTATACAGCAGCACTACCAGCTGTTCCAGTGTATTATGGAACAACACTAGCAGCTGTACCAGGTTATTATACAGCAGCACTACCAGCTGCACAAGTGTATTATACAACACTACCAGCTGTTCCAGTGTATTATAGAAAAACACTACCAGCTGTACCAGTGTATTATACAACAACACTACCAGCTGTACCACTGTATTATACAACAACACTACCAGTTGTACCAGTGTATTATACTGCAACACTGCCAGCTGTACCAGTGTATTATACAACACTATCAGCTGTACCAGTGTATTATACAACAACACTACCAGCTGTACCAGTGTATTACACAACAACACTACCAACTGTACCAGTGCATTATACAACAATACTACCAGTTGTGCCAGTGTATTATACAGCAACACTACCAGCTGCACCCGTGTATTATTTAGCAACACTACCAGCTGTACCAGTGTATTATACAACAACACTACCAGCTGTACCAGTGTATTATACAACAACACTACCAGCTGTACCAGTGTATTATACAACAACACTGCCAGCTGTAACAGTGAATTATACAACAACACTACCAGCTGTACCAGTGTATTGTACGACACTACCAGCTGTACCAGTGTATTATACGAAAACACTACCAGCTGTACCAGTGTATTATACAGTAGCACGTCCAGCTGCACCAGTGTATTAAAGCAACACTGCCAGCTGTACCAGTGTATTATACAACAACACTGCCAGCTTTTCCAGTGTATTATACAACAACACTACCAGATGTACCAGTGTATTATACAACAACACTACCAGCTGTACCACTGTATTATACAACAACACTACCAGTTGTACCAGTGTATTATACTGCAACACTGCCAGCTGTACCAGTGTATTATACAACACTACCACCTGTACCAGTGTATTATACAACAACACTACCAGCTGTACCAGTGTATTATACAACAACACTACCAGCTGTACCAGTGTATT
The DNA here is from genome assembly GCF_038502225.1 of Cherax quadricarinatus. NCBI lineage: Eukaryota > Metazoa > Arthropoda > Malacostraca > Decapoda > Parastacidae > Cherax > Cherax quadricarinatus. Next base: position 4,088,073 of record NC_091389.1, on the reverse strand, counting down.
ATACAACAACACTACCAGCTGTACCAGTGTATTATACAACAACACTTCCAGCTGTACCAGTGTATTATACAACAACACTACCAGCTGTATGTGTGTATTAAACAACAACACTACCAGCTGTACCAGTGTATTATACAGCAACACTACCAGCTGTACCAGTGTATTATACAACAACACTACCAGCTGTACCAGTGTATTATACAACAACACTACCAGCTGTACCAGTGTATTATACAACAAAACTACCAGCTGTACTAGTGTATTATACAGCAACACTACCAGCTGTACCAGTGTATTATACAACAACACTACCAGCTGTACCAGTGTACCAGCTGTACCAGTGTATTATACAACAACATTACCAGCTGTACCAGTGTATTATACAGCAACACTGCCAGCTGTACCAGTGTATTATACAACAACACTACCAGCTGTACCAGTGTACCAGCTGTACCAGTGTATTATACAACAACACTACCATCTGTACCAGTGTATTATGCAGCAACACTACCAGCTGTACCAGTGTATTATACAACAACACTACCAGCTGTACCAGTGTATTATACAGCAACACTACCTGCTGTACCAGTGTATTATACAACAACACAACCAGCTGTTCCAGTGTACCAGCTGTACCAGTGTATTATACAACAACACTACCAGCTGTACCAGTGTATTATACAACAACACTACCAGCTGTACCAGTGTATTATACAACAACACTACCAGCTGTACCAGTGTATTATACAACAACACTACCAGCTGTACCAGTGTATTATACAACAACACTACCAGCTGCACCAGTGTATTATACAACAACACTACCAGCTGTACCAGTGTATTATACAACAACACTACCAGCTGTACCAGTGTATTATACAACAACACTACCAGCTGTACCAGTGTACCAGCTGTACCAGTGTATTATACAACAACACTACCAGCTGTACCAGTGTATTATACAACAAGACTACCAGCTGTTCCAGTGTACCAGCTGTACCAGTGTATTATACAACAACACTACCAGCTGTACCAGTGTATTATACAACAACACTACCAGCTGTACCAGTGTATTATACAACAACACTACCAGCTGTACCAGTGTATTATACAACAACACTACCAGCTGCACCAGTGTATTATACAGCAACACTACCAGCTGTACCAGTGTATTATACAACAACACTACCAGCTGTACCAGTGTATTATACAACAACACTACCAGCTGTACCAGTGTATTATACAACAACACTACCAGCTGCACCAGTGTATTATACAACAACACTACCAGCTGTACCAGTGTATTATACAACAACACTACCATCTGTACCAGTGTATTATACAGCAACACTACCAGCTGTACCAGTGTATTATACAACAACACTACCAGCTGTACCAGTGTATTATACAGCAACACTACCTGCTGTACCAGTGTGTTATACAACAACACTACCAGCTGTTCCAGTGTACCAGCTGTACCAGTGTATTATACAACAACACTACCAGCTGTACCAGTGTATTATACAACAACACTACCAGCTGTACCAGTGTATTATACAACAACACTACCAGCTGTACCAGTGTATTATACAACAGCACTACCAGCTGTACCAGTGTATTATACAACAACACTACCAGCTGCACCAGTGTATTATACAACAACACTACCAGCTGTACCAGTGTATTATACAACAACACTACCAGCTGTACCAGTGTATTATGCAACAACACTACCAGCTGTACCAGTGTACCAGCTGTACCAGTGTATTATACAACAACACTACCAGCTGTACCAGTGTATTATACAACAACACTACCAGCTGTTCCAGTGTACCAGCTGTACCAGTGTATTATACAACAACACTACCAGTTGTACCATTGTATTATACAACAACACTACCAGCTGTACCAGTGTATTATACAACAACACTACCAGCTGCACCAGTGTATTATACAACAACACTACCAGCTGTACCAGTGTATTATACAACAACACTACCAGCTGTACCAGTGTATTATACAACAACACTACCAGCTGTACCAGTGTATTATACAACTACACTACCAGCTGCACCAGTGTATTATACAACAACACTACCAGATGTACCAGTGTATTATACAACAACACTACCAGCTGTACCAGTGTACCAGCTGTACCAGTGTATTATACAACAACACTACCAGCTGTACCAGTGTATTATACAACAACCCTACCAGCTGTTCCAGTGTACCAACTGTACCAGTGTATTATACAACAACACTACCAGCTGTACCAGTGTATTATACAACAACACTACCAGGTGTACCAGTGTATTATACAACAACACTACCATCTGTACCATTGTATTATACAACAACACTACCAGCTGTACCAGTGTATTATACAACAACACTACCAGCTGCACCAGTGTATTATACAACAACACTACCAGCTGTACCAGTGTATTATACAACAACACTACCAGCTGTACCAGTGTGTTATACAAAAACACTACCAGCTGTACCAGTGTATTATACAACTACACTACCAGCTGCACCAGTGTATTATACAACAACACTACCAGCTGTACCAGTGTATTATACAACAACACTACCAGCTTTGGAAAATTTTCTAGGGGTGATTACCTTTATGTACCTCAACATTACCTGCTTACAAGTAAACTCATTGGGAGACAACCATATTGTTTACCGTAGTAACCCCGTGTAGACATGTGAGAAAACTTAACCACCTCTGGTCACGGCAAGTGGTTCCTTCGACCACATCGACACCATGCCCAGCCCTTCTAGGGTAGGGTAGGTGCCTAAGCCCGAGCCTTTAGCTCATAAGACTGTCATTCCCATTTGCCCCCTTGGGGCGGGGATGGCAGACCAGAGAGGCCTAGCTTGTGGCTAGGCCTGGGGACAGTTGGTCCCAAAGATGAGGAGGTACTTGTGCCTCCTCCCATGGGAGACATAGGTCTCAGACACTCCCTAATGAGGGAGCCAAGGCCGGGCCACCACTTGGAAAAGGCCCGGGCCGGGAGAATACCGGCTAATCTTTAATAATAATAATTCCTTCGACCTCACAATCTTATCCATATCTATCTGAGACCAGTATGGATTGGATAGCACCCACAAGTACGGTGCTACTAATTAATTGTGGACTGTATAGATTATGTTAGTTATTATTATTATTAAAGATTAGCCGGTATTCTCCCGGCCCGGGCCTTTTCCAAGTGGTGGCCCGGCCTTGGCTCCTTCTTTAGGGAGTGTCTGAGACCTAAGTCTCCCATGGGAGGAGACACAAGTACCTCCTCATCTTTGGGACCAACTGTCCCCAGGCCTAGCCACAAGCTAGGCCTCTCCGGTCTGCCATCCCCGCCCCAAGTGGGCAAATGGGAATGACAGTCTTATGAGCTAAAGGCTCGGGCTCAGGCACCTACCCTACCCTAGAAGGGTTAGGCATGGTGTCGATTTATGTTAGTTAGACTGATTGAAGGGGGGGTAGGTTACACATGGATATATCCATCAAGGAAAAACACTTGTACATAATCTCACCACTTACCAGATATTCTCTGGTGGTCACTTGATGTGGCTGGATCACCCATAACCTATCCAATTACAACATACCTAACTGGCCAGTATAAGTCTGCTATAACTAGAGGGTTACTTAACTGTGGGTGATTGATACTCCTTATTTCCTCCATTCACCATCTCAATTCGATGTCCTGCTACACCGACACGGTTCTCATTCCAGCAGGACGATGTATCCGTCGGTTTGTCCCGGTTTAGAAGTCGTGATTCCATAAACTTCACTATCCTCGGTACGAGAGTCACACATTCACTCGGAGCAGGGCGATGTATTTCACATCCCGCATTCTCTTAACTCAATGTTTTTATCACTGATTACATTACCATTCACAAGACGATTTAACGTCTCATAATTATTATACACATTGGAGGTCACTCCATTAATTAAGATCTGAGGCCGATGAGTGAGGATTAACTCACGGGTATTTCCCCTGGACACACACCATGGCCGCGCACCAGTCACACCAGGTCGAACCAAAGATGAGGAGGTATTATTCACTAATTTTAACTAACACTAATTTTACCACCTTTTTACGGTGGTCCCGTAAATCACGCTCCCTCACTCTTCACCAGGAACAGTTACGACACTTCCTATTATGAAGTGAGGCCCATATTAATCCCTAGGCCGCCGTGAATGCCAATTTCCTGATCCCAGGTTTTCCCAGCCTCCTCACTACATTCAAAACACTCCCGCCGCCCCATGCCCCGAGTCAACCTATACCCCCGCACATCCGGGCATGTGCAAAGGGAACTCTTGGTTCTATCCTATTGTCAAATATATTTTTGACTCATATCGACACATTAAACACCTATTAGGCACTACAGTTTCGGAAAATTAAAAATTTTCCACACCAGCTGTACCAGTGTATTATACAACAACTGTGGGGGGCGGTGATGGAAGGTATTGAGGATTAATTGTGGGAACTGGAGGACAGATACAATTCCCCAGATCAAGAGCCCCTGACCAGCCTCCAGGAACCTTCCTTCAGCGGCCATAATATTTTACATCATAAACTATTAAAAAAACAATAAACAAAAATATGAATATTGCAAATAGTTTGAAACTTAATTATATTCTTATCTGTTTTTTTTAAAAATCAAAAGGAAATTATAAATCTTAATAAACCTTTAAAGAATTCTTGTTTTTGTCAAGAATTTCTTGTACGTTTACATAATAATATTGAATTCTTATAATTTATTTTATTTGCTTATTTAAGAAAGTACTAGTCAAATTTTCCTCGAAGTTGTCCTAAAATGACCGTTATGCGGTAACAAATTTTGGATACCCCACTAAACTGGGGTAATAGATCATGAATTTCCCATCATTATATATTGACATTAATTTTGATAATGTTACGTATATGTATAATGTTGACAGATGTATGAGAGAAAACATCCTGGATGATGGGAGTCAGGTTTAATCCAAGGATAATGATGATTACTTCATTTATAGCAAGAACCTCATACCTGTCCCAAGGTTTCTTGGATGTTGAGGGAAATTACTGGATGCTGGGGTAGATCACCGGATGCTGAGGTAGATCACTGGATGCTGGGGTAGATCACTGGATGCTGAGGTAGATCACTGGATTCTGGTGTAGATCAGTAGATGCTGGTGTAGATCACTGGATGCTGAGGTAGATCACTGGATGCTGGTGTAGATCACTGGATGCTGGGGTAGATCACTGGATGCTGGGGTAGATCACTGGATGCTGGTGTAGATCAGTGGATGCTGGTGTAGATCACTGGATGCTGGGGTAGATCACTGGATGCTGGGGTAGATCACTGGATGCTGGTGTAGATCACTGGATGCTGGGGTAGATCACTGGATGCTGGTGTAGATCACTGGATGCTGGGGTAGATCACTGGATGCTGGGTAGTAGATCACTGGATGCTGGTGTAGATCACTGGATGCTGGTGTAGATCTCTGGATGTTGGGGTAGATCACTGCTGGTGTAGATCACTGGATGCTGGGGTAGAACACTGTTGCTGGGTAGTAGATCTGGTGTAGTGGATGCTGGAGATAGATCACTGGATGCTGGGTAGATCACTGGATGCTGGTGTCAGATAGATACTGGATGCTGGGGTAGATCAGTGTAGATCATGATGGTGTAGATCACTGGATGCTGGGGTAGATCACTGGATGCTGTAGATCACTGGATGGTGTAGATCACTGGATGGATGCTGTAGATCACTGGATGCTGGGGTAGATCACTGGATGCTGTAGATGTGGAGATAGATCACTGGATGCTGGATGGGGTAGATCACTGGGATGCTGGTGTAGATCACTGGACTAGATCACTGGATGCTAGGGTAGATCACTGGATGCTGGGGTAGATCACTGGATGCTGGGGTAGATCACTGGATGCTGGGGTAGATCACTGGATGCTGCGGTAGATCACTGGATGCTGGTGTAGATCAGTGATGCTGGGATAGATCGCTGGATGCTGGTGTGGATCACTGGATGCTGGTGTAGATCACTGGATGCTGGGGTAGATCAGTGATGCTGGGGTAGATCAGTGATGCTGAGGTAGATCACTGGATACTGGGGTAGATCACTGGATGCTGGGGTAGATCACTTAATGCTGGGGTAGATTCCCTAGAACACTTTGTGGTTGCATCCCTGCACCTTTGGGTTAATCAAGGGCTCATTCTGGCTTTTTCATTAATCCTGTTACCCTTGGATACAAACCTCTTTTCTGCCTCCTTGCGCCATTGTTCCTACATATTCCATTATCTTATTAAATGGCTTCCCTACCAGTTCTCTGTCCCATTGAACCCCGTTCAGGAAGTTCCTCATTCCCGTGTAGTCCCCTTTCTTGTACTTTGGCTTCATTCGTCCTGGCCTTCCTGCTTCCCCCTCCACTTGTAGCACTACTTTGTAATCGAAGCTTAAAACCACATGATCGCTGGCCCCAAGGGGTCTTTCATATGTTATGTCCTCAATATCTGCACTACTCAAGATGAATACTAGGTCCAGCCTTGCTGGTTCATCCTCTCCTCTCTCTCTTGTAGTGTCACTTACATGTTGGTACTTGAAATTTTCCAGTACCACCTCCATCATCTTAGCCCTCAATTTGTGTTGGCCCCCATGTGGCTCTATGTTCTCCCAATCGATCTCCTTGTGGTTAAAGTCACCCATGATCAGAAGCTTCACCTTGCATACATGAGCTCTTCTGGCCACTGCAGCCAGTGTGTCAACCATTGCTCTATTCCTCTCGTCATACTCTTGCCTTGGCCTCCTGCTGTTCTGTGGTGGGTTATACATTCCTGCAATTACCATCTTGGGACCTCCAGAGTGAAGTGTTCCCGCTATGTAATTGCTTGCTTCTCCGCTGTTTCCTCTTTCCAGCTCATCAAAATTCCATCGGTTTTTATCAGCAGTGCCACTCCTCCACCCCCCTGTTCCCTCTGTCTTTCCTCAGGATCTGGTATCCCGTTGGAAAGATGGCATCTGTTATGATACCTGTTAGCTTGGTTTCTGTGAGAGCTATGATGTCCGGTGATGCCTGTTTGACTCTTTCGTGAAACTCCTCCCACTTATTTGTTATTCCATCAGCGTTTGTGTTCCATACCTTCAGTTTCCTTTCCATCACTGCTCAAAATATCGACTTGGATGACAGCCAATAAACTTACATTTAACACTGGCAAAACCTAGTATACTATGTTTGGTAGCAGAGCAGGTGTTGCGCAACTTAACATTAAGATCGACAACACTCTAGTTGCCAGACATAATGAGGGCATATTCTTTGGCCTATTCCTCGACAACCTAATTTCAGCACCCATATCGAACATATATTAAAAAAAGTATCCAAAATGGTGGGGATCCTCTCCAAGACACGATACGTTCCGCAAACTGCCCTTCTCACACTACGCCATTCACTTATACATCCATACCTCACTTATGCTATCTGCACTTGGGGTTCAACTGCAGTAACATACCTAAAGCCAATAATAACCCAACAAAAAGCCACAGTAAGAATAATCACTAAATCCCATCCCTGGCAACACCCCCTCCCCCCACTCTTCATAGTTCTAAACTTACTCCCTGTTCAGAACATCCACAATCTATATCTACAGGACTTTAAATTCCAATATTAACCTTGACCTAAAACGCTTTCTTGATAGTTGTGACAGGATCTGCAGGTATAACACCAGACACAAACATATCTATGACATTCCCCGTGTTCGACTAAACCTTTACAAAAATTCAATGTATTTCAAAGGACCTAAAATCTGGAATACCCTACCTGAAAACTACAGAACTGCAGACACATTCATCACTTTCAAAACTACAGTTAGAAAACATCTTATATCCCTGATCCTCTCGGACAACTAACTACATGATAACCACCTGGTGGTTCACAATTACACTCACTCACCCACTGACTATAAACCCAGAAATACTAATCTTAATCTTAAAATAACATATCCTAACTAGTCATAATTTTGCCTATGATATTCCAATATAGACACCTTGTATTGTTCCAAAACAATAGCATTCACATTGCTAAACTCACAAATTATGATGTAGTCACTTAGCCTTAATACCATAATCTGTAAGGATTTAATGATAAGAATTAATCTAAGTCTGCTCGAAATGCCTAGCCATGCTAGGTGTCCTAGTGGCCCCCTCTGTAATTAGTATTTTATAACATGTAAACCACACAATACCCAAAACCTGTAAACCCCACATTGTAACCCTTATAGAGAATAAACTTAAATTGAAGTGAATAGAATTGAATTGAACACTGTGGTTTGGGGGGCCTGTGAGGGTGGGAGACCTGGAAGCATACTGTGGGATTCTATAGCTGGGTGTTGGGTGGAAGATGTGAGTGTGGATTTCAGTTTGTGTTGGGATGGTGTTCTGAGGATAGTTCTGTGTGTGCTTGCCCTTGCTGCTCTGTTCTGCTCTGATTGACAGCAGCACTACCAGCTGCATCAGTGTATTATACAGCAGAGTATTATACAGCAGCACTACCAGCTGTACCAGTGTATTATACAGCAACACTACCAGCTGTACCAGTGTATAAACAGCAGCACTACCGTCTGTACCAGCGTATTATACAGCAGCACTACCAGCTGTACCAGTGTATTATACAGCAGCACGACCAGCTGCACCAGTGTATTATTCAGCAGCACTACCCAGCTGCACCAGTGTATTATACAGCAGCACTACCAGCTGTACCAGTGTATTATACAACAACACTACCAGCTGTAACAGTGTATTATACAACAACACTACCAGCTGTACCAGTGCATTATACAGCAGCACTACCAGCTGCACCAGTGTATTATACAACAACACTACCAGCTGTACCAGTGTATTATACAGCAGCACGACCAGCTGCACCAGTGTATTATTCAGCAGCACTACCAGCTGCACCAGTGTATTATACAGCTGCACTACCACCTGTACCAGTGTATTATACAACAACACTACCAGCTGTACCAATGTATTATACAACAACACTACCAGCTGTACCAGTGCATTATACAACAACACTACCAGCTGTACCAGTGTATTATACAGCAGCACGACCAGCTGCACCAGTGTATTATACAACACTACCAGCTGTACCAGTGTATTATACAACAACACTACCAGCTGCACCAGTGTATTATACAACAACACTACCAGCTGTACCAGTGTATTATACAGCAGCACGACCAGCTGCACCAGTGTATTATACAACACTACCAGCTGTACCAGTATATTATACAACAACACTACCAGCTGTACCAATGTATTATACAACACTACCAGCTGTACAAGTGTATTATACAACAACACTACCAGCTGTACCAGTGTATTATACAAGAACACTACTAGCTGTACCAGTGTATTATACAACAACACTACCAGATGTACGAGTGTATTATACAACAACACTATCAGCTGCACCAGTGCATTATACAACAACACTACCAGCTGTACCAGTGTATTATACAACAACACTACCAGCTGTACCAATGTATTATACAACAACACTACCAGCTGTACCAGTGTATTATACAACAACACTACCAGCTGTACCAGTGTATTATACAGCAACACTACCAGCTGCACCAGTGTATTATACAGCAGCACTACCAGCTGTACCAGTGTATTATACAGCAGCACTACCAGCTGTACGAGTGTATTATACAACAACACTACCAGCTGTGCCAGTGTATTATACAACAACACTTCCAGCTATAACAATGTATTATACAACAACACTGTCAGCTGTACCAGTGCATTATACAGCAGCACTACCAGCTGCATCAGTGTATTATACAACAACACTACCAGCTTTACCAGTGTATTATACAGCAGCACGTCCAGCTGCACCAGTGTATTATACAGCAACACTACCAGCTGTACCAGTGTATTATACAACAACACTAGCAGCTGCACCAGTGTATTACACAGCAACACTACCAGCTGTACAATTGTATTATACAGCAACACTACCAGCTGTACCAGTGTATTATACAGCAGCACGACCAGCTGCACCAGTGTATTACACAACAACACTAACAGCTGTACCGGTGTATTATTCAGCAGCACTACCAGCTGCACCAGTGTATTATACAGCAACACTACCAGCTGTACCAGTGTATATACAACATCACTACTAGATGTACCAGTGTATTATACAGCAACACTACCAGCTGCACCAGAGGAATGGTGTGTGTCACATCCTGGGTGTTAATGGACTTATGTGGGTCGCATTCTGGGTGTTAGTGGTGTTACTAGATTGGAGAATGTCCAAGTGTTTGCGAGATGGTGACCCGATCTTGATTCCTTCTCTGAGGAGTGTCTGGGCCTTATGTCTACCATGGGAGGAGGTACAAGTACCTCCTCATCTTCTATGTCTGTCATGGGAGGAGGTATAAGTACCCCTCATCTTCTGGGACCAACTGTCCCCAGGTCTAGCCACATTCCCCGCCCTCACGGGGCTCGTAGGGAGAAGCTAGGCCTCTGGTCTGCCATCTGCCCCAAGGAGGCTCGTCTGAATGGCAGTCTTGTGAGCTGCAGGTGGTAGCAAGCTCTAGCTTTGGGACCTACTCTGCCCTAGAAGAGCTGGCACATTCGCTGCCTGATTACGGTAGAGTGCAGTTGTGCACTGCACGCCTCTGCTGTTTTCAGGTGAGCTACCTTGTACCAACATGGCATTGAGTGAGAGAAGACGTGTAAATACCATTGGTATTGAACTGCTTCGTGGGGCGATTTCACCCTCTTCAGCTCAGGTATTACTCCCAACAATCATTTGGGAGACCTATGGTATCCAGGACGATGACGTGTATTGTGCTGCCCTGGATGGAGCTTACAGAATCTTTGTCAAACTGAATTCCACGTCCGTGTACGAGTCTTTGGTGACAAGATTCCAAGACCTGAGTCCTGATGCTACTCCTGCTGTGAAGGTGCGTTTGATCGATGTATCCCGCCACTTTATGTGGGTTAAGATTCTAATGTCCCATTTGAGGCAGATGAGGCTGACATCAGGAGTGTTTTTGAGGCATATGGGACCGTACATCTGGCACAACAGGGCAAGTAGACGGCTGGTGCTTACATGGGCCGTCTGGAGGGAACCTTTTTCCTGAAGAAGACTCTGAGACATCCCATACCATCTTACATCGTGTTGGAGGACTTCAGGACGCAAGTTATGGTATCGTACGCCGGACAGAGACGTACGTGCAGAATATGTGGGGCGTATGACCATATGGCGGCAGGGTGTGTGAAGCTGAGGAGGGCGCCTGCACAAACTGGTGAAGCACCAGTTACCAGCGTGGTAGCTGTTGTTGAGAGCCCCACGCGAGAGCAAGGGCTTGGGCGCTTGTGGAGTGAAGCGGTGGAGGATTCCAAAGAGGAGACTGGCATGTGTGAGGTAAGCTGTGACATAAAAGGATCTGTTACTAGGCAAGGGAAAGTACAGAAGTGCAAGTGCAGGAGGAGGTGCAGGCTCTCAAGGAAGAGCTTCAGGAAGTGTTGAGGACATTGATGCCGCCTGCAGAGGATGTTGTTCATGAGCTGGTGAGAGGCATGGCGTTGCCTGTAGAGGAATGTAATGATAAAAACCATAGCAGGGTTGACGGGCCAACTAGTAAGCATGAGTTGTCGCCGTGTGCTGTGGAATGGGGCGTGGTGGAGGTTGAGGTACATCGTGAGGGAACCTCAGAAGATAACATGGATGTGGAGGGCATCACGAGGAAGAGAGCGGCGGCGTCAGACTCAGATGATGTTCTGACGCCGGTGCAGAGGTCTGGGAGGAAGGAAGAGCACTGTTGAGGTAGTCAAGATAAGAGGCATCGCAAAAAAGGGGGGGAGTTGATGGTGTGAAGCCTTGTGCTGGCTCTGGGGCAGGAGGCCCTGGGATGAATGAAGAGAGGAGGAAGGATTGGAAACTATAAAGAGGCCTTAGGTGTATGACTGTGAACATAAATGGACTGTGTAATAGTGTGAAGAGGGAATGGTTTCGAATGTTTCTGTGTAAATATAGGGTGGATGTAGTGTTCCTACAAGAACACAATTTCAAGGAGGGAAGAGAGCTCGAGGTGGAGGGGTTTCAGGTCATGACTCTGCCATCTGCACATCTGAAAGGTGGTGTGGGTATATTGATCAGGGAGGCGAGCCCATTTGTGTTGCTAAGAAGTGAGGGGGGAGGGGGGAGAATACTGCACATGGATGGGTGGTGGATGGGGCAGAGGGTATCCTTTGTAAGTGTGTATGCACCAGCAGAAAATGATGTGAGAGTAAAAAGGGATTTTTGTATGTGAAGAACTAGTTTTCTTCTTATGTGGTTTACCTGCAGGGGCCATCGTTGGTGGGGATTGGAACTGCGTTATTAGGAGGGCTGACGTAGAACCAAAATGTCGGTGGCCTTGGGAGATCTTTTGAGGGATATTCAGTTGCGGGATGCAGTTGGAGGAGGGGCGTGGGAGGTAGAGCACACTTTTGTAAGAAGGGGTTACGCGGCTAGGTTGGATAGGTTGTGTATATCTCAAGGGGTTTGGTTGACATTTTTCCGTACAATAGAAGTAGCTTATTTGGATCATTGGGCGGTAGTAGCAGAGGTGAGGTGGGAATCACTAGCAGGTATATCTAGGGGATATTGGAAGTTAAATACAAGTGTGTTAGGCGATGAGGAGGGGATAGAGGGATTTGCAACGCTGTGGGAGGGGTTACGTGCAGAGGTAAATGGGGTAGAGGATGTGGTGATGTGGTGGGATGGTGTGGCTAAACAACGGATTAAACAATATTATGTAAGGGAAGGGAAACGTATCAATTCTTTAAAATATGGGCTTGCCAACTATTTGGATGATAGGTTACGGGGTTGTTATGCGAGGGGGGCAGTGGCGGGCACTTATCCAATGGATGATATTATGGCAATTAAAGGGAGGCTGCGTGAGGTGCAGGATGAGAGGTTCCAAGCAGTGCGGGTACAGGCGGGGGTGGAAGAGGTGTTATGGGGCGATAGACCTTCATCATGCGTATTGCGTAGGCAGAAACAAAGATAGCAGGCAATGACTATTCCATGGTTGGAGGTTCATGAGTCGATAGTGGGGTACAGGGAGGGGCAGGTCATACAAGCTACGGAAGGAATGGGCGCATTTGCGGATAAGTGGTATGAGAAGTACTGGCAACGAGAAGGGGTAGAGGATGGGGTTTTAGAACAGGTGAGTGGGAGTGTGGTATGTCACTTGCATAACAGTGATAGGGAAGCACTGGGTGGGGAAATAACTGAGGGGGAAATATGGAGGGCTTTAAGTGGAATGCGAAAGGGCAAAGCATCAGGAATTGATGGACTCCCGGCAGATTTTTATCAGCAGCATTGGGAGCTGATGAGGCATTCTTTGGTTAGGTTATTAAATTGCATGAAGGAGAGAGGTGAGCTTGGAGAGAAGCAGGCAACAGCTGTCGTTGTCTTGGTACCGAAGGGTAAGGGGCAGCATACACTTGGATTACCGGGCGATCTCGTTGTTATGCGCGGATTACTAGATGTTTGCTAAGGTTTTGGGGAATCGGTTTAAGTGTGTGGTGGGGCGGGTAGTATCGAAAACTCAGTTTGGTTTGCCAGGGAGGTCTATGGTGGAGGGGCATGGGTTGATTAGGGATTTTGCGGAGGCAAAAGGGGGGGAGGGGGGGAGGTTTAGTGGCACTCGATTGGCAAGGGGCATACGATAGAGTGGATCGGAAAGCATTGAGAGCCATCTTCAGGGGACAGGGGTTTGGGGAAGAAATAGTGGGTTGGGTCGAGGCATTGTATCGAGGTGCAATGGCGAGGGTACAGGTTAATGGTCGATTGGGTGGGAAGATTGTAATGGGTAGGTGACTTAGGCAGGGGTGTCCTATGTCACAATTATTGTTTGCATGCGTACAGGACCCCTTTTATAGATTGATGGAGCAGTGCTTGTGTAGCATAGAGGGTCCAGGGAGTGGGGTTGCGAGGGTTTAGCCAGTTTTAATAGGGTATGTGGATGACACAACTGTTCTGATCAGGGAGGGGATGTCACTGGACACATTAGATGGGGTGGTACAAATGTTCGCAGGGGCAACCGGTATGAAAGTGAATTCAGACAAATCCATGGTCATAGGGTTAGGAGCTTGAGCAGGAAGGGTTGAGTGGGGTAGTGCAGTCGTGAGGAGGCAGGTGAATTCGTTGAAAATTTGTGGGCTTATTTATGCAGACGATCTAACTGTGGCATGCATGGAAAACTCAAATAGGACGGTAGACAGGGTTCAGGGATGCTTGGGTGCATTGCAACCTTATCATTTGACCCTTGTGCAGCGTGCCATTGTTAATAACATCTTACTGTATAGCAAAGTATGGCACGTGGCAGCCGTGTTCCCATTAACTGGGCTGGCAATAACAAACATACTTAGGAGGGTTTTTAAATTCTTGTGGGGTTCGAGCTGTAATTGGATTCAAAGGGACGTGGTAATGTTACCTGTAAGTCAGGGATTGCTGGACTTAAAGTGGAGGGTCAAATGTGTCTTCATTAAAAGGGAGGTGATGAGGGAAAGTGTGGGTGGGGGGGTTTGGCCAGGATCCATAACAGATTGCAACGGATGTATACAGGAGTTGAGTTGCATGAGTGTGAAACTGTGTTGAGGGCTCTGGCGTGGGATCGAGAGCCAGCAAAGGTCAAAATAGGTAGGTTGTGTAGAATGTTAGCCGGGAGGGTTGTAGCGCCTGTAGAGGGAATTTTCCCCATGTATGCATGGGAAAGTATATGGAATAGGTTGAGTAGGATGAGGTTGCAACCTCGTGTTTGGGATGTAATGTATCGTTTTCTTCACGGCATTTTACCATCGGGTGTGGTTCTACGGGATAGATGAGTGGTTGACGGGGGGGTGTGCGAGATATGTGGTAGGGAGGAGCCGGCGTTTCATGTAGTACATTTTTGTGACGGACTGGGAAGTGTCAAGGGGTGGTTAAATAGGGTGATATATAGGATAGGTGGTCAAGGAATTTCTTTATTGAGGGCATTAAGTCTCGACGTGGGGGGTTGGGATGAAAGTGTCATCAGAGCTGTGGGGTACATTATGGTAGATTATATATATATATATATATATATAGTGTGGGGATTGTGGGGGAAACAGGTTAGTGAGGTGAAGAGGAGGGTGTTAGCGGTAACGTTCTATAAAACGGTATGTAGAAATAAGGAAATTTATGGGAGGAGGTGGGAGAGGGATTTTTCAGAGGGATATAGGCAACTTACGTTACAGGTTCTATTAGACTTGTAATATACAAGGGAGGGGAGGGTACGACTGGAAAGTGTTGCTGGGGTAGGGAAGTCATTGATATAAACAGGGTCGCCTCCCTTTTAATGGATGACAACAAATGTTTGCATGTGTTGAATGAGTGATGCGTGAGTGTATAATGCAACCTTATTAGAAAATTAATCCTTTGAAGTGTATTTCTTTCACCAGGTTGAGGTGTTATTAGATGTGTATCTTAACTTGGTTGAAGTGTCAATGTGTAAGACTTGGTCATGTTTCCCTTATGTTAAGTTTGCTATTAAATGTAATGTGTCTTTGGTGTTACTGTTTCACCATTACTTATATAATTGTCACTTAGGTTTATTCATATGTCAAGTTAGGATGTAAGTCAACAAGCTGGTGATAACGGTCATATTATTTCGTGGTGAGGGGGGGGTAATTAATGTAACAAGTTTAAGTCCTTAACGGTAATACCAATTTTAGTTAATAGTTGTATACATGTGTTTTGATATGTAATGTTCAAATAGTGTTATCTTTTTAAGGCATTGTGATTTTGGTAGTCCTGTACCATCCATGTTGTAAATTCTCTTTCCTCAAGTGACATGTGTCAAGATATTCCTAAATTGAGGATAATTAATGTCATGATTATTCAGATTGGTGATGGGGTTAGTTTTCAATGTGTGAATGTGAGTGGGGGAGGGATGATGGGTCACCTGTGTTGTGTGAGTGGGGAGAGGGATGATGGGTCACCTGTCTTGTGTGAGTGGGGGGAGAGATGATGGGTCACCTGTGTTGTGTGAGTGGGGGGAGGGATGATGGGTCACCTGTGTTGTGTGAGTGGGGGAGGGATGATGGGTCACCTGTGTTGTGTGAGTGGGGAAGGGATGATGGGTCACCTGTGTTGTTTACCTGGAGTTTACCTGGAGAGAGTTCCGGGGGTCAACGCCCCCGCGGCCCGGTCTGAGACCAGGCCTCCTGGTGGATCAGAGCCTGATCAACCAGGCTGTTGCTGCTGGCTGCACGCAAACCAACATACGAGCCACAGCCCGGCTGATCCGGAACTGACTTTAGGTGCTTGTCCAGTGCCAGCTTGAAGACTGCCAGGGGTCTGTTGGTAATCCCCCTTATGTGTGCTGGGAGGCACTTGAACAGTCTCGGGCCCCTGACACTTATTGTATGGTCTCTTAACGTGCTAGTGACACCCCTGCTTTTCATTGGGGGGATGGTGCATCGTCTGCCAAGTCTTTTGCTTTCGTAGTGGGTGATTTTCGTGTGCAAGTTCGGTACTAGTCCCTCTAGGATTTTCCAGGTGTATATAATCATGTATCTCTCCCTCCTGCGTTCCAGGGAATACAGGTTTAGGAACCTCAAGCGCTCCCAATAATTGAGGTGTTTTATCTCCGTTATGCGCGCCGTGAAAGTTCTCTGTACATTTTCTAGGTCGGCAATTTCACCTGCCTTGAAAGGTGCTGTTAGTGTGCAGCAATATTCCAGCCTAGATAGAACAAGTGACCTCAAGAGTGTCATCATGGGCTTGGCCTCCCTAGTTTTGAAGGTTCTCATTATCCATCCTGTCATTTTTCTAGCAGATGCGATTGATACAATGTTATGGTCCTTGAAGGTGAGATCCTCCGACATGATCACTCCCAGGTCTTTGACGTTGGTGTTTCGCTCTATTTTGTGGCCAGAATTTGTTTTGTACTCTGATGAAGATTTAATTTCCTCATGTTTACCATATCTGAGTAATTGAAATTTCTCATCGTTGAACTTCATATTGTTTTCTGCAGCCCACTGAAAGATTTGGTTGATGTCTGCCTGGAGCTTTGCAGTGTCTGCAATGGAAGACACTGTCATGCAGATTCGGGTGTCATCTGCAAAGGAAGACACGGTGCTGTGGCTGACATCCTTGTCTATGTTGGATATAAGGATGAGGAACAAGATGGGAGCGAGTACTGTGCCTTGTGGAACAGAGCTTTTCACCGTAGCTGCCTCGGACTTTACTCTGTTGACGACTTCTCTCTGTGTTCTGTTAGTGAGGAAATTATAGATCCATCGACCGACTTTTCCTGTTATTCCTTTAGCACGCATTTTGTGCGCTATTACGCCATGATCACACTTGTCGAAGGCTTTTGCAAAGTCTGTATATATTACATCTGCATTCTTTTTGTCTTCTAGTGCATTTAGGACCTTGTCGTAGTGGTCCAATAGTTGAGACAGTCAGGAGCGACCTGTTCTAAACCCATGTTGCCCTGGGTTGTGTAACTGATGGGTTTCTAGATGCGTGGTGATCTTGCTTCTTAGGACCCTTTCAAAGATTTTTATGATATGGGATGTTAGTGCTATTGGTCTGTAGTTCTTTGCTGTTGCTTTACTGCCCCCTTTGTGGAGTGGGGCTATGTCTGTTGTTTTTAGTAACTGTGGGACGACCCCCGTGTCCATGCTCCCTCTCCATAGGATGGAAAAGGCTCGTGATAGGGGCTTCTTGCAGTTCTTGATGAACACAGAGTTCCATGAGTCTGGCCCTGGGGCAGAGTGCATGGGCATGTCATTTATCGCCTGTTCGAAGTCATTTGGCGTCAGGATAACATCGGATAGGCTTGTGTTAATCAAATTTTGTGGCTCTCTCATAAAAAATTCATTTTGATCTTCGACTCTCAGTCTGGTTAGCGGCTTGCTAAAAACTGAGTCATATTGGGACTTGAGTAGCTCACTCATTTCCTTGTTGTCATCTGTGTAGGACCCATCTTGTTTAAGTAGGGGCCCAATACTGGACATTGTTCTCGATTTTGATTTGGCATAGGAGAAGAAATACTTTGGGTTTCTTTCGATTTCATTTATGGCTTTTAGTTCTTCCCGCGATTCCTGACTCCTAAAGGATTCTTTTAGCTTAAGTTCGATGCTTGCTATTTCTCTGACCAGTGTCTCCCTACGCATTTCAGATATATTGACCTCTTTTAGCCGCTCTGTTATTCTTTTCCGTCGCCTGTAAAGGGAGCGCCTGTCTCTTTCTGTTTTACATCTACTCCTCCTTTTTCTCAGAGGAATAAGCCTTGTGCATACGTCGAGTGCTACCGAGTTAATCTGTTCTAGGCATAAGTTGGGGTCTGTGTTGCTTAGTATATCTTCCCAGCTTATATCGGTTAGGACTTGGTTTACTTGGTCCCACTTTATGTTTTTGTTATTGAAGTTGAATTTGGTGAATGCTCCCTCGTGACTAATCTCATTATGTCGGTCTGGGGCTCCGCGCATACATGACTGAACCTCAATTATGTTGTGATTTGAGTATATTGTTTTTGATATGGTGATATTTCTTATCAGATCATCATTGTTAGTGAAGATGAGGTCTAGTGTATTCTCCAGTCTAGTAGGCTCTATTATTTGCTGGTTTGAATTGAATTTTGTGCAGAGATTTAAAAGCTCGCGTGAGTGTGAGTTTTCATCAGAGCTGCCTCCTGGTGTTATTACTGCAACAATATTATTTGCTATATTCCTCCATTTTAGGTGCCTTAAGTTGAAATCCCCCAGGAGCAAGATGTTGGGTGCAGGAGCTGGAAGGTTTTCCAGACAGTGGTCAATTTTTAACAGCTGTTCCTGGAATTGGAATTGTTGTGTGAGTGGGGGAGGGATGATGGGTCACCTGTGTTGTGTGAGTGGGGGGAGGGATGATGGGTCACCTGTGTTGTGTGAGTGGGGGGAGGGATGATGGGTCACCTGTGTTGTGTGAGTGGGGGGAGGGATGATGGGTCACCTGTGTTGTGTGAGTGGGGGGAGGGATGATTGGTCACCTGTGTTGTGTGAGTGCGGGGAGGGATGATGGGTCACCTGTGTTGTGTGAGTGCGGGAAGGGATGATGGGTCACCTGTGTTGTGTGAGTGGGGAGAGGGATGATGGGTCACTGTGTTGTGTGAGTGGGGGGAGAGATGATGGGTTAAGTTAAGTTAAGTTAAAGATTAGCCGGTATTCTCCCGGCCCGGGCCTTTTCCAAGTGGTGGCCCGGCCTTGGCTCCCTCTTGAGGGAGTGTCTGAGACCTAAGTCTCCCATGGGAGGAGATACAAGTACCTCCTCATCTTTGGGACCAACTGTCCCCTGGCCTAGCCACAAGCTAGGCCTCTCTGGTCTGCCATCCCTGCCCCAAGGGGGCAAATGGGAATGACAGTCTTGTGAGCTAAAGGCTCGGGCTCAGGCACCTACCCTACCCTAGAAGGGTTAGGCATGGTGTCGATGATTCCTTCTTGAATTGTAAATACCATATCAGGTGTTGCCTGGATTGTTATGTGTTGATATATTGAATTGTTGATGTTGTCCTTGATCAAGTCATTTTTTAATTTTAAGTAACAAGGGAATGTACAATATGGAAAATTTTCTAGGGGTGATTACCTTTATGTACCTCAACATTACATGCTTACAAGTAAACTCATTGGGAGACAACCATATTGTTTACCGTAGTCACCGTAGTTTACCGTAACCACCTCTGGTCATGGCAAGTGGTTCCTTCGACCTCACAATCTTATCCATATCTATCCGAGACCAGTATGGATTGGATAGCACCCACAAGTACGGTGCTACTAATTAATTGTGGACTGTATATATTATATTAGTTTAACTGAATGAAGGGGGGGGGTAGGTTACACATGGATATATCCATCAAGGAAAAACACTTGTACATAATCTCACCACTTACCAGATATTCTCTGGTGGTCACTTGATGTAGTTGGATCACCCATAACCTATATTACATCGATACCATGCCTAACCCTTCTAGGGTAGGGTAGGTGCCTGAGCCCGAGCCTTTAGCTCATAAGACTGTCATTCCCATTTGCCCCCTTGTGGCGGGGATGGCAGACCAGAGAGGCCTAGCTTGTGGCTAGGCCAGGGGACAGTTGTTCCCAAAGATGAGGAGGTACTTGTGCCTCCTCCCATGGGAGACTTAGGTCTCAGACACTCCCTAAAGAGGGAGCCAAAGCCGGGCCACCACATGGGAAAAGCCCGGGCCGGGAGAATACCGGCGAATCTTTAATAATAATAATAATAACCTATATTACGATCGACACCATGCCCAGCCCTTCTAGGGTAGGGTAGGTGCCCGAGCCCGAGCCTTTAGCTCACAAGACTGTCATTCCCATTTGCCCCCTTGCGGCGGGGATGGCAGACCAGAGAGGCCTAGCTTGTGGCTAGGCCTGGGGACAGTTGGTCCCAAAGATGAGGAGGTTCTTGTGCCTCCTCCCATGGGAGACTTAGGTCTCAGACACTCCCTAAAGAGGGAGCCAAGGCCGGGCCACCACTTGGAAAAGGCCCGGGCCGGGAGAATACCGGCTAATCTTTAATAATAACCTATATTACGATCGACACCATGCCCAGCCCTTCTAGGGTAGGGTAGGTGCCTGAGCCGGAGCTTTTAGCTCATAAGACTGTCATTCCCATTAGCCCCCTTGGGGCGGGGATGGCAGACCAGAGAGGCCTAGCTTGTGGCTAGGCCTGGGGACAGTTGGTCCCAAAGATGAGGAGGTACTTGTGCCTCCTCCCATGGGAGACTTAGGTCTCGGACACTCCCTAAAGAGGGAGCCAAGGCTGGGCCACCACTTGGAAAAGGCCCGGGCCGGGAGAATGCCGGCGAATCTTTAATAATAATAATAAAATAACCTATATTACAACATACCTAACTGGCCAGTATCAGTCTACTATAACTAGAGGGTTACTTAACTGTGGGTGATTGATACTCCTTATTCCCTCCATTCGCCATCTCATTATGATGTCCTGCTACACCGACACGGTTCTTATTCCAGCAGGACGAGGTATCCGTCGGTTTGTCCCGGTTTAGAAGTCGTGATTCCATAAAGCTTCACTAGGCTATCTATAATTTCCTCACTAACAGAACACAGAGAGTAGTCGTCAACAGAGTAAAGTCCGAGGCAGCTACGGTGAAAAGCTCTGTTCCACAAGGCACAGTACTCGCTCCCATCTTGTTCCTCATCCTCATATCCGACATAGACAAGGATGTCAGCCACAACACCGTGTCTTCCTTTGCAGATGACACCCGAATCTGCATGACAGTGTCTTCCATTGCAGACACTGCAAGGCTCCAGGCGGACATCAACCAAATCTTTCAGTGGGCTGCAGAAAACAATATGAAGTTCAATGATGAGAAATTTAAATTACTCAGATATGGTAAACATGAGGAAATTAAATCTTCATCAGAGTACAAAACAAATTCTGGCCACAAAATAGAGCGAAACACCAACGTCAAAGACCTGGGAGTGATCATGTCGGAGGATCTCACCTTCAAGGACCATAACATTGTATCAATCGCATCTGCTAGAAAAATGACAGGATGGATAATGAGAACCTTCAAAACTAGGGAGGCCAAGCCCATGATGACACTCTTGAGGTCACTTGTTCTATCTAGGCTGGAATATTGCTGCACACTAACAGCACCTTTCAAGGCAGGTGAAATTGCCGACCTAGAAAATGTACAGAGAACTTTCACGGGGCGCATAACGGAGATAAAACACCTCAATTACTGGGAGCGCTTGAGGTTCCTAAACCTGTATTCCCTGGAACGCAGGAGGGAGAGATAAATGATTATATACACCTGGAAAATCCTAGAGGGACTAGTACCGAACTTGCACACGAAAGTCACTCACTACGAAAGCAAAAGACTTGGCAGACGATGCACCATCCCCCCAATGAAAAGCAGGGGTGTCACTAGCACGTTAAGAGACCATACAATAAGTGTCAGGGGCCCGAGACTGTTCAACTGCCTCCCAGCACACATAAGGGGGATTACCAACAGACCCCTGGCAGTCTTCAAGCTGGCACTGGACAAGCACCTAAAGTCAGTTCCGGATCAGCCGGGCTGTGGCTCGTACGTTGGTTTGCGTGCAGCCAGCAGCAACAGCCTGGTTGATCAGGCTCTGATCCACCAGGAGGCCTGGTCACAGACCGGGCCGCGGGGGCGTTGACCCCCGGAACTCTCTCCAGGTATCCTCGGTACGAGAGTCACACGTTCACTCGGAGCAGGGCGATCTATTTCACATCCCGCATTCTCTTAACTCAATGTTTTTATCACTGATTACATTACCATTCACAAGACGATTTAACGTCTCATAATTATTATACACATTAGAGGTCACTCCATTAAGATCTGAGGCCGATGAGTGAGGATTAACACACGGGTATTTCCCCTGGACACACACCATGGCCGCGCACCAGTCACACCAGGTCGAACCATTATTCCCTAATTTTACCTCCTTTTTACGGTGGTCCCGTAAATCACGTTCCCTCACTCTTCACCAGTTACGACACTTCCTATTATGAAGTGAGGCCCATATTAATCCTTAGGCCGCCGTGAACGCCAATTTCCTGATCCCAGGTTTTCACAGCCTCCTCACTACATTCAAAACACTGCCGCCACCCCGTGCCCCAGTTCGACCTATACCCCCGCAAATCTGCGCAGGCGCAGCGGGAACCCAGTTGGTTCCAGTCAAAATACAAATACATTTTGACCCAAATCAACACATTAAACACTTATTAGGCACTATAGCTTCGGAAATTAAATAATTTCCACATACAATGTATTCATTAGTGGGCGGGGGGGAGTAAGTAATACTGAGTAAATTCCACTTTATGAACCTTGTGTACTTGTGTACTTGTGTACTTGTGAAACAACGTACGTAGAAGCAGTCTATAGGTTGTGTTCATTTTATTTTAATGTCTTATGTATGAGGTTATACAGTAGATTATGTAGTGAATGTTTATTGGTCATCACCAGTGTCAATGTTACATATTGATATATGTACATATATATATTTGTACATGAAGTTTTAAATAAAATATAAAAAAAGAAGAGCTGGTAATGGTGGTCCTCCACAACACTGTAGCTACAATCCAACATCATAATGATGACTTATGAATCAGGATAAATGGATCAACCTGCAAATTAGTAGGTACAGATCCCTCCAGTACACGACATCGACACCATGCCTAACCCTTCTAGGGTAGGGTAGGTGCCTGAGCCCGAGCCTTTAGCTCATAAGACTGTCATTCCCATTAACCACCTTGTGGCGGGGATGGCAGACCAGAGAGGCCTAGCTTGTGACTAGGCCTGGGGACAGTTGGTCCCAGAAGCTAGGCCTGGGGACAGTTGGTCCCAAAGATGAGCAGGTACTTGTGCCTCCTCCCATGGGAGACTTAGGTCTCAGACACTCCCTAAAGAGGGAGCCAAGGCCGGGCCACCACTTGGACAAGGCCCGGGCCGGGAGAATACCGGCTAATCTTTAATAATAATAATAATAATAATAATAATAATAATAATAATAATAATAATAATAATAATAACAGTACACGACGCCGCCTCAACCACTCAGTCCACACTCTAACCTGGAGTTTACCTGGAGAGAGTTCCGGGGGTCAACGCCCCCGCGGCCCGGTCTGTGACCAGGCCTCCTGGTGGATCAGAGCCTGATCAACCAGGCTGTTGCTGCTGGCTGCACGCAAACCAACGTACGAGCCACAGCCCGGCTGATCCGGAACTGACTTTAGGTGCTTGTCCAGTGCCAGCTTGAAGACTGCCATGTGTGCTGGGAGGCAGTTGAACAGTCTCGGGCCCCTGACACTTATTGTATGGTCTCTTAACGTGCTAGTGACACCCCTGCTTTTCATTGGGAGGATGGTGCATCGTCTGCCAAGTCTTTTGCTTTCATAGTGAGTGATTTTCGTGTGCAAGTTCGGTACTAGTCCCTCTAGGATTTTCCAGGTGTATATAATCATGTATCTCTCCCTCCTGCGTTCCAGGGAATACAGGTTTAGGAACCTCAAGCGCTCCCAATAATTGAGGTGTTTTATCTCCGTTATGTGCACCGTGAAAGTTCTCTGTACATTTTCTAGGTCGGCAATTTCACCTGCCTTGAAAGGTGCTGTTAGTGTGCAGCAATATTCCAGCCTAGATAGAACAAGTGACCGGAAGAGTGTTATCATGGGCTTGGCCTCCCTAGTTTTGAAGGTTCTCATTATCCATCCTGTCATTTTTCTAGCAGATGCGATTGATACAATGTTATGGTCCTTGAAGGTGAGGTCCTCCGACATGATCACTCCCAGGTCTTTGACGTTGGTGTTTCGCTCTATTTTGTGGCCAGAATTTGTTTTGTACTCTGATGAAGATTTAATTTCCTCATGTTTACCATATCTGAGAAATTGAAATTTCTCATCGTTGAACTTCATATTGTTTTCTGCAGGCCACTGAAAGATTTGGTTGATGTCCGCCTGGAGCTTTGCAGTGTCTGCAATGGAAGACATTGTCATGCAGATTCGGGTGTCATCTGCAAAGGAAGACACGGTGCTGTGGCTGACATCCTTGTCTATGTCGGATATGAGGATGGGGAACAAGATGGGAGCGAGTACTGTGCCTTGTGGAACAGAGCTTTTCACCGTAGCTGCCTCGGACTTTACTCTGTTGACTACTCTCTGTGTTCTGTTAGTGAGGAAATTATAGATCCATCGACCGACTTTTCCTGTTATTCCTTTAGGACGCATTTTGTGCGCTATTACGCCATGGTCACACTTGTCGAAGGCTTTTGCAAAGTCTGTATATATTACATCTGCATTCTTTTTGTCTTCTAGTGCATTTAGGACCTTGTCGTAGTGATCCAATAGTTGAGACAGACAGGAGCGACCTGTTCTAAACCCATGTTGCCCTGGGTTGTGTAACTGATGGGTTTCTAGATGGGTGGTGATCTTGTTTCTTAGGACCCTTTCAAAGATTTTTATGATATGGGATGTTAGTGCTATTGGTCTGTAGTTCTTTGCTGTTGCTTTACTGCCCCCTTTGTGGAGTGGGGCTATGTCTGTTGTTTTTAGTAACTGTGGGACGACCCCCGTGTCCATGCTCGCTCTCCATAGGATGGAAAAGGCTCGTGATAGGGGCTTCTTGCAGTTCTTGATGAACACAGAGTTCCATGAGTCTGGCCCTGGGGCAGAGTGCATGGGCATGTCATTTATCGCCTGTTCGAAGTCATTTGGCGTCAGGATAACATCGGATAGGCTTGTGTTAATCAAATTTTGTGGCTCTCTCATAAAAAATTCATTTTGATCTTCGACTCTCAGTCTGGTTAGCGGCTTCCTAAAAACTGAGTCATATTGGGACTTGAGTAGCTCACTCATTTCCTTGCTGTCATCTGTGTAGGACCTATCTTGTTTAAGTAGGGGCCCAATACTGGACGTTGTTCTCGATTTTGATTTGGCATAGGAGAAGAAATACTTTGGGTTTCTTTCGATTTCATTTATGGCTTTTAGTTCTTCCCGCGATTCCTGACTCCTAAGGGATTCTTTTAGCTTAAGTTCGATGCTTGCTATTTCTCTGACCAGTGTCTCCCTACGCATTTCAGATATATTGACCTCTTTTAGCCGCTCTGTTATTCTTTTCCGTCGCCTGTAAAGGGAGCGCCTGTCTCTTTCTGTTTTACATCTACTCCTCCTTTTTCTTAGAGGAATAAGCCTTGTGCATACATCGAGTGCCACCGAGTTAATCTGCTCTATGCATAAGTTGGGGTCTGTGTTGCTTAGTATATCTTCCCAGCTTATATCGGTTAGGACTTGGTTTACTTGGTCCCACTTTATGTTTTTGTTATTGAAGTTGAATTTGGTGATTGCTCCCTCGTGATTAATCTCATTATGTCGGTCTGGGGCTCCGCGCATACATGACTGAACCTCAATTATGTTGTGATCTGAGTATATTGTTTTTGATATGGTGACATTTCTTATCAGATCATCATTGTTAGTGAAGATGAGGTCTAGTGTATTCTCCAGTCTAGTAGGCTCTATTATTTGCTGGTTTAAATTGAATTTTGTGCAGAGATTTAAAAGCTCGCGTGAGTGTGAGTTTTCATCAGAGCTGCCTCCTGGTGTTATTACTGCAACAATATTATTTGCTATATTCCTCCATTTTAGGTGCCTTAAGTTGAAATCCCCCAGGAGCAAGATGTTGGGTGCAGGAGCTGGAAGATTTTCCAGACAGTGGTCAATTTTTAACATGCTGTTCCTGGAATTGCTGGGATGTTGCATCCGGAGGCTTGTACACTACTACAATGACTAGGTTTTGGTTCTCGACCTTTACTGCTAAAACTTCCACTACATCATTTGATGGCATTAAGCAGTTCTGTGCAAACAAGGTGACTCCTGCAATGTCAGGCAGGCCAACCCCCCTTTGCCTGTTCACTCTATCACATCTGTATAGGTTGTAACCTGGGATCCATATTTCGTTGTCCAAGTGATCCTTTATGTAGGGTCCCAGTGAAAGCCCGCCGAACATTACCTTTGCCTTATTTATTATTTATTATTATTAAATATTCCTTGGAAGTAGTTTCCTCCCTTAGGCGGGCCCGGCCTTTTCCAAGTGGTGGCCCGGCGGCCTTGGCTCCCTCTTTAGGGAGTGTCTGAGACCTAAGTCTCCCATGGGAGGAGGCACAAGGTACCTCCTCATCTTTGGGACCTAACTGGTCCCCAGGCCTAGCCCCAAGCCAGGCCTCTCTGGTCTGCCATCCCCGCCCCAAGGGGCAAATGGGAATGACAGTCTTATGAGCTAAAGGCTCGGGCTCAGGCACCTACCCTACCCTAGAAGGGTTAGGCATGGTGTCGATCTGCCTTTGCCTCTGCAAGCAGTCCACGGATGAAAGGTATTTTGTTGTTTGTTGCTGGCTTTAGACCCTGTATATTTGCAAAGAAGAATGTCATCGGTCTGGTGGAATTGTTGGTACTGGGGGGGGGATTTTTTTGTTTTATCTTTCTTAACAATTCTTCAAAATTTATTATACAATGTGTATTTTGAAGATTATCTAAACCTGAATATCTCAATTATTAAAACACTTTAGTTATCCTTCAAAATATATTTTTTTCTAATATCAAGCATAAACTTTAATATTTTTTTTAGCACAAAAAATTAAATCAGGATTTATAAAAATTTTTTAAAACTAATCAATTTTGCTTAACAAAAATAAACAAAAACTTAAAGTTAAACTTATTATTTAAAAATATTTTTTAGTTCTTATAAGAATATAAAATATTTATATATTAATTTTGTGTCGAAAAAAATATTTTTTATTTAATTTTCATACGAAAAGGAACACACTACAGTTGTGTTACAAGCACTAAAAATATTAATTTTGGGAACCTTTGGGTTATATATTTATGTTCCATGAATTATCCTTAATTTGTTTTTTACCATTTTTATTAGTACATAGTTATTTATTGTTATTATATTTAAGTGATGTATTAATGTAAAATATTCGCGGGTATTCTCCCGGCCCGGGCCTTTTTTAAGTGGTGGCCCGGCCTTGGCTCCAGTCTCGGCTGAGTGGTTGAGGGGAGTTGACGTGTGCTGGGGATCTGGACCTACTAATTCGCAGGCCTACCCATTTCTCCCGACTGATAAGTCATCATTAAAACTCCTACTGTTGGAAGACAGCTTCAGTGTTGTGAGAACTCTTATGTGCGAGCTGTGACTAAGGATATACCTAGTGAAACACTGGAAATAGTTTTCCTTTTTGCAAAGGCCCTCACAGGCCTCTGCTTCCCCTCTGCCTTTCATTTGACCTCAGCCTTTCGCCTCTATCAACATACAGTGTAGAGGCGAATTTTGCTAGTCCACTGCTACTCGTGCCTCTCAAAATGCTCACAACTCATCGCTTTACCAACCTGAGGAATAACGACGAGTGTGCAGTCCTACGTGAGTTGGTAACCCAGGTGTCCACACACTGAAAATTCGTCTTTCACTCCAAGACACGTGTGCTAGAAGTTCTGCAAGTTTGGAGTGAGTAACAATCTGTACGAGTATTGCAGTGTTTGGTAACTCTTGAGAAGTCTGCCTCAGCCTGTGACCTTGAGCGAGGCACTGCATCACCTGCCTGAGACTTTCGCCCATATTGACTATGTGAAGAAAGGCGAATGTGCGTGCTCAGTTACCCCTGCTGTTCTCCTGTATCCCCAACTCTCCTCCTTTAAACTCAGCCGTTCGCCTCTATCAACGACGTGCAGTGTAGAGGTGTATTTTGCTGCCCCGCTGGTACTCGAATATGTGAGTTCCGCAAGTGCTGCAGATTTGTTGTAACTATTTGCATGAGTGGATTACGCTGACTTAGGACATTGTGCTACCATCAGTACCTACGTAGGCTTAAAATGAGTGAGGAATGTCTGGCCTGCTGGGTGACCTTGAAAATGGCACTATAAGACCCGCATGCCACTTACACCCATACTGCGTGTGTCTAGTGAGGTGAATGTCCCTTCCTCGACTTTCCTATTCACCGGTATCCCTTAACTCGTCGCCATTATCTACATATGGGATAAGGGCGAGTTTAGCTGATCCAGGCCAAACAGCGCTCCAAGCCAGCCAGTGAAGGCCAAGGCTACATCTGTTCTGAATCCCAGAATGCCTTTGTGAACGTTCTACAGTGTTCCGGCCGTACCTTCGGTGTTGTGAGAACTAGTTCTTATGTAGTGAAAATTTGTCTGTCATTCCAAGACACGTGTGCTAGATGTGTTAAGTGCTGCGGGTTTGGAGTAATTAACAAGTAGTACAGGGTTGGTAACTCTCGAGACGACTGTGGGCCCAGTGAATGACCTTGAAAATTGCACTGCGACCTGCAGGCCACTACACCCATATTGCCTGTGTCTAGCGAGGTGAATATCCCTTCCTTGTCCCTTCTCCTTCCTCGATTTGGAACTCAGCCGTTCGCCTCTATTTGCTTGTGGTCTAGAGGCGGTTTTTTGCCAGACCACATGGGTGCTTGAGTGCCCGTGTCCTCTGTGCCGCACTCCGCTCATCTTGCGAGTGTCTCCTGTGTGCCTGCCTGCCTGCTGCAAGCAGGTGTCCGGGTGGTTGGCGCGGGCTTGGCGAGCACAGTCAAGCAAGCTTGAGGGCAGCACTAAAAGCTAGCCAGAACAAGCTAAGGCAGCCTGCAGTTATAGCTGTCCTAGGGCCCAGCATGTCTGTGTATACGTTCTGCAGTGCTGC
The DNA here is from genome assembly GCF_038502225.1 of Cherax quadricarinatus. NCBI lineage: Eukaryota > Metazoa > Arthropoda > Malacostraca > Decapoda > Parastacidae > Cherax > Cherax quadricarinatus. The sequence continues at coordinate 4,058,796 of NC_091389.1, read as the reverse complement.
TGGCATACCAGTGTTTCCTGTAGTGGCTTGAGAACAATTTGACGAGCATTGCAGTGCTGACATTTTGAGTGGGACATGCCAGAGGTTCACTTATAAACATAGTAAGCTTGTGGTGATTGGCTTGTACACAGTGAACATTCATCTGTCATACGTGTGCTAGAAGTGTTAAGTGCTGCTTTCCCCAACAGTTAATTGTCATTTGTAAGCCTGTATTAAGACTTTAAAAGGCTCAGAGTGTACTTCAGTGTAGCGACTCCTTACATTTGATAAATCAGTGTAATACATGCTCTGCTCAGTGTAACTGAACTATTAAATACGGTTACATAATTAAGTTGCTTGTCCTAGTGTCATTGCTGTGTTTTCTAATACATTTTCTCGTTCAGACTGAAACTTTACTGCTAAATTCCCAGTAATATTTCAAATTGCAGTGTTCATCTGTGGTGTGAGTGTGTAACTTATGCTTTGTATTTTTACTGTGAACAAGCTTACTCCTGCATAATGTTCAGTTTCATGAATACTTTCTTACTTGAGTAATTCGGTTACCTTTCAACTGTGTTAAGCAAGAGTCAGCCTGTTAACATCTATGTTCCTTGCCATCTCATCTAGTGGGTCTAGCGCCTAGTTAAAATTGTAATAGTAACAATTTGCAATCATTATACTTCTAGTTATACATTGTGTAAATTGTTTTAGACTATTTGATCAACTGGATTGTAGTGTTTAACTTCTGATACACCAATTTAATGACTGCAGACACGCACTGACACATAATAAACACATTAAAACGCTGGTAACTCCAGAAGCTGGGCCTAGTGTGTGACCTTGAGAAGTTGAGTGTGTTTATTACGACCAGCGGTGTACCACTCTCACCTATATTTACATCAACAAAAGTGTATTCTAAGTGATAAAGTGTACACTTGGTGTACTTGGTAACACTTGTCATACATAGTAACGCGTGTGTAAGTGAGATTGTTTAGGTACTGGTTCATCTATCTACAGCTGCACACTTATGCTTGCATACATGTATAACATAGTAACGTGTGAGTTACCCAGGATGGACCAAGGAAGTCGACCAGAGTGATTTATCTCATTGTCATTGTAACATTACCTTTTTTTTTTTGTTTTTTTTTTTTTTTTTTTTTTTTTTTTTTTTTTTTTTTTTTTTTTTTTTTTTTTAGTAATACTGTTTACAATCTATGGTTGGGGTAAGAGGTTGTCTTCAGCATTCATTGTGATGTCTGCTATATTATTATTTCAGTGAGGTACATTAGGTGGCAGTAGCCTGAACTAACTCAAGTGGAAGTTATCATTGAATTTGAACCTCATGTTTAATGTGATGTATGTCAGAATTCTAATTTTATGCTCAATATTACCTACTTTCTCTCTCTCTCTCTCTCTCTCTCTCTCTCTCTCTCTCTCTCTCTCTCTCTCTCTCTCTTTTCATCTTTGTAATTTGTGATAAGGTGTAAGACCTCGCCTGTACCATCCATTATATCATTATATGTACCATATTATTAACACACATACAAGAGGTCTCTGAGTGTGTTTTTGGTGGGGTGTGTGTCGTATTGAGTGGTGGTGGTCTGGGTTGAGTATGGTTGGAGGTGTTCATTGAACTTGAGCACTTGTGTCTTGTGATCTATTTTGGACTTCTGACTTTGTAGTGAATATTTGCTCTTGCATAAGCTATAAGGGAAAGATAAGCGAGGAATTCTTGTGTTGTGAGTCTTACACCAGATATCATCACTGGCAAACATGGCAACTGTCATAGAGGAACCTATTTCTGCAGGTGATGGAAATGATGATAGCTTCCAGACCTTTAAAAGTAAACAAAAGAGAAAAAGTGAGAAAGGGCTAGAGCGTCGACGTAGTCAGACTCACTTGACTCGTACACAATGTGATACTAAACGTCCTTGGTGCACAGAGGCTGCAAGAAGTCTTTCTTCAAAGGAAGAATGTGTTAAGCTGAACTTCCCTGACAACACCCCGCTGCCTGCTAAGTGTGCATGGCTAATGGAAGCTGTAAACAAGCATCCTAACTCAAGGATCCAATTTAGGAAAAACACACACAACTTTGTGTTTGTGGAACAGAATAAAGAGCTGATCAATGATCTACTTAGTACACCTTATGGGGATATTAAGCTGCTCCGACCTCCATCAGACACTCACCACTTTAAAAAATGGGTCAGTATCATAATCTTTGGATACCCTCTCTGCATGGACCCATCCCATCTGACTCTAAGTGAGCATATCATCAAGCCTAAAAGACTTAAAGGAAAATCCCAAATTATTGCCAGTTGGGTGGGTCCTGTGCCCCTCCCCCGGAATATCTGGGTGCATGGTTTACGTTTCCTAAACATCGAAGTGTACCTACCCCCTAAACGTAGGTGTTACAAATGCCAGCACTATGGCCATGTTGCAGTAGACTGTGGAATACTACATTCTTGGTGTGGTAAGTGTGCTGGGAAACATTCCACTAGAGAATGCACAGTAGGCCCTGACAGCCGAAAATTTAAGTGTATTAACTGTAAAGAAGTTGGGGTTACAGTTTCCCACAAGGACTGCAGTCAGAACCCAAACAACCTTCGATGTAAACCTGATAACAGTCCTTTAATGGTAACTGAGGATGGGGCCATCCAGTCTACCACAGCCAGATCTGAGACTGAACCTCTGCAAAGTGTGCAAGAACCCCACCTCACTGCAAAGGATTCTGGTGATACCAGAATGCCATCACACACACCAGCTGTGGAGGAGCTAGCCATCCCTGCTAGCACATATGGAACTACTGGTCTGCCACTACAGATACCTATGGCTACACCTGAATATGGGGATGAGTTTGTCATTTCTCCCAATACACACAACTACAACAGTCAGACGGACACCACACAGGTAACCTCCCTGGAAATTGGAGATGAGTCAGATGCACAGGACCTACCTGCAATGAATGATGAAACAGAGAACACTAATGTAACCATGGTACCTGTTAAGGTGATAGGTGTTAAAGAAAGCACTAACCCAGAAGTGCCATCCTCCGGAGAGGCATTGGATTCGCCTGACCTTCCTCATATTATAACAACTTTCCAGAAAAAAATTGAGCATCTTGAACAGATCCTGACAAGTTTAATAAATATATGTAATCAGGATGATGCTCTTGAGCATGGTGATGATGTCAAAAGTGCAGCAATCTCCGTTCAGCTTCCAGCAATTTGTGAGAAAGAAGCCCATAACTCTTGCCTTCAAGACTTGCCTTTTAACTGGCTGCCAAAATGCCGAAAAATGCTTAAAAATAAAGGTCCTGAAGATAAAGACGTACAAACTATGCTATTTGCTCTTAAGTATCTGCACACTGTAGTCAAAGCATAATAGTTTTACCATCTTATGAGCAAGAGATTGTAATAACTCACTACAATGGATACATTACAAATCTTTTCATGGAACATTGCTTCCATCAGGAAGCGGTTGCCTGACTTACATCATATTAGTGCAACCAAGAATATTGATGTCATCTGTTTGCAGGAATGTAGATTGAAAGATGGAGCACCTCCACCAAACTTGCCTGGATATGCAGCTTATAACCTAAGGTCAACCAACTGTTGTGTGATGTATGTCAGAAAGAACTTGCCACATTCACTCCTTTCCTTGCAGAGTCGAGTTAACATGCAGTATCATGGTGTCAAAGTATATGCAGGCGATTTTTCCATAAACATTTTTAATCTCTATGCCCCAGCGAACCAGCTTCGACCTGATGCTTTACCAGATCGCATCAATAGTGAACCTACCATCATTCTTGGAGATTTTAATGCCAGACATAAGAATATTGGTGGGTCTATAACAAACACCAATGGAACTAAACTAGTGAGATTGCTAAATGAGCATGATAATGTTCGAATTGTGGGCACTACTGAGCCTACTCACATATATGGTGGCATACTAGATCTGTGTCTTGGATTTAATACATCATATACGATGCATGACTCTGTCATAGTTGATGATCTTCTATCTGATCACTTCCCAAGACTAACAACTGTCAATCTTGATCACATCTCCAGCAATCAAGGAGCTAAATACAGAAGGAGGAAACTTATTCTCAAACCAGAACACAGAGACAACTTTATTAACCACTTGGATCAATGGTATAAGAATTACGAGCCCATTGGCACACAAAAATTTAATGATGATTTAATTACCACTATTGAGAGTGTTCTCACAGATCAAGTGGGCAGGAATAGGAAACAAAGACCCTCCACTATAAATAACAATAAAAACCAATGTAAATACTATAATGATCCACAGCTGCGCAATCTAACACATGCAGCTAGGAGGATTGGTAAAGCATACCGTGAATGTAGAACCCCAGACCTGCTCAGAACGTTCCAAGCTGCACTAACAAATGCAAGGAATAGAAAGGAAGAACTTAGGCAACAGGAATGGGAACAGTTTGTTAGTGGATTAAATAGGTCCACCCCTTTGAGTTTGGCTTGGAAAGGTATAAATAAAATAACCAGGAAAAAGACTGGCAATGTTGCTCATCCCTTTCCTCTTGAAAAAGCAAATGACCTCATAAATGACTGGTCCAAAACATCCAGGCATGAAAGCCTTCCATCTCATATTAGAAAAAATTTAGAGAGTACTTCTGAAGAAATGTTGAAACTGATTAATTTTATGAGCCAAAATATTGATGAGAGTGATTGCCTCTTTACCGAGTATGAATTAGATAATGCATTAACCAAAGGTCGATCAACTGCTCCTGGAGAGGATGGTATAACCTATGATATTCTCAGAACTCTAAGGCACGTGCCTGATAACCCTTTGTTGGCACTGTATAATCTCAGTTACATTGAGGGCGTTCTTCCTACTTCCTGGACCAATAGTCTCATTGTGCCTATCCCTAAGCCCCAACAGCCTGATACATTTAGGCCGATCTCCTTAACTAGTTGTCTTTGTAAAACTTTTGAAAGAATGATGCTTAACAGACTGTACTACAGAATCAGACATCAACTTTCCCCCTACCTCTATGGGTTCATGAAAGGTAAAAGTGTGCAGAACTGTATTTCCACCTTTCTCACTGCACACACCTCTACTAGTTTTACCACTTTTCTTGATCTAAAATCTGCATTTGATATTGCGAACAGAACCGTTATACTACATGAACTAGCCAAAATGAATATTGGTGGTAGCTTACTCTGCTGGATAATAGGATACCTGTCAAATAGAGTATCCTCTGTCCTTTACCAAGGCTTCAGAAGTGATTCTAAAGAAATGTCTTTAGGTACACCGCAGGGAGGAGTTCTTAGTCCCATGCTATTTAATATTCTGATTAATGCTCTCCTAAATGCTCTACCTGCCTCACCTAAACATATAGCTATAAGCTATGCTGATGATATCATGATCCATACAACAGGGCATAAGAAGATGAATACCATTCTTAATGAAGTTCAAGCAATTTGTAATCGACTAGGCCTCATAATATCTTCCTCTAAAACTAAGATATTAACAAGCAAACGACATCCCCCACCCATCTATTTGCAGGGTGAAATCATTAGCTACGTTAAAACTTACAGATATCTTGGTGTAGATGTACCCTTTAACAAATCCACTATACCACAACTAAACAAGAAATGTAAAGCTAGGCTAAATGCTCTCAAAGCTGTTGCTGGCTACAATCCCAACTATGGTGCTAATGTGAGAATCGTGAGAATGATGTACATAGCCTATGTTAGGTCCTTAATTGATTATGCTGCTCCCATGTTGATATTAGCTAGAGAAAGTTCTCTCCGACCCTTGGAGTTAATGCAAAATGAAGCTCTCAGGATTATTCTTGGCTGTCCCAGATCTACAAAAGTTCTTAACATGAGGAAGGAGCTTGGTATTTCTAGTATCAGTGATAGGATTGTTGAAATTAACACTGTACTCGGTATTAGAATGTTGAGAAACGAACCAGACACTGTCACAGTGAATCTTACCAAGTGTCTAGAGGTAAATACACACAGATCTAAATGGATTGTGAAAACGTGCAATTGCATTAAGTTTTATAACCTGCATGAACTGTATCACTGTAGGCAACAAGAGCATTTCACCCCTCCATGGAAGATGTGTTCATTTAATATCACATACCTACAAGTCCCTCCCAAGAAGCTCATTGCTAGTAATCCCTTCCTTAAATCTCTTGTTAGAGCAACTGCTCAAGAAGAAATTTCTCACCTAGCTGGTAGTAACAAGTTATCACAAGTTATATACACTGATGGATCTAAACAGGAGTCTTCTGGCAGGGCTGCATCTGCTCTTGTTGCCACCTCCCTAGTTAAGAACGATAATAAATTTGTTGAGTTAGGCATAAGAATTAACAACTGGGCGTCTACACTGCAAACTGAATTGTTTGCAATCCTAATGGCGCTAAAGCTAACCTATGACACTGAGCTTGACTCTATCATCATTACTGATTCTATGTCATCATTGAAGGCTCTTGGCTCATATAATGACTCCAACAACATGCTCATTGGGGAAGCCAGGTATAGATACTCAAAAATTAGGGACAAAGGAATTAATGTACAATTGCTATGGATCCCATCACACATTGGATTACTCCTTCATGATAAAGTTGATATGTTAGCCAAGAAGAGTATCCAGAAGGAGAATGTAGAATATAACTTTGGTATAACTGTGTCTAGCATTAGGAATAATATTAGGAGAGAAGTAAATAATGAAAATGATTGTTATAGGAATGCAGTTAGAAGCCTGAGTAGATCTATAACCCACTATGATAACATGAACGTAGATAAGTATGTTTATGGAGCAACTTGCAATGTGAACAGACTGACTGATGTTGTAGTGGCCAGGCTTAGGCTTGGTTACAAGTACTTCTGGCAGTTTGGGAGACACACAGATGATGATCAAACTAAATGTAAATTATGTGATCAGGCATATGGTCACTCTCTTGAACACTATGTGCTTAATTGTCCACTTATTGAGGAATACAGAGACAGACAGTATAATAACCTATGTGACATGTCAAGATATCTTATTAATGAAAATAAGATACCAGATATACTAAGCAAATTTCCTAAATTTGCTTGTAACAGATAAGTGAACTATAGATATGTAGATATAAATCCATATGTATTCCTGTTAACCCTTTGGGGCCTAGTTCCTAGGCCTTTTGTGTATCCATATGCTCTCGCGCTACCGTCCACAGGATGGATATGGGGTGCACAATAAACTAGCCACTTCGGTGGCAAAATCTAAAATTGCATCATTTGTCAGACCCCAATTATATAATAAATCTTATCTTCATGCTAAAAAAAATAAAGTTTCATAACTTTTTTGACATTTTGGAAGATGTCGGTCTTGTTGCCCACATAAATCTGAAAATATTTGGGATACTTCAGAAAGGTACCTGTCAACTTGTAAAGCAATCAATCTTCTAAGTTTGTTGTGAAAATCAAGTCAATTCATTCATAAATAAGGATGGATCGGTCATAAATAGGTAAATAACTTACTTTTGAGATATTGGCCGAAGCTCGCAGCACCCCAAGTGCCCGGGAAATATTTTTTTTCCCCGAAAAATTCGCTATATTTTACACTTTTTCCGTGACCTACGGATCGACACCATGCCTAACCCTTCTAGGGTAGGGCAGGTGCCTGAGCCCGAGCCTTTAGCTCATAAGACTGTCATTCCCATTTGCCCCCTTGGGGCGGGGATGGCAGACCAACTGGGGACAGTTGATCCCAAAGATGAGGAGGTACTTGTGCCTCCTCCCATGGGAGACTTAGGTCTCAGACACTCCCTAAAGAGGGAGCCAAGGCCGGGCCACCACTTGGAAAAGGCCCGGGCCGGGAGAATACCGGCTAATCTTTAACTAACTACTAACGTGACCTACGAGTGTTAATTATAGTTAACCATTGTAAATCCGTTCTCTCTCATCACTGATGAGAGAACGGACCCTTCAAGGAATATATCGATAGAAATTTTCCTCGGGGCATCATATTATGCTATATATTATTTTTTAATGTGTACTTTTTATGTTTATATGCTATTATTATATTGCATTATGTCATAATAGATCAATTGTGATAGATAAATAATTTATATTAGCGTGGGTATGAAAGATTTTGTCCCCTCAAGGAAGGTTCCTTGATGTTGGTGAGGGGCTCTTGATTTAGGGAATTGGATCTGTGCTCCAGTTCCCTGAATTAAGCCTGAATGCCTTCCACATCCCCCCCCCCCAGGCGCTGTATAATCCTCCGGGTTTAGCGCTTCCCCCTTGATTATAATAATAATAATAATAATGGAAGATTTTGTTGGCTGGAGGTGTCGGCCATTTTGGGTACTATACCCAGTTTACCTGACTGGTTACTTGACCATATTATCTCGCACACTCTGCCATGATCTCAGATGGTGAAATTGTATTATATTAGACATTAAGATATAAGAAAAGGATAAAAATAACACGGGGGAGAAACGTAAACAATGCCGAGTCAGCGCTTGTTACGCAATATGCCTTGATTTTGATTGATTGATTTTGCCACCGAAGTGGCTAGTTTATTGTGCACCCCATATCCATCCTGTGGACGGTAGCGCGAGAGCATATGGATACACAAAAGGCCTAGGAACTAGGCCCCAAAGGGTTAACAGGAATACATATGGATTTATATCTACATATCTATAGTTCACTTATCTGTTACAAGCAAATTTAGGAAATTTGCTTAGTATATCTGGTATCTTATTTTCATTAATAAGATATCTTGACATGTCACATAGGTTATTATACTGTCTGTCTCTGTATTCCTCAATAAGTGGACAATTAAGCACATAGTGTTCAAGAGAGTGACCATATGCCTGATCACATAATTTACATTTAGTTTGATCATCATCTGTGTGTCTCCCAAACTGCCAGAAGTACTTGTAACCAAGCCTAAGCCTGGCCACTACAACATCAGTCAGTCTGTTCACATTGCAAGTTGCTCCATAAACATACTTATCTACGTTCATGTTATCATAGTGGGTTATAGATCTACTCAGGCTTCTAACTGCATTCCTATAACAATCATTTTCATTATTTACTTCTCTCCTAATATTATTCCTAATGCTAGACACAGTTATACCAAAGTTATATTCTACATTCTCCTTCTCGATACTCTTCTTGGCTAACATATCAACTTTATCATGAAGGAGTAATCCAATGTGTGATGGGATCCATAGCAATTGTACATTAATTCCTTTTTCCCTAATTTTTGAGTATCTATACCTGGCTTCCCCAATGAGCATGTTGTTGGAGTCATTATATGAGCCAAGAGCCTTCAATGATGACATAGAATCAGTAATGATGATAGAGTCAAGCTCAGTGTCATAGGTTAGCTTTAGCGCCATTAGGATTGCAAACAATTCAGTTTGCAGTGTAGACGCCCAGTTGTTAATTCTTATGCCTAACTCAACAAATTTATTATGGTTCTTAACTAGGGAGGTGACAACAAGAGCAGATGCAGCCCTGCCAGAAGACTCCTGTTTAGATCCATCAGTGTATATAACTTGTGATAACTTGTTACTACCAGCTAGGTGAGAAATTTCTTCTTGAGCAGTTGCTCTAACAAGAGATTTAAGGAAGGGATTACTAGCAATGAGCTTCTTGGGAGGGACTTGTAGGTATGTGATATTAAATGAACACATCTTCCATGGAGGGGTGAAATGCTCTTGTTGCCTACAGTGATACAGTTCATGCAGGTTATAAAACTTAATGCAATATGCCGCAATATGCCGCGTCAGCGCTGTCACCATGCCTGTTATAAATGGCTGTAATTCCTTTTAGAAACATCGTACAAGGATAATGATTATACCAGAGTGTAGCCAGAAAGTTCAGCTATTTTTTTGGCAACAATAACTCAATTTTCATATTTTTCGAGGTTATTTTTTCTCTCCACGCTCCGACCTATGACTCTCCCCTAAGTCTCCCATGGGGATCGACACCATGCCTAACCCTTCTAGGGTAGGGTAGGTACCTGTCCCAGAGCTTACAGCTCATAAGACTGTCATTCCCATCAGCCCCCTTGGGGCGGGGATGGCAGACCAGAGAGGCCTAGGTTGTGGCTAGGCCTGGGTACAGTTGGTCCCAAAGATGAGGAGGTACTTGTGCCTCCTCCCATGGCAGACTTAGGTCTCAGACACTCCCTAAAGAGGGAGCCAAGGCCGGGCCACAACTTGGAAAAGGCCCGGGCCGGGAGAATACCGGCGAATATTTAATAATAATAAGGCACCTACCCTACCCTAGAAGAGCTGGGCATGGTGTTGATGTACAAGCTCTGGCTCAGGCACCTACCCTACCCTAGAAGAGCTGGGCATGGTGTTGATGTACAAGCTCTGGCTCAGGCACCTACCCTACCCTAGAAGAGCTGGGCATGGTGTTGATGTACAAGCTCTGGCTCAGGCACCTACCCTACCCTAGAAGAGCTGGGCATGGTGTTGATGTACAAGCTCTGGCTCAGGCACCTACCCTACCCTAGAAGAGCTGGGCATGGTGTTGATGTACAAGCTCTGGCTCAGGCACCTACCCTACCCTAGAAGAGCTGGGCATGGTGTTGATGTACAAGCTCTGGCTCAGGCACCTACCCTACCCTAGAAGAGCTGGGCATGGTGTTGATGTACAAGCTCTGGCTCAGGCAGCTACTAGAAGAGCTGGGCTACCCTAGAAGAGCTGGGCATGGTGTTGATGTACAAGCTCTGGCTCAGGCACCTACCCTACCCTAGAAGAGCTGGGCATGGTGTTGATGTACAAGCTCTGGCTCAGGCACCTACCCTACCCTAGAAGAGCTGGGCATGGTGTTGATGTACAAGCTCTGGCTCAGGCACCTACCCTACCCTAGAAGAGCTGGGCATGGTGTTGATGTACAAGCTCTGGCTCAGGCACCTACCCTACCCTAGAAGAGCTGGGCATGGTGTTGATGTACAAGCTCTGGCTCAGGCACCTACCCTACCCTAGAAGAGCTGGGCATGGTGTTGATGTACAAGCTCTGGCTCATTCACCTACCCTGCCCTGGCTGGGCATGGTGTTGATGTACAAGCTCTGGCTCACACCTACCCCCTAGAAGAGCTGGGCATGGTGTTGATGTACAAGCTCTGGCTCAGGCACCTACCCTACCCTAGAAGAGCTGGGCATGGTGTTGATGTACAAGCTCTGGCTCAGGCACCTACCCTACCCTAGAAGAGCTGGGCATGGTGTTGATGTACAAGCTCTGGCTCAGGCACCTACCCTACCCTAGAAGAGCTGGGCATGGTGTTGATGTACAAGCTCTGGCTCAGGCACCTACCCTACCCTAGAAGAGCTGGGCATGGTGTTGATGTACAAGCTCTGGCTCAGGCACCTACCCTACCCTAGAAGAGCTGGGCATGGTGTTGATGTACAAGCTCTGGCTCAGGCACCTACCCTACCCTAGAAGAGCTGGGCATGGTGTTGATGTACAAGCTCTGGCTCAGGCACCTACCCTACCCTAGAAGAGCTGGGCATGGTGTTGATGTACAAGCTCTGGCTCAGGCACCTACCCTACCCTAGAAGAGCTGGGCATGGTGTTGATGTACAAGCTCTGGCTCAGGCACCTACCCTACCCTAGAAGAGCTGGGCATGGTGTTGATGTACAAGCTCTGGCTCAGGCACCTACCCTACCCTAGAAGAGCTGGGCATGGTGTTGATGTACAAGCTCTGGCTCAGGCACCTACCCTACCCTAGAAGAGCTGGGCATGGTGTTGATGTACAAGCTCTGGCTCAGGCACCTACCCTACCCTAGAAGAGCTGGGCATGGTGTTGATGTACAAGCTCTGGCTCAGGCACCTACCCTACCCTAGAAGAGCTGGGCATGGTGTTGATGTACAAGCTCTGGCTCAGGCACCTACCCTACCCTAGAAGAGCTGGGCATGGTGTTGATGTACAAGCTCTGGCTCAGGCACCTACCCTACCCTAGAAGAGCTGGGCATGGTGTTGATGTACAAGCTCTGGCTCAGGCACCTACCCTACCCTAGAAGAGCTGGGCATGGTGTTGATGTACAAGCTCTGGCTCAGGCACCTACCCTACCCTAGAAGAGCTGGGCATGGTGTTGATGTACAAGCTCTGGCTCAGGCACCTACCCTACCCTAGAAGAGCTGGGCATGGTGTTGATGTACAAGCTCTGGCTCAGGCACCTACCCTACCCTAGAAGAGCTGGGCATGGTGTTGATGTACAAGCTCTGGCTCAGGCACCTACCCTACCCTAGAAGAGCTGGGCATGGTGTTGATGTACAAGCTCTGGCTCAGGCACCTACCCTACCCTAGAAGAGCTGGGCATGGTGTTGATGTACAAGCTCTGGCTCAGGCACCTACCCTACCCTAGAAGAGCTGGGCATGGTGTTGATGTACAAGCTCTGGCTCAGGCACCTACCCTACCCTAGAAGAGCTGGGCATGGTGTTGATGTACAAGCTCTGGCTCAGGCACCTACCCTACCCTAGAAGAGCTGGGCATGGTGTTGATGTACAAGCTCTGGCTCAGGCACCTACCCTACCCTAGAAAAGCTGGGCATGGTGTTGATGTACAAGCTCTGGCTCAGGCACCTACCCTGCCCTAGAAGAGCTGGGCATGGTGTTGATGTACAAGCTCTGGCTCAGGCACCTACCCTACCCTAGAAGTGCTGGGCATGGTGTTGATGTACAAGCTCAGGCACCTACCCTACCCTGGGCATGGTGTTGATGTACAAGCTCTGGCTCAGGCACCTACCCTACCCTAGAAGAGCTGGGCATGGTGTTGATGTACAAGCTCTGGCTCAGGCACCTACCCTACCCTAGAAGAGCTGGGCATGGTGTTGATGTACAGCTCTGGCTCAGGCTCTGGCTCAGGCACCTCAGGCCCTCCCCTAGAAGAGCTGGGCATGGTGTTGATGTACAAGCTCTGGCTCAGGCACCTACCCTACCCTAGAAGAGCTGGGCATGGTGTTGATGTACAAGCTCTGGCTCAGGCACCTACCCTACCCTAGAAGAGCTGGGCATGGTGTTGATGTACAAGCTCTGGCTCAGGCACCTACCCTACCCTAGAAGAGCTGGGCATGGTGTTGATGTACAAGCTCTGGCTCAGGCACCTACCCTACCCTAGAAGAGCTGGGCATGGTGTTGATGTACAAGCTCTGGCTCAGGCACCTACCCTACCCTAGAAGAGCTGGGCATGGTGTTGATGTACAAGCTCTGGCTCAGGCACCTACCCTACCCTAGAAGAGCTGGGCATGGTGTTGATGTACAAGCTCTGGCTCAGGCACCTACCCTACCCTAGAAGAGCTGGGCATGGTGTTGATGTACAAGCTCTGGCTCAGGCACCTACCCTACCCTAGAAGAGCTGGGCATGGTGTTGATGTACAAGCTCTGGCTCAGGCACCTACCCTACCCTAGAAGAGCTGGGCATGGTGTTGATGTACAAGCTCTGGCTCAGGCACCTACCCTACCCTAGAAGAGCTGGGCATGGTGTTGATGTACAAGCTCTGGCTCAGGCACCTACCCTACCCTAGAAGAGCTGGGCATGGTGTTGATGTACAAGCTCTGGCTCAGGCACCTACCCTACCCTAGAAGAGCTGGGCATGGTGTTGATGTACAAGCTCTGGCTCAGGCACCTACCCTACCCTAGAAGAGCTGGGCATGGTGTTGATGTACAAGCTCTGGCTCAGGCACCTACCCTACCCTAGAAGAGCTGGGCATGGTGTTGATGTACAAGCTCTGGCTCAGGCACCTACCCTACCCTAGAAGAGCTGGGCATGGTGTTGATGTACAAGCTCTGGCTCAGGCACCTACCCTACCCTAGAAGAGCTGGGCATGGTGTTGATGTACAAGCTCTGGCTCAGGCACCTACCCTACCCTAGAAGAGCTGGGCATGGTGTTGATGTACAAGCTCTGGCTCAGGCACCTACCCTACCCTAGAAGAGCTGGGCATGGTGTTGATGTACAAGCTCTGGCTCAGGCACCTACCCTACCCTAGAAGAGCTGGGCATGGTGTTGATGTACAAGCTCTGGCTCAGGCACCTACCCTACCCTAGAAGAGCTGGGCATGGTGTTGATGTACAAGCTCTGGCTCAGGCACCTACCCTACCCTAGAAGAGCTGGGCATGGTGTTGATGTACAAGCTCTGGCTCAGGCACCTACCCTACCCTAGAAGAGCTGGGCATGGTGTTGATGTACAAGCTCTGGCTCAGGCACCTACCCTACCCTAGAAGAGCTGGGCATGGTGTTGATGTACAAGCTCTGGCTCAGGCACCTACCCTACCCTAGAAGAGCTGGGCATGGTGTTGATGTACAAGCTCTGGCTCAGGCACCTACCCTACCCTAGAAGAGCTGGGCATGGTGTTGATGTACAAGCTCTGGCTCAGGCACCTACCCTACCCTAGAAGAGCTGGGCATGGTGTTGATGTACAAGCTCTGGCTCAGGCACCTACCCTACCCTAGAAGAGCTGGGCATGGTGTTGATGTACAAGCTCTGGCTCAGGCACCTACCCTACCCTAGAAGAGCTGGGCATGGTGTTGATGTACAAGCTCAGGCACCTACCCTACCCTGGGCATGGTGTTGATGTACAAGCTCTGGCTCAGGCACCTACCCTACCCTAGAAGAGCTGGGCATGGTGTTGATGTACAAGCTCTGGCTCAGGCACCTACCCTACCCTAGAAGAGCTGGGCATGGTGTTGATGTACAAGCTCTGGCTCAGGCACCTACCCTACCCTAGAAGAGCTGGGCATGGTGTTGATGTACAAGCTCTGGCTCAGGCACCTACCCTACCCTAGAAGAGCTGGGCATGGTGTTGATGTACAAGCTCTGGCTCAGGCACCTACCCTACCCTAGAAGAGCTGGGCATGGTGTTGATGTACAAGCTCTGGCTCAGGCACCTACCCTACCCTAGAAGAGCTGGGCATGGTGTTGATGTACAAGCTCTGGCTCAGGCACCTACCCTACCCTAGAAGAGCTGGGCATGGTGTTGATGTACAAGCTCTGGCTCAGGCACCTACCCTACCCTAGAAGAGCTGGGCATGGTGTTGATGTACAAGCTCTGGCTCAGGCACCTACCCTACCCTAGAAGAGCTGGGCATGGTGTTGATGTACAAGCTCTGGCTCAGGCACCTACCCTACCCTAGAAGAGCTGGGCATTGTGTTGATGCTGGGGTAGATAACTGGATGTTGGGGTAGATAACTGGATGCTGATGTAGATCACTGGATGCTGGTGTAGATCACTGGATGCTGAGGTAGATCACTTGATGCTGGTGTAGATCAGTGGATGCTGGTGTAGTTCACTGGAGGATGGGGTAGATCACTGGATGCTTGGGTAGATCACTGGATGCTGGTGTAGATCACTGGTTCCTGGGGTCCATCACTGGATGCTGGTGTAGATCACTGGATGCTAGGGTAGATAACTGGATGCTGGGGTAGATCACTGGATGCTGGGGTAGATCACTGGATGTTGGGGGAGATTACTGGATGCTTTGGTAGATCACTGGATGGTGGCATAGATCACTGGATGGTGGAGTTGATCACTGGATGGTGGGGTAGATCACTGGATGCTGGAGTTTACCTGGAGAGAGTTCCGGGGGTCAACGCCCCCGCGGCCCGGTCTGTGACCAGGCCTCCTGGTGGATCAGAGCCTGATCAACCAGGCTGTTGCTGCTGGCTGCACGCAAACCAACGTACGAGCCACAGCCAGGCTGATCAGGAACTGACTTTAGGTGCTTGTCCAGTGCCAGCTTGAAGACTGCCAGGGGTCTGTTGGTAATCTCCCTTATGTGTGCTGGGAGGCAGTTGAACAGTCTCGGGCCCCTGACACTTATTGTATGGTCTCTTAACGTGCTAGTGACACCCCTGCTTTTCATTGGGGGGATGGTGCATCGTCTGCCAAGTCTTTTGCTTTCGTAGTGAGTGATTTTCGTGTGCAAGTTCGGTACTAGTCCCTCTAGGATTTTCAAGGTGTATATAATCATGTATCTCCCTCTCCTGCTTTCCAGGGAATACAGGTTTAGGAACCTCAAGCGCTCCCAGTAATTGAGGTGTTTTATCTCCGTTATGCGCGCCGTGAAAGTTCTCTGTACATTTTCTAGGTCGGCAATTTCACCTGCCTTCAAAGGTGCTGTTAGTGTGCAGCAATATTCCAGCCTAGATAGAACAAGTGACCTGAAGAGTGTCATCATGGGCTTGGCCTCCCTAGTTTTGAAGGTTCTCATTATCCATCCTGTCATTTTTCTAGCAGATGCGATTGATACAATGTTATGGTCCTTGAAGGTGAGATCCTCCGACATGATCACTCCCAGGTCTTTGACGTTGGTGTTTCGCTCTATTTTGTGGCCAGAATTTGTTTTTTACTCTGATGAAGATTTAATTTCCTCATGTTTACCATATCTGAGTAATTGAAATTTCTCACTGTTGTAGATCACTGTTGTAGATCACTGGATGCTGGTGTAGATCACTGAATACTGGGGTAGATCACTGGATGCTGGGGTAGATCACTGGATGCTGGTGTAGATCACTGGATGCTGGGGTAGATCAATGGATGCTGGTGTAGATCACTGGATGCTGGTGAAGTTCACTGGATGTTGGTGTAGATCACTGGATGCTGAGGTAGATCACTGGATGCTGGGGTAGATCATCGGATGCTGGGGCAGATCACTAGATGCTGGTGTAGATCACTGGATGCTGGTGTAGATCACTGGATGCTGAGGTAGATCACTGGATGCTGGTGTAGATCACTTGATGCTGGTGTAGATCAGTGGATGCTGGTGTAGTTCACTGGAGGCTGGGGTAGATCACTGGATGCTTGGGTAGATCACTGGATGCTGGTGTAGATCACTGGATGCTAGGGTAGATAACTGGATGCTGGGGTAGATCACTGGATGCTGGGGTAGATCACTGGATGTTGGGGGAGATTACTGGATGCTTTGGTAGATCACTGGATGCTGGTGTAGATCATTGGATGCTGAGGTAGATCACGAGATGCTGGTGTAGATCACTGGCTGCTGGGGTAGATCACTGGATGCTGGTGTAGATCACTGGATGCTGGGGTAGATCACTGGATGCTGGTGTAGATCATTGGATTCTGGTGTAGATCACTGGTTGCTGGTGTAGATCACTGGATGCTGGTGAAGATCACTGGATGCTGGTTTAGATCTCTAGATAATGGTGTAGATCACTGGATACTGGTGTAGATCACTGTTTGCTGAGGTAGATCACTGGATGTTGGGTAGATCACTGGATGCTGGGGTAGATCGCTGGATGCTGGTGCAGATCAGTGGATGCTGGGGTAGATCAATGTATGCTGGGGTAGATCACTTGATACTGGGGTAGATCACTAGATGCTGGTGTAGATCACTGGATGCTGGTGTAGATCACTGGATGCTGTGGTAGATCACTGGATGCTGGTGTAGATCACTTGATGCTGGTGTAGGTCGGTGGATGCTGGTGTAGTTCACTGGAGGCTGGGGTATATCACTGGATGCTTGGGTAGATCACCGGATGCTGGAGTAGATCACTGGTTTCTGGGGTCCATCACTAATGCTGGTGTAGATCACTGGATGCGAGGGTAGATAACTGGATGCTGGGGTAGATCACTGGGTGCTGGAGTAGATCACTGGATGTTGGGGGAGATTACTGGATGCTTGGGTAGATCACTGGATGCTTGTGTAGATCACTGGATTCTTGAGATCATTGGATGGTGGCATAGATCACTGGATGGTGGGGTAGATCACTGGATACTGGGGTAGATCACTGGATGCTGGGGTAGATCACTGGATGCTGGTGTAGATCACTGGATGCTGGGGTAGATCAGTGGATGCTGGGGTAGGTCACTGGATGCTGGTGTAGATCACTGGATGCTGAGGTAGATCATTGGATGCTGGGGTAGATCACTGGATGCTGGTGTAGATCACTGGATGCTGAGGTAAATCACTGGATGCTTGGGTAGATCACTGGATGGTGGCATAGATCACTGGATGTTGGGGTAGATCACTGGATGGTGGGGTAGATCACTGGATGCTGTTGTAGATCACTGGATGCTTGTGTAGATCACTGGATAGTGGGGTAGATCACTGGATGCTCTGGTAGATCACTGGATGCTGGTGTAGATCACTGGAGCTTGGGTAGATCAGTGGATGCTGGTGTAGATCATTGGATGCTGAAGAAGTTCACTGGATGCTGGTGTAGATCACGGGATGCTGAGGTAGATCACTGGATGCTGGGGTAGATCAATTGATGCTGGGGCAGATCACTGGATGATGGTGTAGATCACTAGATGCCGAGGTAGATCACTGGATGCTTGGGTAGATCACTGGATGCTGGTGTAGATCAGTGGATGCTGGTGTAGATCACTGGATACTGGGGTAGATCACTGGATGCTGGTGTAGATCACTGGATGCTGGTGTAGATCACTGGGTGTTGAGGTAGATCACTGGATGCTGGTGTAGATCAGAGGATACTGGTGTAGATCACTGGATGCTGGTGTAGTTCACTGGATGCTGGTGTAGATCACTGGATGCTCCGGAAGGTCACTGGATGCTTGGGTAGATCGCTGGATGCTGGTGTAGATCACTGAATGCTTGGGTAGATCACTGGATACTGGGGAAGATCACTAGATGCTGGTGTAGATCACTGGATGCTGGTGTAGATCACTGGATGCTGTGGTAGATCACTGGATGCTGGTGTAGATCACTTGATGCTGGTGTAGGTCGGTGGATGCTGGTGTAGTTCACTGGAGGCTGGGGTATATCACTGGATGCTTGGGTAGATCACCGGATGCTGGAGTAGATCACTGGTTTCTGGGGTTCATCACTAATGCTGGTGTAGATCACTGGATGCTAGGGTAGATAACTGGATGCTGGGGTAGATCACTGGGTGCTGGAGTAGATCACTGGATGTTGGGGGAGATTACTGGATGCTTGGGTAGATCACTGGATGCTTGTGTAGATCACTGGATTCTTGAGAAGATCATTGGATGGTGGCATAGATCACTGGATGGTGGGGTAGATCACTGGATACTGGGGTAGATCACTGGATGCTGGGGTAGATCACTGGATGCTGGTGTAGATCACTGGATGCTGGGGTAGATCAGTGGATGCTGGGGTAGGTCACTGGATGCTGGTGTTGATCACTGGATGCTGAGGTAGATCATTGGATGCTGGGGTAGATCACTGGATGCTGGTGTAGATCACTGGATGCTGAGGTAAATCACTGGATGCTTGGGTAGATCACTGGATGGTGGCATAGATCACTGGATGTTGGGGTAGATCACTGGATGGTGGGGTAGATCACTGGATGCTGTTGTAGATCACTGGATGCTTGTGTAGATCACTGGATAGTGGGGTAGATCACTGGATGCTCTGGTAGATCACTGGATGCTGGTGTAGATCACTGGAGCTTGGGTAGATCAGTGGATGTTGGTGTAGATCATTGGATGCTGAAGAAGTTCACTGGATGCTGGTGTAGTTCACTGGATGCTGAGGTAGATCACTGGATGCTGGGGTAGATCAATTGATGCTGTGGCAGATCACTGGATGATGGTGTAGATCACTAGATGCCGAGGTAGATCACTGGATGCTTGGGTAGATCACTGGATGCTGGTGTAGATCAGTGGATACTGGTGTAGATCACTGGATACTGCGGTAGATCACTGGATGCTGGTGTAGATCACTGGATGCTGGTGTAGATCACTGGATGTTGAGGTAGATCACTGAATGCTGGTGTAGATCAGAGGAAACTGGTGTAGATCACTGGATGCTGGTGTAGTTCACTGGATGCTGGTGTAGATCACTGGATGCTCCGGAAGGTCACTGGATGCTTGGGTAGATCGCTGGATCCTGGTGTAGATCACTGAATGCTTGGGTAGATCACTGGATACTGGGGAAGATCACTGGATGCTGGGGTAGATCACTGGATGCTGGTATAGATCACTTAATGCTTGCGTAGATCACTGGATACTGGGGAAGATCACTGGATGCTGGGGTAGATCACTGGATGCTGGTGTAGATCACTGGATACTGGGGTAGATCACTGGATGCTGTTGTAGATCACTGGATGCTGGTGTAGATCACTGGATGTTGAGGTAGATCACTGGATGCTGGTGTAAATCAGAGGATACTGGTGTAGATCACTGGATGCTGGGGTAGATCGCTTGATGCTGGTGTAGATCACTGGATGCTGGTGTAGATCACTGGATACTGGGGTAGATCACTGGATGGTGGTGTAGATCACTGGATGCTGGTGTAGATCACTGGATGTTGAGGTAGATCACTGGATGCTGGTGTAGATTCGAGGATACTGGTGTAGATCACTGGATGCTGGTGTAGTTCACTGGATGCTGGTGTAGATCACTGGATGCTCCGGAAGCTCAATGGATGCTTGGGTAGATCGCTGGATGCTGGTGTAGATCACTGAATGCTTGGGTAGATCACTGGATACTGGGGAAGATCACTGGATGCTGGGGTAGATCACTGGATGCTGGTATAGATCACTTAATGCTTGGGTAGATCACTGGATACTGGAGAAGATCACTGGATGCTGGGGTAGATCACTGGATGCTGGTGTAGATCACTTGATGCTTTGGTAGATCACTGGATGCTGGGACAGATCTCTGGATACTGGGGTAGATCACTGGATGCTGTGGTAGATCACTGGATGCTGGGGTAGATCACTGGATGCTGGGGTAGATCACTGGATGCTGGTGTTGATCACTGGATGCTCTGGTAAATCACTGGATGCTGGTGTAGATCACTGCATGCTGTGGTAGATCGCTTGATGCTAGGGTAGATCACTGGATGCTTGGGTAGATCACTGGATGTTGGGGTAGATCACTGGTTGCTGAGATAGATCACTGGATGGTGGTGTAGGTCACTGGATGCTGGGGTAGATCTGTGAATGCTGGGGTAGATGACTGGGTGCTCAGGTAGATCACTGGATACTCTGGTAGATCACTAGATGCTGGGGTAGATCACTGGGTGCTCGGGTAGATCATTGGATGCTTGGGTAGATCACTGGATGCTTGCAGAGATCACTGGATTTTAGGGGTTGATCAGTGGAAGCTGGGGTAGATCACTTAATGCTTTGATAGATCACTGGATGCTTGGGTAGATCTGTGGACGTTGGTGTAGATCAGTGGATGGTCGGGTAGATCAGTGTTGCTGGGGAAGATCAGTGTTACTGGGGTAGATCAGTGGATACTGGGGTACATCATTGGATATTGTGGGTGGCAGTATCGAAGGCCACTTGCAGGTCTTAGGTTACCATGTCAATGAGGTTCAACACTTACATTTTGTTCTCTTGTAATCCATCAGATTAATTAGGGATGTGTCCGTTGAGTAAGATCTAAATCCTGATTGATAGCTATGGAGAATGTTGTTGCCAATAAGGTACTTAACAACTTGGCAGTACACCGCTCTCTCTAGAATTTTGGATATTATCCTGATTATACTAACAGGCCTATAGTAGTTGCTTACATCAGACCTACTATTTTTCTTAAAGCGTGGAGTAACTCTGGCCTCCTTGAACTCCTCTGGTAACATCCTGGGTGTTATTTGACTGGTGTTGGCCACATCCTGGGTGTTAGTGGACTGGTGCATGTCACATCCTGGGTGTTAGTTAACTGGTGTGGGTCACATCCTGGGTGTTAGTGGATTGGTGTGGGTCACATCCTGTTAGTGGACTTATATGGGTCGCATCGTGGGTGTTAGTTGTTTACCTGGAGTTTACCTGGAGAGAGTTCCGGGGGTCAACGCCCCCGCGGCCCGGTCTGAGACCAGGCCTCCTGGTGGATCACAGCCTGATCAACCAGGCTGTTGCTGCTGGCTGCACGCAAACCAACATACGAGCTACAGCCCGGCTGATCCGGAACTGACTTTAGGTGCTTGTCCAGTGCCAGCTTGAAGACTGCCAGGGGTCTGTTGGTAATCCCCCTTATGTGTGCTGGGAGGCAGTTGAACAGTCTCGGGCCCCTGACACTTATTGTATGGTCTCTTAACGTGCTAGTGACACCCCTGCTTTTCATTGGGGGGATGGTGCATCGTCTGCCAAGTCTTTTGCTTTCGTAATGAGTGATTTTCGTGTGCAAGTTCGGTACTAGTCCCTCTAGGATTTTCCAGGTGTATATAATCATGTATCTCTCCCTCCTGCGTTCCAGGGAATACAGGTTTAGGAACCTCAAGCGCTCCCAATAATTGAGGTGTTTTATCTCCGTTATGCGTGCCGTGAAAGTTCTCTGTACATTTTCTAGGTCGGCAATTTCACCTGCCTTGAAAGGTGCTGTTAGTGTGCAGCAATATTCCAGCCTAGATAGAACAAGTGACCTGAAGAGTGTCATCATGGGCTTGGCCTCCCTAGTTTTGAAGGTTCTCATTATCCATCCTGTCATTTTTCTAGCAGATGCGATTGATACAATGTTATGGTCCTTGAAGGTGAGATCCTCCGACATGATCACTCCCAGGTCTTTGACGTTGGTGTTTCGCTCTATTTTGTGGCCAGAATTTGTTTTGTACTCTGATGACGATTTAATTTCCTCATGTTTACCATATCTGAGTAATTGAAATTTCTCATCGTTGAACTTCATATTGTTTTCTGCAGCCCACTGAAAGATTTGGTTGATGTCTGCCTGGAGCTTTGCAGTGTCTGCAATGGAAGACACTGTCATGCAGATTCGGGTGTCATCTGCAAAGGAAGACACGGTGCTGTGGCTGACATCCTTGTCTATGTCGGATATAAGGATGAGGAACAAGATGGGAGCGAGTACTGTGCCTTGTGGAACAGAGCTTTTCACCGTAGCTGCCTCGGACTTTACTCTGTTGACGACTACTCTCTGTGTTCTGTTAGTGAGGAAATTATAGATCCATCGACCGACTTTTCCTGTTATTCCTTTAGCACGCATTTTGTGCGCTATTACGCCATGGTCACACTTGTCGAAGGCTTTTGCAAAGTCTGTATATATTACATCTGCATTCTTTTTGTCTTCTAGTGCATTTAGGACCTTGTCGTAGTGGTCCAATAGTTGAGACAGACAGGAGCGACCTGTTCTAAACCCATGTTGCCCTGGGTTGTGTAACTGATGGGTTTCTAGATGCGTGGTGATCTTGCTTCTTAGGACCCTTTCAAAGATTTTTATGATATGGGATGTTAGTGCTATTGGTCTGTAGTTCTTTGCTGTTGCTTTACTGCCCCCTTTGTGGAGTGGGGCTGTTAGATTGTTAGATTGTTAGTTGTGCTGTTAGATTGTAGAAGGTCCGAGTGTTTTCCATATGGTCTCCCGATCTTGGCTTCCTGTCTTGAGAGTGTCTGGGCCCTATGTCTACCATGGGAGTAGGTACAAGTACCTCCTTATGTTCTATGTCTGTAATGGGAGGAGGTGCAAGTGCCTCCTCATCTTCTGTCTACCATGGGAGAAGGTACAAGTACCTCCTCATCTGTCTTCCATGTGAGGAGGTACAAGTACCTCCTCATCTTCTATGTCTACCATGGGAGGAGGTACAAGTACCTCCTCATCTTCTGGGACCAACTGCCCCCAGGCCTAGCCCCATTCCCCACCCTCACGGGGCTTGTACAGAGAAGCTTGGTCTCTGGTCTGCCATCTTCCTCACCCCATGGGGGCACGTCGGAACAGCAGTCTTGAGAGTTGCAGGTGGTAGGAAGCTCTAGCTCAGGCACTTTCCCCGCCCTAGAAGGGCTGGTCATGATGGTCCTCTTCCACAACACGGTAGCTACAATCCAACAGTATGAATTTTTATGACTTATTAGTCAAGATAAATGGGTAGGCCTACAAATTAGTTGGTTCAGAACCCCCCAGTACACGACGCTGCTTCAGCCACTCATATATTGAAGATTATCTTAGATACCTTAAACAACTTACTTAATAAAACACTTTAGTTACCCTTCAACATATTTTTTTTGTTAACGTAGATCATAAACATTAAAATTTTTTTGTCTCACCTAAAATTTGTATCAGGATTTTTATAACATCTTTAAAAGAATCAAATTAGTCGTTAAAGTTTAATGTCTTATTTGTAAGTAATCTTACTTACTAAAAATTGTTTTTAATGATTATAAAATTAAAAGATATTAACATAACAATTTGTTCCTTAGTAAATCACTTTCTATTATTGTTAATATTCGACGAGATTTAGTCGACTTTACGATGTTTTTCTGTGCAAAAATTATAATTTTGGAAACCCGTTGGGTTATAAATGTTATTTATTTTAATAATTATTCAGTTGCTGACAGGTTATCAAGTGACGTCATGGTATTTAGTGTGAGGAGGAGGGTGAATACCTTTGGTAAAGAGTTAGTTAGTTAAAGATTAGCCGGTATTCTCCCGGCCCGGGCCTTTTCCAAGTGGTGGCCCGGCCTTGGCTCCCTCTTTAGGGAGTGTCTGAGACCTAAGTCTCCCATGGGAGGAGGCACAAGTACCTCCTCATCTTTGGGACCAACTGTCCCCAGGCCTAGCCACAAGCTAGGCCTCTCTGGTCTGCCATCCCCGCCCCAAGGGGGTAAATGGGAATGACAGTCTTATGAGCTAAAGGCTCGGGCTCAGGCACCTACCCTACCCTAGATCGTTGGTAAAGAGCTTATTCAGGGGCGATTATGCCTGAGACTGCACAGGTATTGCTACCTAAGATTATCCGTGACACTTATGGTATATGGTATGTCAATTTAAGTATACAGTGGTCCCTCGTTGTTCGTAATTAATCCGTTCCTGGAGCCGTTACTATAAAGGAAATTTACGATTTACGAATCAATTTTCCCCATAAGAAATAATGTAAATACAATTAATCCGTTCCTGACACCCAGAAGTATTAAAACAAAAAATTTTTTAACATGAAATATACATGTAGTACATAAACAATACAATGGGAAATGATGAATGAAACATTAACAGCATAACACTTACCTTTATTGGAGATTCTTCTTAGTGTATGGGAGACTGGAGGAGGAGAGAGAGTGGATTGTTTATAGTTTGGAAGGGGAATCCCCTTTCATCAACACTTCAGGTATCATTTGCTTTTCTGGGGTTGCTTCTCTTCTCTGTTTCTTAATGCCACTAGGACCACCTTGAGAGTCACTGGAGTCCTGTCTCACAAAATAACTGTGGAGAGAGCTCTGTTTCTGGCGTCTCTTTAACACTTCCCTAAAATGGCCCAAGACTTTGTCACTACATGTTACCAACCTGGCTTGCAACAACCTTGTTAGGGTGATGTTTCTCCATAAAGCTTTCCATCTTATCCCACATAGTAAAAATCTCTTTAATTTCTGAAGAAGGCACCTTCTTCCATCTCTCTTCCTCCTCCTCTGCAGCAAGATTCTGAGCTGCGATGTGTTGCTCTTCCTGCTGAAGCTCTTGCAGCTCCTCAGTGGCGAGCTCTTCATTGTGGTCTTCCACCAATTCTTCCACATCCTCCAAACTCACATCCAACCCCATGGAACTCCCCAGTACCACAATTGATTTTACAACAGACATAGGCTCATTAGGGTCAGTCCCAAATTCTTCAAAATCCCTCTAGTCGACACAATCTGGCCACAATTTTCTCCAGGCAAAGTTCAAAGTCCTGGCAGTCACTCCCTCCCAAGCCATACCTATAAGGGTTATGCATTGGAGAATGCTGAAGTGTTCTCTCCAAAATTCCCTTAGGGTCAAGTGAGTGTCTGTGGTCACAGTCAAGCACCTGTGAAACATTGCTTTTGTGTAGAGATTTTAAAGTTTGCAATAACCTGCTGGTCCATGGGTTGGAGGAGAGGAGTGGTATTCGGGGGCAAGAACTTTACTGCGATGAACCCAAACTCCTCGAAAATTAGGTCATCCAAGTTTGGAGGATGAGCAGGTGCATTGTCCATTACTAGCAGGCACTTGAGATCCAATTTCTTTTCCAGGAGATACTCCTTCACACTAGGGCCAAACACTTCATTGAACCACTCGACGAAAATTTCCCTCGTGACCCATGCTTTACTATTAGATTTCCAAAACACACACAATTTACTCTTCATAACATTGTTTTTCCTGAACACTCTGGGATTTTCAGAATGGTACACTAGTAATGGCTTCACTTTGAAATCCCCACTAGCATTAGCACAGAACATTAGCGTCAGCCTGTCTTTCATAGGCTTGTGTCCTGGCATTGCCTTTTCCTCTTGTGTAATGAAGGTCCTCTTTGGCATTTTCTTCCAAAAGAGGCCTGTTTTGTCACAACTGAACACTTGTTCAAGTTTCAGTCCTTCAGCCTCTATGTACTCCTGGAATTCATGCACATATTTTTCAGCTGCCTTGTGGACCGAACTGGCAGCCTCACCATGCCTTACCACACTGTGTATGCCAGTACGGTTCATAAATCTCTCAAACCAGCCTTTGCTGGCCTTGAATTCACTCACTTCACCACTATTTGCAGGTAATTTCTTTACCAAATCTTCATGCAACTGCCTAGCCTTTTCACAAATAAACGAAGTCATAAGAGTATCTCCTGCTAATTGTTTCTCATTTATCCACACCAATAATAACTTCTCAACCTCTTCCAGTACTGGTGATCTCATTTTTGTCAGCATAGTTACTCCCTTTGCAACAACAGCATCCTTTATTTCATTTTTCTTGGCCACTATGGAACATAAGGTTGTGTAGGGTTTCTTATACATCCTGGACAGTTCGGCCACACTTGTACCACTTTCATAGTGTTCAATGATGGTTTTCTTAAATTCAGTCGTATTTCTCACCTTCTTTACCACAGGCTTGGCACTAGGAGCTTTCTTTGGAGCCATGGTAGCTTATTTAGTACTTTCAAGCTCTAAAATAAATGGAATATTATGAAATATTTCGCTAGAGCACATGAGGGGACCTTCGCTCACTGGTAAACAATGCCAGCGGGGATAGGGAGATGAAGAAACCCTTCATGGGCCTTCTCTCTAAGGAAATCAAGGACATCATCAAGAGGGACATTGGTGAAGAGGGACTCAACGTCAAGACTAAGCATCTTACAGGTTGGGAGAGAGCGAATCCGTTCAATGAAGTCTTGAGAGTGACGGAGGTGGGCAGGAGAAAGTCAAGAAAAGTGTTCTTATCTCCCTCTTTCTCCATGCCCTCCGCATCTGTGATCCTCAGTTCCTTCCAGCAGAAATTTCCACTCTTCATAATTCGTTCTCCCGTCTTGGCTACCCTTCCCATTTCATAGACTCTGCCCTCTCATGTGCTAAACGCAATTTCTTCTCTCCCAAACTCTCTACTCATGAGAACTCTTCTATCCTCTGCCTTCCCTTCTTTCTAATCTCAACAATTCTCTCCGTCCCTTAGACATCAAGCTTACCTTCCGCCAGACTAACACTCTTCGCACTAATCTCGTTCATACCTCTCCTCCCTCTACAAATGTTCCTGGTGTCTACTCTATTTCTTGCTCCTCCTGTCCTCTTCAATACTTCGGAGAAACTGGTCGATCTCTTTCTGACAGACTTAGGGAGCACAAAAATAGTGTTAGGCTTGCCGACACTAACAATGCTCTTTTCTGTCACGTCAGAGATCATAGCCATCCTATTGACTGGTCTTCTGCTAAAACTGTCTTCCCTACTTCCAACTCGAACAGTCGCCATCTAGTTGAATCCTCTCTAATGCACAACTTTCCTTGTATGAACCTTAGCCCTGGCTTCGTCTCTGTAGATGCCTTCCTCTCCCACTACATTGTAAAATGCTCCAAACTTCAGAACACCCGTGACTTAACCTGAATCCTCATTTTTTTTTTTCTTTTTTTTTTTCTTCCCCTTTCCTTTGCTCCTCTGGGTTGTCTTTCTCTCTCATGTCTCGTGTTTCTGTTCCTTCTTCATTTATTTCACCATTTCCCTTTCACGCACCTCTGTGCGCTTGCTCTCCCTCTGTGGGCATCTAGCTATCTTGCAGTGCTCCCCTTCCTTTGTATTTGACTGGTTCGTCCTTTTTATTTCCCACTTCTACGACTACCACTACTACTACCTCTTCTTCTACTACTACTACAACTATTGATGAAACTGAGACACATGTGTGGCGTCTGGTTGTCTTTGTTGTGGACGTTTCACCATCCAGTGGCTGGCTGGATGGTGAAATGTCTATGATGGGGATGCCCGGGTGTTGTGCATGTGTCTTAATTTCATCTTGTCGGTATTATATACAACTCTTGTACTACTACTACTACTATTACTACTACCACCACCTCTTCCTGCCTATATATAGCCGTCCTGCTCCACCTCTGGTTAGTGTGACTTTGTCAATGGTCCAAGTCGGACCGAAACGTCGTCGTAAGCTTCTCTCTTTTATGTGCGGGTTATTTGTGTATCGTTACAGTCACGGTATTGTGCCTTTTTTGTTATCTAAGGTGTATGCCAATAAATGTTAATGGTTTATGTGCTAGTGGTAAGTGTGAATGGTTGAGAGGATTGCTGTATCGTTACAAGGTGGATATTGCTTTTATACAGGAGCATAACTTGAAAGCTGGAAAATTGCTGGAGGTGAATGGATACCGGGCTTATGTAATGCCAACTACATGTTTAAAAGGGGGAGTGTTTTAATTTGTTTTGCAACGGTTTGAGGGGGGTGAGGGAAGAATAATGAGGGTGGATGGGTGGTGGATGCGTGAACGCGTGTCTTTTGTTGGAGTATATGCACCGGTGGAGAGCGATGTGAGGGTAAAATGGCATTTGTAAGGGATGATCTTGTGTATTTTTGAGAGCGCTACCCAGGGTAGCATTGATCGGGGGAGATTGTATAATAAGGAGAATTGACGTGACGCCAAAGAGGGCAGGATATTTCTCGAACATGTTGAGAAATTTGTGTAGAGACACTGGGGTAAGAGATGCATTTTGGGGTGGAACAGGTGAAGTGCAACATACATATGCAGCTAGATTGGACAGGATCTATATAACACAAGGGGTTTCAGTAGAGTCTTTTCACACCATAGAAGCAATTTATTCAGATCACAGGGCAGTGGTGGTGGGGGTGGCATGGGATTCGTTAGCGAAATGGTTCGAAAGGTACTAGAAGTTAAACACGCGACTCCTAGAAGAAGAGGAAGTGGAGGAGGGGTTTGCTTTGTTGTGGAGGAAGCTAAGTGAGGACACGAAGGGGGTTGATAATGTGGTACGTTGGTGGGACAGTGTGGCCAAGGAGAAGATTCGTTGGTTTTATGTGGGTGAGGGGAAGCGTATAAATCAACTGAAGTATGGACTAACAAATTATTTGGAAAGTAGAATAGGGTACTATCATGAGCAAGGTGCGGTGGGGGTGGGTATTCCAGACAGAGGCAATGGATGATCTGAAGAGAAGGTTAAGGGAGGTGCAGGAGGAGCAATTTCATGCAGTGAGGGTGCAGGTGGGAGTGGAGGAAGTGCTTTGGGGAGATAAACCATCGGCATGTGTGTTGCAGAGACAACAGCAAAGGAGGACAGCGACCACGATAGCAGGTTTGAAAGTGCACTCTGAGGTGAGAGGTTTCAGGGAGGAGCAGGTGTTAAAACAACGGAGGGGATGAGTATGTTCGTGGATGAGTGGTATGGGCAATATTGGAGAAGTAAAGGGATAGATAAAAAGGATCTCCATGGGGTGTGTGGAGTAGTGCCATTAGCTCTGGGGAGAAAGGACAGGGAAGCTCTGGGTGGTGCTATTGAAGAGGGGGAGATATGGAGAGGGATTGTAGACAAGAGCAGGGGCAAAGCACCAGGTATTAATGGACTACCGAGTGAATTTTACTTAAAAAATTGGGATCTGTTACGGGTTTTTTTAGTAAAGTTGTTCAATAGGATGAAAGAGGGGGAGAATTGGGGGAGATGGAAAGTACGTGGATTGTTGTGCTTGTGCCTAAGGGTAAGGTGCAGGGTACACTTAGGGAATACAGGGCAATTACTCTCATGCTGCCCAAAATGCCTAGCCATGCTAGGTGTCCTAGTGGCCCCCTCTGTAATTAGTATTTTATATGTAAACTACACAATACCCAAAACCTGTAAACCCCACATTGTAACCTTAATAGAGAATAAACTTGAACTGAATGTGTTCAGACTATAAATTGTTCATGAAGGTATTGAGGAATAGGTTAAAATGTGTAGTGGGAAGAGTAGTTTCAGAAGGTCAACTAGGGTTGCTGGGACGGTCGATGGTGCTGGGGCACAGGATACTTAAGGGGTTTGTTGAGGGTTTTGAGGGAATGCAGGAAGGGGGTGGTATGGTGGCGCTTGATTGGTAAGGTGCTTATGATCAGGTGGAAAGGGAGGATTTAAGACAGATCCTAAGCAAACAAGGTTTTGGGGATGAGATTGTGGGTTGGGCTGAAATGTTGTATAAGGGGGTAAAAGCGAGAATTCAGATCAATGGATGTGTGAGGGGTGTGGTGAACATGGATCGGGGCTTGAGGGGGGCCTTGGGGAAATAAATGTAGGTTTTTTGTTTACCATCCAATTTCCTCCAGTTTTGGTGCACAAGACAAAGTGTTTTCATTATTTCTTGAAAATATTTATCAAAAATATACCTCAAACAACAACTGAGAAAAGACTGAAAAAGAACTGATTTACTGAAAATGCAGTTTGGCAGGAAGGTAGTCCTACATGGGACGACGTAAGGTTGTTTGGACACTTGGTGCCGAGAGAACAATGCTGTACTAATTTTGTACATTGCCAGACCTCTAAATAACTTATCTTCATTTCACAAAAAAAATAAAGTTTGTTAGTTCTTAGAATGTTGCAAAAAATCTGCCCTTTACTCCCACATAACTCCCAAAGTGTCAGCGTGCCTCGTTGTACTCCGGGTTTTCTCGAGTTTTCACGGTCGCTCTTACGTGCTAGAACTTGAATTTGTGTCATCAATCCTATACGATACATCCCTCTAGCGCCTGGAACCAATCTTGGGCGGAAAACATTATATACTGAGTCAAAAAAGGAGAATTAGTGTGCACTACCTAGCAGAGTTTACTGCCAGAGGGGAATCATAGGCCTGAGTTCCGTGTGGAAAAAAATAATAATAATTGAACTTTTCGTGTCAGAGGAAAGAAAGTCTCCCTGATAACATTGAGTATACATAGTGTATAGTGTATACTACAGTGGCTCCCTAGTATATTGATGATAAAGGCTAAAGTGTCATTTGAAAACAGGTGAATTTGTAAATGAAGTGATAAGCCTATAGAGGCAGGTGCCAGAAATCGCCAGAAACTTACCACAGGTCAGCTGTTTTTAATAATCTTCCTGGCTTGCTAGTGTACTCGCATATAATCTAGTGATACCAGTGAATAGCAGAATACAGTGTTGTAGTAGCAACTAACCAGTATTATAATGGTACTTAGTGGAGTGGAGTGACTTTCATTAGTTTCTTTTTCTTGAAATACCAGACGTATACTGTGAATTTCATATAACCTGTAGTTACCAGCGATCGCAATATACACAACGAGAAGCAAATATTACTACACAAAAAGCGTCCTTCCTCCAAAATTTCCACCAGTCAACTATAGTGATTATTATTATTATAATCAAAAAGAAGCGCTAAGCCACAAGGGCTAACTATAGTGATAATATAGCATTTATTGTGGTGGAGACGGAAAAAAAATAGAAAAGCTAGATACAGTGATTGATAAACAAGGGTGGAGGTCGACCGTTCATCATTGTAGGAGCTGCCAGAAATCACCGGTTTCTTCAACACGCAAGTTATACTCTTGTATCAATCAAATCACATATTACTCGGGTAGATAATTTCCAGTAGATCCTTCATGTGTTAGCCCAAATCACCGACCAGTATGTTTTAAATAAGCGACCCACTGATCAGATCAGATCGACTGGTCCGAACCCTTGACTGGTCCGAACCCTTGACTGGTCCGAACCCTTGACTGGTTTCAAAAGGTTTCGTTGGACAATAAAGCAGACTGTAAACGGATGGGGTTGTAGGCGCCCTTATAAACACAAACATTAAATATATATCAGGAACGTGCACGGTAAGCTGTCCAATATACAAAAACAGTTAGAAACAGAAATACAAATAGCTAGAGCTTCATTTAAGGAGGTTATTAATAGAATATTCAAGAGGTTGCTAGTAGAATTGCAGTAAATCAACCATTCAAATCATTATGAAGCTGTGTGTAGTCTGTGGTCAGTCAAACAAACGGGCTTCCACATGGATAAATTGTCATTTTTGTGGAAATTGGTGTCACGCCCCTTGTGCAGATATCCAAGAACTAGCTACAAGCAGTATTAAAACAGGGAAATGTTTTTGGGTATGCCCAAATGAGATAAATCTGTGGACTAAAATCACAAGGGTATTAAAAGAGGACAACATCAAAGCTGCTTTCATTGAAAACCTGGAAGCTTTCTACAACAGATGGGAACATAAAAAGTCTGGGCTGAATGGTACTGCCCTTGATACTGGCCATGTAGTCAGAAACTGTAAGGCTGGAGATGAAGTCCTGGTAGTCAGTAAATGTGGGGCTGATAGTGCTGTCCTGGGAGACAGTAATGGTGAAGCTGGAGGTGCTGTCCTGGGAGACAGTAATGGTGAAGCTGGAGGTGCTGTCCTGGGAGACAGTAATGGTGAAGCTGGAGGTGCTGTCCTGGGAGACAGTAATGGTGAAGCTGGAGGTGCTGTCCTGGGAGACAGTAATGGTGAAGCTGGAGGTGCTGTCTTGGGAGACAGTAATGGTGAAGCTGGAGATGCTGTCCTGGGAGACAGTAATGGTG
Source organism: Cherax quadricarinatus (assembly GCF_038502225.1). Classification (NCBI taxonomy): domain Eukaryota; kingdom Metazoa; phylum Arthropoda; class Malacostraca; order Decapoda; family Parastacidae; genus Cherax; species Cherax quadricarinatus. Next base: position 4,026,152 of record NC_091389.1, on the reverse strand, counting down.
AAGCTGGAGATTTTGTCCAGGTAGTCGGGAATTATACGCAGGAAGGAATACATATAAATGACCTCATAGGGGACAGGAGCCATAGTAGGGAAACAAGTGTAGTCAAAGATAAGATAAAACCAATATTGCAAACTAGAAATACCGCAGGAAATAGCAAACAAGAGGACTCCACTAGCAATAGTGAGGATATATTACCAAAAACAACTGGTGGGAGCTCCATTGTTGGTGCTAGGGAGGATAGAAGTAAGAGAGGGAAACATGCACCAACAGGGAATACAGTCACAGAAACCCAAGGCAAACGGAAACCAAGAATGTGCACATACTATGCACTTGGTATCTGCTGGCATGGGAAATCTGGAAAAACAGATGGGACGTGCAACTATGACCACCCTAGAAAATGCCATGCCCATATAACAACAGGAAAATGCAAACTCCCTTCCTGTAAGCTTTTTCACCCTAAACTGTGTACCTCTTCAGTACAGGAAAGACTGTGCTATAACTTAAATTGCCAGGCATACCATCGAAAGGGGACAAAAAGATACAAAACATCCAGGCCATGGGAAAACCTGGGTAGCCACAGCCACTCAAGAGGGAGAGGTTTTTTAGTGCCAGGAAGGAAAAAAAACTGGCAGGAAATGGCAGAAATCGTACACCAAATCTAGTCATTCCTGGAGTGGAACCACAGTCGATGGCCTCCACTCCAAACCAACAGATATAGATACTAATGCCGGAAAAAAAATCCCCCTGTCCGCCTGGAGCCTTGCAGTGTCTGCAATGGAAGACACTGTCATGCAGATTCGGGTGTCATCTGCAAAGGAAGACACGGTGCTGTGGCTGACATCCTTGTCTATGTCGGATATGAGGATGAGGAACAAGATGGGAGCTAGTACTGTGCCTTGTGGAACAGAGCTTTTCACCGTAGCTGCCTCGGACTTTACTCTGTTGACGACTACTCTCTGTGTTCTGTTAGTGAGGAAATTATAGATCCATCGACCAACTTTTCCTGTTATTCCTTTAGCGCGCATTTTGTGCGCTATTACGCCATGGTCACACTTGTCGAAGGCTTTTGCAAAGTCTGTATATATTACATCTGCATTCTTTTTGTCTTCTAGTGCATTTAGGACCTTGTCGTAGTGATCCAGTAGTTGAGACAGACAGGAGCGACCTGTTCTAAACCCATGTTGCCCTGGGTTGTGTAACTGATGGGTTTCTAGATGGGTGGTGATCTTGCTTCTTAGGACCCTTTCAAAGATTTTTATGATATGGGATGTTAGTGCTATTGGTCTGTAGTTCTTTGCTGTTGCTTTACTGCCCCCTTTGTGGAGTGGGGCTATGTCTGTTGTTTTTAGTAACTGAGGGACGACCCCCGTGTCCATGCTCCCTCTCCATAGGATGGAAAAGGCTCGTGATAGGGGCTTCTTGCAGTTCTTGATGAACACAGAGTTCCATGAGTCTGGCCCTGGGGCAGAGTGCATGGGCATGTCATTTATCGCCTGTTCGAAGTCATTTGGCGTCAGGATAACATCGGATAGGCTTGTGTTAATCAAATTTTGTGGCTCTCTCATAAAAAATTCATTTTGATCTTCGACTCTCAGTCTGGTTAGCGGCTTGCTAAAAACTGAGTCATATTGGGACTTGAGTAGCTCAGTCATTTCCTTGCTGTCATCTGTGTAGGACCCATCTTGTTTAAGTAGGGGCCCAATACTGGACGTTGTTCTCGATTTTGATTTGGCATAGGAGAAGAAATACTTTGGGTTTCTTTCGATTTCATTTATGGCTTTTAGTTCTTCCCGCGATTCCTGACTCCTAAAGGATTCTTTTAGCTTAAGTTCGATGCTTGCTATTTCACTGACCAGTGTCTCCCTGCGCATTTCTGATATATTGACCTCTTTTAGCCGCTCTGTTATTCTTTTCCGTCGCCTGTAAAGGGAGCGCCTGTCTCTTTCTATTTTACATCTACTCCTCCTTTTTCTTAGAGGAATAAGCCTTGTGCATACATCGAGTGCCACCGAGTTAATCTGTTCTAGGCATAAGTTTGGGTCTGTGTTGCTTAGTATATCTTCCCAGCTTATATCGGTTAGGACTTGGTTTACTTGGTCCCACTTTATGTTTTTGTTATTGAAGTTGAATTTGGTGAATGCTCCCTCGTGACTAGTCTCATTTTGTCGGTCTGGGGCTCCACGCATACATGTCTGAACCTCAATTATGTTGTGATCTGAGTATATTGTTTTTGATATGGTGACATTTCTTATCAGATCATCATTGTTAGTGAAGATGAGGTCTAGTGTATTCTCCAGTCTAGTAGGCTCTATTATTTGCTGGTTTAAATTGAATTTTGTGCAGAGATTTAAAAGCTCGTGTGAGTGTGAGTTTTCATCAGAGCTGCCTCCTGGTGTTATTACTGCAACAATATTATTTGCTATATTCCTCCATTTTAGGTGCCTTAAGTTGAAATCCCCCAGGAGCAAGATGTTGGGTGCAGGAGCTGGAAGATTTTCCAGACAGTGGTCAATTTTTAACAGCTGTTCCTGGAATTGCTGGGATGTTGCATCCGGAGGCTTGTAGACTACCACAATGACTAGGTTTTGGTTCTCGACCTTTACTGCTAAAACTTCCACTACGTCATTTGAGGCATTAAGCAGTTCTGTGCAAACAAGTGACTCTGCAATGTACAGGCCAACCCCCCCCCTTTTGCCTGTTCACTCTGTCACATCTGTATAGGTTGTAACCTGGGATCCATATTTCGTTGTCCAAGTGATCCTTTATGTGGGTCTCAGTGAAAGCCGCGAACATTGCCTTTGCCTCTGCAAGCAGTCCACGGATGAAAGGTATTTTGTTGTTTATTGCTGGCTTTAGACCCTGTATATTTGCAAAGAAGAATGTTATCGGACTGGTGGTATTGTTGGTACTGGGGGGGGATTTTTTTTCCGGCATTAGTATCTGTATCTGTTGGTTTGGAGTGGAGGCCATCGACTGTGGTTCCACTCCAGGAATGACTGGATTTGGTGTACGATTTCTGCCATTTCCTGCCAGTTTTTTTTCCTTCCTGGCACTAAAAAACCTCTCCCTCTTGAGTGGCTGTGGCTACCCAGGTTTTCCCATGGCCTGGATGTTTTGTATCTTTTTGTCCCCTTTAGATGGTATGCCTGGCAATTTAAGTTATAGCACAGTCTTTCCTGTACTGAAGAGGTACACATTTCAGGGTGAAAAAGCTTACAGGAAGGGAGTTTGCATTTTCCTGTTGTCATATGGGCATGACATTTTCTAGGGTGGTCATAGTTGCATGTCCCATCTGTTTTTCCAGATTTCCCATGCCAGCAGATACCAAGTGCATAGTATGTGCACAGGCTTGGTTTCCGTTTGCCTTGGGTTTCTGTGACTGTATTCCCTGTTTGTGCATGTTTCCCTGTCTTATTCCTATCCTCCTTAGCACCAACAATGGAGCTCCCACCAGTTGTTTTTGGTAATTTATCCTCACTATTGCTATTGGAGTCCTCTTGTTTGCTATTTCCTGCGGTATTTCTGGTTTGCAATATTGGTTTTATCTTATCTTTGACTACACTTGTTTCCCTACTATGGCTCCTGTCCTCTATGAGGTCATTTATATGTATTCCTTCCTGCGTATAATTCCCGACTACCTGGACAAAATCTCCAGCTTCACCATTACTGTCTCCCAGGACAGTATCTCCAGCTTCACCATTTCTGTCTCCCAGGACAGCACCTCCAGCTTCACCATTACTGTCTCCCAGGACAGCACTATCAGCCCCACATTTACTGACTACCAGGACATCACCTCCAGCCTTACAGTTTCTGACTACATGGCCAGTATCAAGGGCAGTACCATTCAGCCCGGACTTTTTTTGTTCCCATCTGTTGTAGAAAGCTTCCAGGTTTTCTATGAAAGCAGCTTTGATGTTATCCTCTTTTAATACCCTTGTGATTTTAGTCCACAGATTTTCCTCATTTGGGCATACCCAAAAACACTTCTCTGTTTTAATACTGCTTGTAGCTAGTTCTGGGATATCTGCACAAGGAGCGTGACACCAATTTCCACAAAAATGACAATTTATCCATGTGGTAGCCCGTTTGTTTGACTGACCACAGACTACACACAGCTTCATAATGATTTGAATGGTTGATTTACTGCAAGTCTACTAGCAACCTCTTGAATATTATATTAATAACCTTAAATGAAGCTCTAGCTATTTGTATTTCTGTTTCTAACTCTTTTTGTATATTGGACAGCTTACCGTCACGTTCCTGATTTTTAATGTTTGTGTTTATAAGGGCGCCTACAAACCCATCCGTTTACAGTCTGCTTTATTGTCCAACGAAACTGTTTGAAACCAGTCCCGGGTTCGGACCAGTCAAGGGTTCGGACCAGTCAAGGGTTCGGACCAGTCGATCTGCTCTGATCAGTGGGTCACTTATTTAAAACATACTGGTCGGTGATTTGAGCTAACACATGAAGGATCTACTGGAAATTATCTACCCGAGTAATATGTGATTTGACTGATACAAAAGTATAACTTGCGTGTTGAAGAGCCGGTGATATCTGGCAGCTCCTACAATGATGTACAGTCGACCTCTTTGTTTATCAATCGCTGTATCTGGCTTTTCTATTTTTGTTCTTCCGTCTCCACCACAATAAATGCTATATTATCACTATAGTTGACTGGTGCAAATTTTGGAGGAAGGACGCTTTTTCTGTAGTAATAATTGCTTCTCGTTGTGTATATTGCGACCGCTGGTAACTACAGGTTATATGAAATTCACAGTAACGTCTCGTATTTCAAGAAAAAGAAACTAATGAAAGTCACTCCACTCCACTAAGTACCATTATAATACTGGTTAGTTGCTACTACAACACTGTATTCTGCTATTCACTGGTATCACTAGATTATATGCGAGTACACTAGCAGGCCAGGAAGATTATTAAAAACAGCTGACCTGTGGTAAGTTTCTGGCGACTTCTGGCACCTGCCTCTATAGGCTTATCACTTCATTTACAAATTCACCTGTTTTCAAATGACACTTTAGCCTTTATCATCAATATACTAGGGAGCCACTGTAGTATACACTATACACTATGTATACTCATGAGGAAATTAAATCTTCATCAGAGTACAAAACAAATTCTGGCCACAAAATAGAGCAAAACACCAACGTCAAAGACCTGGGAGTGATCATGTCGGAGGATCTCACCTTCAAGGACCATAACATTGTATCAATCGCATCTGCTAGAAAAATGACAGGATGGATAATGAGAACCTTCAAAACTAGGGAGGCCAAGCCCATGATGACACTCTTCAGGTCACTTGTTCTATCTAGGCTGGAATATTGCTGCACACTAACAGCACCTTTCAAGGCAGGTGAAATTGCCGACCTAGAAAATGTACAGAGAACTTTCACGGCGTGCATAACGGAGATAAAACACCTCAATTACTGGGAGCGCTTCAGGTTCCTAAACCTGTATTCCCTGGAACGCAGGAGGGAGAGATACATGATTATATACACCTGGAAAATCCTAGAGGGACTAGTACCGAACTTGCACACGAAAGTCACTCACTACGAAAGCAAAAGACTTGGCAGACGATGCACCATCCCCCCAATGAAAAGCAGGGGTGTCACTAGCACGTTAAGAGACCATACAATAAGTGTCAGGGGCCCGAGACTGTTCAACTGCCTCCCAGTACACATAAGGGGGATTACCAACAGACCTGTTGTCCAGTTCACCTAGCAGCAAATAGGTACCTGGGTGTTAGTCGACTGGTGTGGGTCGCATCCTGTGGGACAAGATTAAGGACCCCAATGGAAATAAGTTAGACAGTCCTCGATGACGCACTGACTTTCTTGGGTTATCCTGGGTGGCTAACCCTCCGGGGTTAAAAATCCGAACGAAATCTCTCTCTCTTACCCCTGGCAGTCTTCAAGCTGGCACTGGACAAGCACCTAAAGTCAGTTCCTGATCAGCCGGGCTGTGGCTCGTACGTTGGTTTGCGTGCAGCCAGCAGCAACAGCCTGGTTGATCAGGCTCTGACCCACCAGGAGGCCTGGTCACAGACCGGGCCGCGGGGGCGTTGACCCCCGGAACTCTCTTCAGGTAAATTCCAGGTAAACAATTTCTGTGAATATTATTTCATTTAATTAAGTAATAAAGGCAGAAATAGGTACCTTAGGTGAATAAGTTACTTCCGAGATATTGGCCTGGAGCGCCGGCCGGCCCACCGTCTCAAAAAAAAAAAAAAATCGCGATAATCGCGTTTGTTTGGGTGTATTTGTTAGTAAACTGATGTTCTAGTGCAGTTATCCTCTTCAAAACACCGTTTTCTCTTACTTAGAGACCAAAGAATACGACATGGAGAGCAGTAACTCATTTATATCAAAATACTCTCGACAATCTTGTAATATTATGACCTATTTTTTTCAGTCTAGAGTATATAACACGTTTGTATGTTATTTATAGTGTTTATTATATCATATTAGATCAATTCTGATAGATAAATAAGCCGTGGAGTTGAAATATAAGCTGATATAAGCGTAATAATGAAGTGATTTCTCCTGGCACTCTCTGGAGCGAGAACACTGCCCAGTGTTCCCAGATGGTTCCTGGTTGTCTCTAAGTCTACGGATAATCTCCGCCTACTGTTTTATGATGCCAAATAGTCAGTTATTTTATTAGAAAGAATAATGCAAGAAAAAGCGATAAAAAACAAGGAAAAAATTCCAAAATATATATGTGCTGTGAGCAGACTCGCTACCCACATCACCGTCACCATACCTGATATAAATGACTATAATTTCTTGTAGAAACGTCGTAGAGACCGTCGTAGAGACCGTCGTAAAGACCGTCGTAAAGACCAATAGCTGCAGCTGCAGCCGCAGCCGCAGCAACAAGGCTGCTCCTATATCTTGCCGTCCCCTGGGCCTATCCGAACTCCAGTGATGGCCAAATTTGCAAGTACTGCTGCAACAACATGCAAGGAACCTATAGTGACATAAAAACTGACGGTGACGACAACGAAATGGACTAAATATGACAGAAGAGGGACCGGCATTCAAGTACCAGACCTGCTGCCAGACGTGAACCAGACATGAGACGTTTTCCACTAAATGAAATAACTGACCTCCATATCAACTGCACCAGTGTTTAACGGGAAGACAACATGGCAGAAAACCTGATCAACTAAATCTCCAAGGAAATGCCAAGTCTGTAGGACTTTTTTCGTCAGTGCCAAACCAGGCCACCAGGCCCGGTGGCCTGGTGGCTAAAGCTCCCGCTTCACACACGGAGGGCCCGGGTTCGATTCCAGGCGGGTGGAAACATTTCGACACGTTTCCTTACACCTGTTGTCCTGTTCACCTAGCAGCAAATAGGTACCTGGGTGTTAGTCGACTGGTGTGGGTCGCATCCTGGGGGACAAGATTAAGGACCCCAATGGAAATAAGTTAGACAGTCCTCGATGACGCACTGACTTTCTTGGGTTATCCTGGGTGGCTAACCCTCCGGGGTTAAAAATCCGAACGAAATCTTATCTTATCTTAAACATGGCTGACCGGCATTCAAACAGCAGCTACTGCCAGACGTACAACTAGCGAAGTGAAATTCTCATCTTTGCTGACGTTCATCTGTTGACAGTAGCATCATATCTGTACCACCATCATATCATCTGTACCAGTGCTAACGAAAGGGAAACACAGGAGACATCGTCAAATCAACAGCACAAAACTCCAAGGTTATAGGTCAGATATCCCTCAGTGCCAGTCGTGAGAAAGAAGTGAATAGTTAAACAGTCAAGGTTAATGTTTTAGTAGCTGGCCTATATTCAGCTGACCAGTGTACAGTGAGAGAATCATAGCAGAAAAAGCCAAATATATCTATAAACTCAAGAAAAGTCAGGTTGTAGGTGGCGTTACTCCCCTCAGTGTTTTAAAAATGGCTGAGTCAGCAGAACAGGTCAGGAGACAACAACACCACACAACCCCCGATAAATGGAATTGAGGGGGATTTGGAAGGATAAAACCATTGATTAAACCTTTCTGGTCTACCAGAATGGAAAGGAGTTAGAAGTTAATTGGTGAAGCCAGACTGTGAAGTGAGGTGGGTAGGGGAAGGTGTAATAAGGGGTTAACTGTAAGGGTACCTCTTAAGTGTGAAGTTAAGGGAAAAGTGAGCAGTGAAGAGGGTTTTGAAGAGGAAATTTTACTAGTAATTCAGTGGTGATTGCTAAAGCAGATACTAAGTGTACTAGGGACTGGAAAAGAGAAATAAATATTATTGTATATGAGTAAAAGAGCGAAGAGTGAAAATGGCAGGCATTAGAGGGGTACAGGCTGCCATAATTATATTTATATTTCTTCTTCAATTCCATGAAGAAAGAAATCAGTCATGGGGGTTGGAAAAAGCGAATGGAGTAACAGCGCCCTGGACAGTAAAAGCCCAACAGCTGCCATCCTACCAGAAAAGTAAATGTCACTATCGCCGCAAGGTATGGCAACACCGCATACCCAAACAAAAACAGTGGCACACAGCTCTTATTGTAGCGCTCTTAAGTGGTGATATCCAAATTAATCCAGGACCTCAAACTATTGTGCAGAGGCAAAACAGACAGATAAATGACGGCGATAATGACGGTCTAGTAGCTAGGGATGATAACCTTAACTCCATATGTAATGCATACATAGGTCAATGTGAGACAATACAGCCATTATTATCTCAAACACTACCAAACAGATGCATACACTGTACTAAAGTACGCATGAAAAACAGAAAAGGCACCTTATGTAAAATGTGTAAGGGGTGGGTGCATGATGGATGTATGTACAATTATAGCAACGGTGCCAGAATTCATTTTGTGTGTAACAAATGCACTTTGGCACAGTTACCCTTTAGCAGTGATGACATTGATTTACCTAATTTTAATACAAATGACCCATTGCCATATATTGATGATTATGATTGTTTTATGAAAACAGGCCTTCACTTTATTCATGTCAATGCAAGATCACTTCTATCTGGGGGGGGGGGATGTGGAAGGCATTCAGGCTGAATTCGGGGAACTGGAGCACAGAGATCACCAACATCAAGAACCTTCCTTGAGGGGTCCTAAATTGGATTCTAGCTAACAAAATTAGGGCGGTAGTTATAACCATCTCTGAATCTTGGTTGGATGATACGGTGACTGACGACGAGGTCAAAATAGAAGGTTACAATATAAAACGCTTAGATAGGAACAGAAAGGGTGGTGGAGTATGTGCCTACATTAGAAATGACTTAGCTTACAACCCAAGACCTGATTTAAATAACAATAAACTGGAGATTCTATGGTTTGAAGTGCTGCTTCCCAAGACCAAACCCATCTTAGTAGGAACTATACACAAATAACCCGCACATAAAAGACAGAAGCTTACGACGACGTTTCGGTCCGACTTGGACCATTGACAAAGTCACAGTGTGACTTTGTCAATGGTCCAAGTCGGACCGAAACGTCGTCGTAAGCTTCTGTCTTTTATGTTCGGGTTATTTGTGTATCGTTCCAGTCACGGTATTGTGCCTTTTTGTTATTTAGTAGGAACTAGTTACCGCCCTCCTACCCAGGACCAGTTCTTAGAAGACTTTTCCAGAGTATTGTCCGGAGTTGAAAGCAATTGCGAAACAATAATACTGGGCGACTTCAATATCTGTTTTCAGCAACAAAATAACGGGCTATGCAAAAGGTATAAGCAAATTCTAGGATTAAATAGCTACACCCAACTAATTAATAAACCAACCCGGATCACACAGTTCTCAGCCACCCTAATTGACCACATACTTTGCAACCGCGCTGAGAACATTAGTCAGTCAGGCGTCATTACCACAGGTCTTAGTGATCATTTCATCATTTACTGCACCAGGAAAATCACTAGGGATAGGATAGGCCTACACAGGACAATAAAAATGAGGTCAACTAGAAACTACAGTAAAGAAACACTGGTAAAGAGGCTACACAATTGTGACTGGACAGAGATAACAAGTTGCACGGACGTAAACGATGCCTGGGAAAAATTCAAAACAATGTTCACTACCATTCTTAATAATATTGCACCAGTTAAAGAGGTTAGGATTAAACGATGAACTGAACCCTGGATGACTACTGAGATATTAGATAATATGAAATTCAGAGACCAGCTGCTAAAAAGATTTAAAGCAAACAGACAGGATATTGCAGCACTAAATGAATTCCAAAGGGTGAGGAACAGAGTACAGAGGCTTATAAAAGGAGCAAAGGCAAAGCACTATTGCTCAAAAATTGAAGAGTATAAGCATAACCCCAGAAAGCTCTGGCAACAACTAAAACAGTTGGGGTATAGCCATAAGCCAGTAGATAGGTCTAACATAGTACTCACTATCGATAATGAGGTATGCCACGAAACATCTAAGGTGGCAAATTGCTTTAATTCCTACTACACATCTGTTGCATCAACACTAGTAAGTAAACTACCAGCTGCATCAAATACCTTTAACACAGACTCTGATAAGTTTCAAACATACTATACCAATAAAGGGGTAACCCCAAACAGTTGTCAACTAGTAAGTGTATCTCATGACTTCATTCAAAAAGAACTAAGCAGGTTAAACCCAACTAAGAGCACAGGCCCTGATAACATCCCGTCTAAGTTCCTAAAAGATGGTGCTTCTGAACTGTCAATCCCTATTGCTCACATAATAAATCTATCAATCACCACTAATACCGTACCGGAGGGGTTCAAGGAGGCCAGAGTTACTCCTATCTTCAAGAAAAATAATAGGTCTGATGTAAGCAACTATAGACCTGTTAGTATACTCAGTATAATATCTAAAATTCTGGAGAGGGCGGTGTATTCTCAAGTAGTTAAGTACCTTAATGACAACAGCATTCTCCATAGCTATCAATCGGGCTTTAGAAGATCCTACTCAACCGATACCTCCCTTATTAATCTGATGGATTACCTGAGAACTGAAATGTCAAAAGGGAACCTCATAGGTATGGTAACCTTAGACCTGCAAAAGGCCTTCGATACTGTCAACCACAATATATTATGTAAGAAACTTCAAGCTATCGGTATAGGTTCTGTAGACTGGTTTAAGTCCTACCTTAGCAACAGGAGACAAATAGTCAAAATCAACAAAACAGAATCAGAACCCCTGCCGATAACATGTGGAGTTCCCCAAGGTAGTATTCTGGGTCCCTTACTACTCTTATGTTATGTCAATGATATGCCTATCAGTGTCAAGTGCAAACTCCTACTGTATGCAGATGACAGTGCTCTGTTAGTGACAGGTAAAGACCCACAAGATATTGCTAATGTTTTAACACTGGAACTGGAGTCCTGCAGCAAATGGTTAGTAGACAACAAACTATCATTACACCTAGGGAAAACTGAAGCCATTCTCTTTGGAACGAAACATAAACTGAGAAGGGTAAATAATTTTAATGTTCAGTGTAATGGGGAGTCCATCACTTTGGTTTCATCAGTAAAATATCTGGGAATCCCCTTTGACCCATGCATGTCAGGAGAATTGATAGGGAACAGTGTAGTAAAGAAAGCGAATGCCAGACTGAAGTTCGTGTATAGACAAGCACAGTGTCTACCTACTGAGGCTCGCAGGACCCTATGTCTAGCCCTTATACAATGCCATATGGATTACGCTTGCTCTTCATGGTACTCTGCCTTGACAAAAAAACTGAAAGATAGACTGCAAATCACCCAGAACAAAATCGTAAGATTCATCCTGGGGCTGGGACCAAGAGAACATGTAGGCCAGGATGAATTACAGCAGTTGGATATGCTGAATGTTGAAGACACAGTAAAACAACTGAAGCTAAATCATGTTTATAAAATTGCTCACGAACAATGTCCAGAATATCTTGCTGTCAATTTTGTCAAGGTTGGGAACCAAAGCAATCATAGTACAAGGGGGAGAGAGCACAACTTTGTAGTACCCACAGTCAGTGGCCAGGCATCAAACACCTTTTATTGTACAGCAATAAAGGAATGGAACAGACTACCCGCACATGTCAAAGCCAGTCATAGCATGAACCAGTTCAAGAAGACTGCCAAAAAGTGTCTGATGAATGTAGCTACAGAAAGGGAGGGGAATGATTTTCTATTTTTTAGCTAAAATACGTGTAAATTTTACCATATTCCTAGTAATGACCCTCGTATTGTAGATAGTCTTAATGACCCTCGTGTAGTAGATAGTCTTTTTAGTATGATAATAAGATGTTATCTTCATTGTAGAATAATAAGAAAATATTATAACCTTTATATTATAATAATAAGGTAAAAGGACCCCAATGGAAATAAGTCACTCTGTCTGACTTTTTTGGGTTATCCCAGGTTCTCTACACATATGCTGCTATGTATGATAAATCTATGTAACTGTATTTGTGTATACCTGAACAAATTTACTTACTTACTTACTTACTTATCTATGTACATAGCATGTGGGAGCATGTGGGCAATTTTCCGCGCGCGCTGAACCAAAAATCGAAAAATTATGGAAATTGAGTTATACCGAAAAATAGCTTAACTCTTTAAGATAAGATTTCGTTCGGATTTTTAACCCCGGAGGGTTAGCCACCCAGGATAACCCAAGAAAGTCAGTGCGTCATCGAGGACTGTCTAACTTATTTCCATTGTGGTCCTTAATCTTGTCCCCCAGGATGCGACCCACACCAGTCCACTAACACCCAGGTACCTATTTGCTGCTAGGTGAACAGGACAACAGGTGTAAGGAAACGTGTCGAAATGTTTCCACCCGCCGGGAATCGAACCCGGGCCCTCCGTGTGTGAAGCGGGAGCTTTAGCCACCAGACCACCGGGCCACCCAATGGTACAAGAATCAATGTTCTAAGATGTTTCTACCTGAAATTATAGTCATTTATATCAGGTATGGTAACGGCGATGTTGGTAGCGCGTCTGTTCTCAACCTATGTATTTTTTGGAATTTTTTCCTTGTTTTTTATTGCTTTTTCTTTGCATTATTTTTTCTAATATAATAATTGATTATTTGGCATCATATAAGAGTAGGTGGAGCTTATCAGTAGAGTGCCAGTCAATCGGGAGCCATCTGGGAACACTCAGCAGTACTCCCCCTCCAGATGGTGCCAGGTGAAATCACTTCATTATTACGTTTATATCAGCTAATATGTCAACTATATGGCTTATTTATCTATCAGAATTGATCTAATATGATATAATAATCACTATAAATAACAAACAAACATGTTATATACTCTAGACTGAATAAAATAGGCAATAATATGGCGAGTCCACAAGCAATATTTCGATATAAATGAGTTACTCCTCGTCTCCATGTTGTATTGTTTGCTCTGTGAGTGATAGAAAACGGTATTTTGAAGAGGATAACTGCACTAGAACATCAGTTTACTTAGAAAACCACTAAAACAAACGCGATTTTCGCCAAAAAAAAATTTTTTGGAGACGGCGGGCCGGCCGGCGTTCCAGGCCTATATCTCGGAAGTAACTTTTTAACTTATTTCGCTAAATTGCATCATTATTAATGGTTGTATTGAAATGATTTTCACTGACAATATAAAACAAAGTGTGTTTGACTATTTGCTTCTTCTTTTTTTGGAATATATCAAATATTTTTGATTTTGTGAATGATGATTTGGTGAATGCCAAAAAGTCTATCAAATGTATCTTTTTTTCATGATAATAAGATATATTAGATGAAACAAGTGCATCCAAAAGTCGTGTCAGATGTATTCTAATGGTCGGGATTGTCGGAAGTGCCACTCGTAGTGCCATTTTGTCATTCTTGCTGCCATATATGAAAAGTCATTAAATATTTTTTTTTCTCTGTTGTTTGTTGGCCAATCATACTGAAACTTTGTCACATTCTTCTACATATGAACCTCTAAATGTACACCAAAAATAAAAAAAATTGGTTGAAAAATAAAAGAGTAGGCCGAAATTTGGACACGTGCCCTTAAGTCATATTATTATGTTATCTATGTACATAGCAGTCTTAAGTCATATTATTATGTTGTTATCTATGTACATAGCAGTCTTAAGTCATATTATTATGTTGTTATCTATGTACATAGCAGTCTTAAGTCATATGATGTGAGTTGTGTTTAGGTGCAGTTGTCACAAAATTTGCCCGAAATACCTAGCCATGCTAAGCGTTCTAGTGGTACACTCTGTAATCACAATTTTACTACATGTAAACCAAACAATAACCAAATTTCTGTAAACTCAGCATTGTAATCCTTATAGAGAATAAACTTTGAATTTGAATTTGAATTTGAATGTGTGTTAGGGAAGTATGTGGAATTTTTGCGTGTAGCCGCTACATGTCTGGGGTTTTATAGTTTATACCTTTGTATTCTCTGATGGTTTTCATAATATAAAGTTTTTATTTATATACAGTGTTGATTATTATTATTATAATCAAGGGGGAAGCGCTAAACCTGGAGGATTATACAGCGCCTGTGGGGGGGGATGTGGAAGGCATTCAGGCTTAATTCGGGGAACTGGAGCACAGATCCAATTCCCTAAATCAAGAGCCCCTCACCAACATCAAGGAACCTTCCTTGAGGGGTATACAGTGTTGAATGAATAGGGTTTACATGCTAAGATAATTGCACATAAGTTGCCTGTGGGTGTTGACATACATTGTTGTAACCTTCTTAGAAAATTAAACTTTTGCGATGTTTTCTGTCACCAGGTTGAGGTGTCATTGTGTTAAGTAAAGACATGTATCCCATTAAAGTGTTATTAATATTTTTGTGTCCAAGATGTTCCTGCATCACTCATGATAGTGTAATTCCTATGTATCCTTTAATGTTAAGTTAAGATGCAATCAGGTTGGTGATGGTTATATTTTGCGGGAGGGGGGGGGTGGAATTGTGACAAAAGTTTAAGCCTACACAGGTATATAACTCTGGTATAGATCGACACCATGCCCAGCCCTTCTAGGGTAGGGTAGGTGCCTGAGCCCGAGCCTTTAGCTCATAAGACTGTCATTCCCATTAGCCCCCTTGGGGCGGGGATGGCAGACCAGAGAGGCCTAGCTTGTGGCTAGGCCTGGGGACAGTTGGTCCCAAAGATGAGGAGGTACTTGTGCCTCCTCCCATGGGAGACTTAGGTCTCAGACACTCCCTAAAGAGGGAGCCAAGGCCGGGCCACCACTTGGACAAGGCCCGGGCCAGGAGAATACCGGCTAATCTTTAACTAACTAATTCACAGGTATATAACTCTGGTATAACTGGGTGTATATGGTGTGTGGTATTAGGGTGTCACAACACTTTTGTCTGTTGTAATTATTTTTGTAAGGGTGAATTGCGAATTTGTGATTTAACTCATTTGTGTACCTTAATATAATTTCCACCTTGTATTTTAATGTTTTAGATATAATATAAAAAAAATAATAATTAGTAACTCTAGGTTGTAATAATCGTACAAGATGAATAAATGATTAGTGGAATATATTAAATATAAATAAAACCCGAAGGTTACCAAAATTAATGTTTTTAGTGATTTTATCTGAGACCAAAATAAAATTTCTTTCTATATTAAAATTAATTAAAAAATACTCTTTTAAACTTAAAATTATTATATAAATATTTTTTAACGTAATAAACATTGTAAACAATTTTTTAATATGTAAATTTTATTTAAATCTTTTGTTTAATGTTAAAATTAATTTGTATTTGTTTTAAGAAACTTTTATGATTCCTGATATTAATTTATAGATTGACAAAAAAATATTAAAGTTTATGTTTCATGGTAAAAAAAATATTTTGAAGGGTAACTAGAGTGTTTTATTTTATTGAGTAATATACTTAAGGTATTTAAACATTCTTATAAATGTGATAAATTTTGAAGAATTGTTAAGAAAGATATAATATTAGAGTGTGGACTGAGTGGTTGAGGCGGCGTCGTGTACTGGGGGGATCTGTACCTACTAATTTGTAGGCCTACCCATTTATCCTGACTCATAAGTCATCATAAAAACTCATGATGTGGAAGAGGACCATCATGCCCAGCTGATCGACACCATGCCCAGCTCTTCTAGGGTAGGGTAGGTGCCTGAGCCAGAGCCTTTAGCTCATAAGACTGTCATTCCCATTAGCCCCCTTGGGGCGGGGATGGCAGACCAGAGAGGCCTAGCTTGTGGCTAGGCCTGGTGACAGTTGGTCCCAAAGATGAGGAGGTACTTGTGCCTCCTCCCATGGGAGACTTAGGTCTCAGACACTCCCTAAAGAGGGAGCCAAGGCCGGGCCACCACTTGGACAAGGCCCGGGCCGGGAGAATACCGGCGAATCTTTAGTAATGATAATAATAACAATATCAGTTCTTCCACAGAAATTATAAATTTCATTGTCAAAATACACACTGGACGTTTAACTTTGTGCTGACAAACTGTCCCTCATCCCCTATGCATTATATCCCTTTGTTTACCTGGAGTTTACCTGGAGAGAGTTCCGCGGGTCAACGCCCCCGCGGCCCGGTCTGTGACCAGGCCTCCTGGTGGATCAGAGCCTGATAAACCAGGCTGTTGCTGCTGGCTGCACGCAAACCAACGTACGAGCCACAGCCCGGCTAATCCGGAACTGACTTTAGGTGCTTGTCCAGTGCCAGTTTGAAGACTGCCAGGGGTCTGTTGGTAATCCCCCTTATGTGTGCTGGGAGGCAGTTGAACAGTCTCGGGCCCCTGACACTTATTGTATGGTCTCTTAACGTGCTAGTGACACCCCTGCTTTTCATTGGGGGGATGGTGCATCGTCTGCCAAGTCTTTTGCTTTCGTAATGAGTGATTTTCGTGTGCAAGTTCGGTACTAGTCCCTCTAGGATTTTCCAGGTGTATATAATCATGTATCTCTCCCACCTGCGTTCCAGGGAATACAGGTTTAGGAACCTCAAGCGCTCCCAATAATTGAGGTGTTTTATCTCCGTTATGCGTGCCGTGAAAGTTCTCTGTACATTTTCTAGGTCGGCAATTTCACCTGCCTTGAAAGGTGCTGTTAGTGTGCAGCAATATTTCAGCCTAGATAGAACAAGTGACCTGAAGAGTGTCATCATGGGCTTGGCCTCCCTAGTTTTGAAGGTTCTCATTATCCATCCTGTCATTTTTCTAGCAGATGCGATTGATACAATGTTATGGTCCTTGAAGGTGAGATCCTCCGACATAATCACTCCCAGGTCTTTGACGTTGGTGTTTCGCTCTATTTTGTGGCCAGAATTTGTTTTGTACTCTGATGAAGATTTAATTTCCTCATGTTTACCATATCTGAGTAATTTAAATTTCTCATCGTTGAACTTCATATTGTTTTCTGCAGCCCACTGAAAGATTTGGTTGATGTCCGCCTGGAGCCTTGCAGTGTCTGCAATGTCTGCCTGGAGCCTTGCAGTGTCTGCAATGTCTGCCTGGAGCCTTGCAGTGTCTGCAATGTCTGCCTGGAGCCTTGCAGTGTCTGCAATGTCTGCCTGGAGCCTTGCAATGTCTGCAATGTCTGCCTGGAGCCTTGTAGTGTCTGCAATGTCTGCCTGGAGCCTTGCAGTGTCTGCAATGTCTGCCTGGAGCCTTGCAGTGTCTGCAATGTCTGCCTGGAGCCTTGCAGTGTCTGCAATGTCTGCCTGGAGCCTTGCAGTGTCTGCAATGTCTGCCTGGAGCCTTGTAGTGTCTGCAATGTCTGCCTGGAGCCTTGCAGTGTCTGCAATGTCTGCCTGGAGCCTTGCAGTGTCTGCAATGTCTGCCTGGAGCCTTGCAGTGTCTGCAATGTCTGCCTGGAGCCTTGCAGTGTCTGCAATGTCCGCCTGGAGCCTTGCAGTGTCTGCAATGTCTGCCTGGAGCCTTGCAGTGTCTGCAATGTCTGCCTGGAGCCTTGCAGTGTCTGCAATGTCTGCCTGGAGCCTTGCAGTGTCTGCAATGTCTGCCTGGAGCCTTGTAGTGTCTGCAATGTCTGCCTGGAGCCTTGCAGTGTCTGCAATGTCTGCCTGGAGCCTTGCAGTGTCTGCAATGGAAGACACTGTCATGCAGATTCGGGTGTCATCTGCAAAGGAAGACACGGTGTAGTATGGTGTCACAACAGTTTTGTGTTAAGGGTAAATTTGGAATTTGTGATTTAACTCAGTTTATGAACCGTATTAATATTATTTCCACCTTGTATTGTAATGTAATGTAATGTATTGTAATATCTCGCTTAATTAAACACTTTAGTTAGCCTTCAAAATATTTTTTTCTGCTCTCAAACGTAAACTTTAATATTTTTTTGTTTGTCCAAAAATTTGTATTAGCACTTAGAAAAATTCATCAAAAGTAATCAAAATTCTTTTAAACATAAAACATGAAGTTTCAAGTTAATCTTTTATTTAAAAAGTGTTTTTTATTTCTTAAAAATTTATAAAATGCTTATATATTAATTTTGTGTCTAAAAAAATATTTTTTATTTAATTTTCATATGAAAAACAATATACTTCCTTCAATTTGTTACAAGCACTAAAAATAATGTAAATTTTGGGAACCTTCGGGTTATATAGTTATATTTATTATGTTCCATTAATTTTTCTTGTACAGTTATTATTGCTAACTAGAATTATTGTTTTCATATAGTTATTATATTTATGTGATTATTATATTTAAGCGGAAAGTGGCAAACGTAATACCTATTTATAAGGCAGGTGACAGGTCCTTAGCTTCGAACTATAGACCAATAAGCCTTACCTCCATAGTGGGAAAATTTATGGAATCAATAATTGCCGAAGTAATTCGTAGCCATCTTGATAGGCATAGATTGATTAATGATTCTCAATACGATTTTACAAAGGGGCGTTCCTGTCTTACGAATTTACTAACTTTTTTCACATTGTCTGCATCGCTCTCGGGCCGTGTAGACCCTCTTGCCTGACGCTCCTCAGTAACCTAAGAGCGTTGGTACGAGGTGTTTTTGTGCCTCTGTTGACACCGCTGGAATATTACTGGTGTTAAGATGGCGGTTTGTCATCGCAGACGCATTAATACTATTGGTATTGAACTACTTCGAGGTGCGATTACACCTAGTTCAGCTCAGATACTCTTACCCAAGATAATCAGGGAGACATATGGCGTTCAAGACTGTGAATTGTATGGGGTAGCGTTGAATGGAGCGCAGAGAATATTTGTGAAACTGCTTGCTGCGACAGTATATGAATCGGTGGTTACGCGCTTTCAAGATGTGTGTTTTGACGTTACGCCTGCTGTGCGTGTGAGACTGGTGGACGTGTCTCGATATTATACCTGGATAAAGTTGCGGAATGTCCCCTTTGAGGCGAACGAAGCTGACATCCGAAACGTATTTGAAAAATATGGGACTGTGTATTCTGCCCAGCAGGGTAAGTAGTTGATGGGTGCCTGCGCAGGTATGCCGGAAGGTACTTTCAGCCTTAAAATGACGTTCCGGCAACCCATACCATCATACGTGTATCTTCAAGATTTTAGGACACAGGTAATGGTTTTATATCCTGGACAACGGTGGCCCGGTGGCCTGGTGGCTAAAGCTCCCGCTTCACACACGGAGGGCCCGGGTTCGATTCCCGGCGGGTGGAAACATTTCGACACGTTTCCTTACACCTGTTGTCCTGTTCACCTAGCAGCAAATAGGTACCTGGGTGTTAGTCGACTGGTGTGGGTCGCATCCTGGGGGACAAGATTAAGGACCCCAATGGAAATAAGTTAGACAGTCCTCGATGACGCACTGACTTTCTTGGGTTATCCTGGGTGGCTAACCCTCCGGGGTTAAAAATCCGAACGAAATCTTATCTTATCTCTTATGTGTCGCATTTGTGGAGAGTATGACCACATAGCGGCGGCATGCGAAAAGAATAGACGCATGACCAAACCTTTGCAAGAAGAGGTAGCCCCGGTCACACGTGATGAAGGTGAGCATCGATCATCAGAGCAAGGGCGTCGTCGCTTGTGGAGTGAGATGGTGGAACAGGCTTTTCGAAATGAGAGTGAGTCCCCCCTCAGCTCCCTGCACCTGAGACGTTGCCAATAACTTCTGCTGGATTGGTACCCCGAAATGACATGTTAGATATAGGGGAGGAATTGGACGAAGTTTTAAAGACCTTGTCACCCCCTGTGGTGGAAGCTCTGTCTATGAAAGACGTAGCTGGAGACGTTTTGAATCCAGATTGTCAACAATATGAGACTCAGCGGAATGACGACGAGACTGAGACATCAGGGGACTTCTTACCTCACTCTAAAGTGGATGTTGAGGTACACCGTGAGGCTTCCTCAGATCTTGACATGGAGGATAAGAACGTTAGGAGGAAACGAGCAGCTACGTCAGATTCAGATGATGTACTGATGCCAGCACAGAGGACTGGGAAGAAAACTGAGAGGATGGGTGAGGGAAGGGATGGAGAGGGGGGGGTCATGAGGGACGCCATCGCAAGAAGGGAGGCGAATGGGAAGGTACTGTAAAGAAAACCCATAGAAATAACAATTCTAGTGGTGAAAAACGAGAGGAGAAGAGGCAAGGGTGGAAAATATAACAGGCCTTAGGTGTATAACTGCTAATGTTAACGGTTTATGTACTAGACTAAAGAGAGATTGGTTAAACAGTTTTCTTAGCAAACATAGAGTTGATGCTATGTTCCTTCAAGGACACAATTTCAAAGAGGGAGAAGTGTTGGAGGTTGCAGGTTATAAAGTACTGACCCTGCCAACTATCCGTTTGGAAGGTGGTGTGGGTCTTTTAATAAAAGAGACGAGCCTGTTTGTATTGCAGAGATGTGAGTGGGTGGGGGAAGGGTGTTGAGAGTGGATGGGACTTGGATGGGAAAGTGTGTATCTTTGGTAAGTGTGTGCGCCCCTGTGGAGAATAGCACGAAGGTTCGAAAGGATTTTGTGTGTGAGGACCTTGTTTATTTTTTGCGTGCACTTCCGGAAGTGGCGATAGTGGGGGGTGACTGGAACTGTGTCATAAGGGCGGCTGACGTCGAACCCAAAGGGGCTGGGCATAAGTCTGCACCTCTCAGAGATTTGTTGAGGGATGTTAAGTTACGTGACGTGTTTGGGGGAGGGGTGTGGGAAATGGAACATACTTTTATCAGAAGGGGATATGCTGCAAGGTTAGACAGAGTGTATATTTCTCAAGGAGTAGTTGCAAAGTCTTTTAATATGGTCGAGACGGTCTTGTCAAATCATAGGGCAGTAGTAGTGGATGTAGGGTGGGAGGGGATGGCGGAAATTTATCGGACTTATTGGAAATTAAATATTAGTGTGTTAAGTGATGACGAAGGTTTAGAGGGTTTTTCTATGCTATGGAAAGAGCTTTCAAGGGAAGCTCAGGAGGTGGAAGACATTGTAACGTGGTGGGACTCAGTAGCAAAAGAAAGGATAAAATCCTTTTACGTGAGGGAGGGTAAACGTATAAACACTCTAAAATATGGGCTAGTGAATTATTTAGAGGATCGATTAAGAGGTTGTTATGGGCAGGGAATGGTTGGTGGTGTTTACCCCATGGACGAGATTGTAGACATAAAAGAGAGCTTGCGAACGTTGCATAATGAGTGGTTTCAAGCGGTGCGGGTGCAAGCAGGATTAGAAGAAGTTTTGTGGGGAGACAAGCCATCCGCATGTGTGTTGCGGCAGCAAAAGCAAAAGCAGGCCCTGACGGCAATCCCGAGCTTGGAGGTAAATGAGACGATGGGAAACCATAGAGCAGGTCAATTGATGAGAAACTCGAGAGCTATGAGTGCATATGCAGATTTGTGGTATAAAAAATACTGGACTAGTTGTGATGTGAATGAAGTGGAATTAAATAGGGTGTGCACATATGCTAAGTGCAATTTGGGTCATAGTGATAGGAAGGCTTTGGGTGGGGATATTACTGAGGAGGAAATTGAAATTGCTTTACACGGAATGAGAAAGGGCAAAGCCCCGGGTATTGATGGTTTACCGGTGGAATTTTATTTACAGCATTGGGCGTTGATTGGGAAGTTCATGGTAAGATTATTAAATTGTATGAAGGTGAAGGGTACGTTAGGAGATAAACAGAATACAGCAGCTGTGGTGCTGGTCCCGAAAGGCAAAGAGCAGCCAAACCTTGGGAAGTATAGGGCAATATCATTGCTCTATGCAGACTATAAGATTTTCGCTAAAATTTTGGGCAATAGGGTAAAATGCGTGGTGGGGAGGGTTTCACCATCGCAGTTTGGGATGCCAGGCAGGTCGATGTTAGAAGGTCACGGGATTTTAAGAAGTTTTGTGGAGTCAAAAGGGGGGGGAGGGGCGGCTTTACTGGCCTTAGACTGGCGGGCCACCTATGATAGAGTGGAAAGAGGTGCACTGCAGAGTATACTTAGGAGACAGGGTTATGGAGAATAAATAGTTGGGTGAGTAAACACGCTGTATAAGGGAGTAAAGGTGAGAGTACAAATAAATGGGTGTATGGGGACGGACTTTGAGATGGGTAGAGGTTTACGACAAGGGTGCGCTATGTCACAGATCTTATTTGCGTGTTTTCAGGATCCCTTTTACAGGATGGTTGAGAGCACAGTCAGGTCCCGGGGTGAGGGGGGGTAGGGGTAGGGACTTGTTGGCCGGCATTAATAGGTTATGTGGATGATACGACTGTTTTGGTGTGTGAACGGATGTCTATGAAGGTGTTGGAAGATGTTGTGCGTGTGTTTGAATGAGCCATGGGTATGAAGGTAAATAGTGAAAAGTCAATGATCATGGGGTTGGGTACCTGGAAATGGGGAGGAATGGTGAGCTGTAACGTGGTTAACACGACTGCGATGTCATTAAAGATTTGTGGTATTATTTATAGAGACGATCTGGATGTAGTGCGAGAGAAAAATTCAGTAAAGACGTTGGAAAAGGTCATTGGTCGTCTGGGTGTTTTGAGGCCCCAACATCTTACTCTGGCCCAACGTGTGAGCATTGTTAACGTTTTATTGTATAGTAAGGTGTGGCACGTTGCGGCTGTATTCCCGATTACAGGGACAGCGATCAATGGAATATTGAGACGAGTATTTACCTTTTTGTGGGGATCGAGGTGTGATTGGTTAAAACGTGAGGTTGTTATGTTACCTGTCTGTCGAGGAGGTTTGGGATTGTTGGACTTAAAGTGTAGGATAAAATGTGTTTTTCTAAAGTGGGAGGTTTGGCGTGTGGGTGTGATGGCAGGAAATATGGAACAGGTATATATGAGGTTGAAAAAGTGGTATGGGGGAATGGAATTGAGGGAATGTGAGATTGTACTACGGGCTTTGCTGATGGTAAGGGAACGGAAAAACATTCGCATAAGGGTTTTAAGTAGGTTACTGGGGGGTACGTGCGCAGCTCCAGTAGAAGGTTTGTTCCCCATGTACTCGTGGGAAAATATTTGGCTCAGATTTAGTAAGCTGAAATTACGGCCTAGGGTGCGTGAAGTCATGCTCTGTTTTTTACATGGTATATTGCCGTCAGGGGCAATACTACGATCCAGAAGAGTCGTGGAGGGTGGCGGGTGTGGGTTTTGTGGAGGAGAAGACACGGCTTTTCATGTTGTCTATTTTTGCGAAGGCTTAGAAGATGTCAGGGGTTAGTTAGGTAGAGTGGTACAGAGGGTGGGGGGGAAGGGGTGCAGGTCCTGCGCGCGTTAGTCTCGACATCGGTGGATTAGACCAGGAAGTTAGACGAGCTTTAGATTATATTATCATGGATTACATTTATATTTCATGGGTAATGAGAGGGAAAGGGGTAAGTGAGGTGAGAAGGCGTGTCCTTGCTATTAATAACGTTTTATCGTACAATGTGTAGGAATAGGAAATTGTATGGGATGAGGTGGGATAAGGATAATATACAGGCACTCCGGGTAAGTTTCCGTGTAGGTCAGTGGGCAATAATAGCTGGCTCGTCTCTTGGGGGAAGGTGTGAGTTGCGTGAGTATGAGTTTGGGCATGGATGTTTTCTAGTTGTTACGGATGTGTGGTTGTTGATTCTGGAGTTAGGGTTACTTACTATACCTTTTGTGTACAAAATGACAGTGGTGCCTTTACAGTATTGATATTTTTGAAGCTTTCCTTTTGTGTAAAGACTCGTTTTTTCTTGAGTCACAAGTTCTCTTAGTATTTTGCTTTCGATTGTGTTTTATAGGTCCAGATATTTGGGTTTACAAACCTGCATATATATATATGCATGTTTTATCCCTTCCCTGTTACTGTTCAATCTAGTCTGTGAGCCACCAAAGTATTAAAGGGATATAACACGTGTACATTACCCTGAGTCGTCCAAATTTTTGTTTGTGATTCAAACGTAGTTCATAGGTATCAAGATTGAACACATATACAATGGATGGAAATTGCTGACGATTAATATGATAAGAGATAAGATAAGATAAGATTTTGTTCGGATTTTTAACCCCGGAGGGTTAGCCACCCAGGATAACCCAAGAAAGTCAGTGCGTCATCGAGGACTGTCTAACTTATTTCCATTGGGGTCCTTAATCTTGTCCCCCAGGATGCGACCCACACCAGTCGACTAACACCCAGGTACCTATTTGCTGCTAGGTGAACAGGACAACAGGTGTAAGGAAACGTGTCAGAATTTCCACCCGCCGGGAATCGAACCCGGGCCCTCCGTGTGTGAAGCGGGAGCTTTAGCCACCAGACCACCGGGCCAATTTATATAATATTTATTATGTTAATGAAGTTGTGTTAGAGTAAATTATTGAATTTGTGTCTAAGCTGAAATTTCTGTAAACAATTGTATATTTTGTATGCAAATTACATAAACTATTGTTTAATCATCAATGTAACATGTATGTATGATGTGAATGTAACTTATAATGGGTTTAGTGGGGTTTCCACCAGTGTTCGCATCGCTATTGGGCCGTGCGGACGTGCTGCGCAGTAGCTCCTGATTGAGTTGGCATTTGCGCAGTGTTGACGTGTACTTGGCTCTGTGAAGACCTGTTTGCGCGCTCTCTAGAATTGAAGCAAGATGCCCTCCATCGAGCAACTTTACCAACAGCTTAAGGAAGAATTGAGGTTGGCGAATTTGGAAATTCGGCGATTGACCGAGGAGAACAAGAAGATTCGTAGTAGTCCTCCTGTTTTGAGTCCTCAGGTCAAGAAGGGAAACTGGTCAGTGGCTGGACAGCAGGGAAAGAAGTTGACGATCAAGAAGACGAATGGAAAGGTAGAAACGATGAAGAAGAAAGAGACTGCCGTGGAAACTGTTGTGGAAACATCCAATACATTCTCAGTGCTACCCGACGAATGTGAGTTGACTACTGGGAACGACACGACGAAAGACATTAAGGAAGGTAAGAATATTGTTGTTGTTGGGGATAGCCAAGTTAGGTATATGGATAGGGCGTTCTGCTTGAAGGACAGGAGTAGGAGACAGAGAGTTTGCTTTCCTGGGGCTGGGATGGAGGATATTGTTAGCCGTCTGGATGACATCATGAGAGGTAATGGGAGCAATCCTATTATCTGTCTCAGTGCTGGAGGCAACGATGTTGGCAGACGTAGGAGTGAGGACCTGATTAGCAGGTATAGGTCAGCAATAGAAATAATTAGAAGTAAGGGTGGGAACCCTCTCATATGTGGTATTTTGCCAAGGAGGGGAGTTGGAAGTGAATGGTTGTCCAGGGCAATTGGTGTCAATTGCTGGCTGGACAAATACTGTAAGGAAAATGCGGTAACATTCATTGACAACTGGGACCTCTTCTATGGCAGAAATGACATGTATGCTAGGGATGGGGTTCACTTATCTAGGTGTGGGGTGGGAGCACTGGCAACTGCAGTGGAGGGAGCAGTTAGGACTTTAAACTAGGAATAGTTAGTGGTATGGGTTTTGGCAGGAAAACAGTGAAGTCCCAGTGTAGTAATATTACGAGTTCTAGGGGAACTAGTAATAATAAGAACGAGATAGATATTGAAAAGCCAGGGACCTTGGGTGATAAAGACGGTAATAGGTTTAGTAGAAAAATAGAAATGAGCAGGAAGGGTAAAGAGAAAGGAGAGTCTTTCAATGTTTATTATGCTAATTGCCGTAGTGCTAGGAATAAGATGGACGAGTTGAGATTAGTTGCTAGTGTAGGTAACATTGATGTATTTGCCTTAACTGAGACGTGGTTTAATTCAAAAAGTCGGGACATGCCTGCGGAATGTCATATTCAGGGTTTTAAATTGTTCCAAGAAGATAGAAGTATTGGGAGGGGGGGTGGGGTGGCATTGTACGTCCGAGATCGCTTGAACTGTTGCATAAAAACGGGTATTAAGTCTGAAGTAACACATACAGAGTCTGTTTGGATAGAATTTTCAGAGGGGCATGAAAAACTGATTTTAGGAGTGATATACCGTCCCCCTAACTTAGATAGGGACCAAGGGAAACTACTATGGGAGGAAATTGTTAAGGCCACAAGGCACGATAATGTAGTAATTCTAGGAGACTTTAACTTTAGTCATGTTGATTGGAATTTCTTGACTGGGAATTTAGAATCGTACGACTTCTTAGAAGTATTTCAGGATTGTTTTTTGAAGCAGTTTGTGACAGAACCTACAAGGGGAAATAACCTGCTTGACTTAGTTATGGCAAACAATGAATCCCTTGTTAATAATTTAGAAATTTCAGAGGAACTGGGTGCTAGCGACCACAAATCAATTACATTTAGCATTGAATGGAAGTACGATAGTAGCGATAACTCAGTAACAGTCCCAGATTTTCGCTTAGCAGATTACGATGGGCTTAAAGAACACTTATCATCTGTTGACTGGGGTAACGAAGAGAGCTATCAATATGACAGTTTTCTGAACACTATACATGCTGCTCAAAGAGCGTTTATCCCATATAAAGAAATTAGATCAAATAGAAATGACCCAAAATGGATGAATAATAGGCTCAAATATCTACTAGGGCATAAGAAAGGAATTTATAGGCGTATCAAAAGAGGTGAGGGTCATCTTATGAATCAGTATATTGACATTAAGAGGGACATTAAAAAGGGGATAAGAAAAGCTAAAAGGGACTATGAAATTAAAGTTGCTAGGGATTCTAAAACTAACCCAAAAAGTTTTTTCCAGGTCTATAGAACAAAAGTTAGAGATAAGATAGGTCCCCTTAAAAATAACTATGGGCACCTTACTGACAATGAGAATGAAATGTGCTTGATTTTAAATAATTATTTTCTCTCAGTTTTTACACAGGAAGACACTAACAATATTCCAGTAATTAATTTTTACAGTGGGCTAGAAGAAGATAAATTATGTAACATCACAGTCACTAGTGAGATGGTTGTGAGGCAGATAGACAGACTGAAGCAAAATAAGTCGCCGGGTCCTGATGAGGTTTTTTCAAGGGTTCTTAAGGAATGCAAAATGGAACTCTGTGAACCATTAACTAATATTTTTAATTTATCTCTTCAAACAGGTGTAGTGTCTGATATGTGGAAGATGGCTAATGTAACTCCTATTTTTAAAACAGGGGACAAGTCGTTACCGTCAAATTACCGCCCAATAAGCCTGACCTCAATTGTAGGCAAATTACTAGAGTCAATTATAGCTGAGATTATAAGAAGCCATCTCGATAAGCATAGCTTGATTAATGATACTCAGCATGGATTCACAAGAGGCCGGTCTTGTCTAACTAATTTATTAACTTTCTTCAGTAAAGCTTTTGAGGCTGTTGACCACAATAAAGAATTTGATATTATTTACTTAGATTTTAGTAAGGCTTTTGATAGAGTTCCGCACCATAGACTGTTAAAGAAAGTGGCAGCCCATGGCATTGGGGGAAAAGTGCTCTCGTGGATCGAGTCATGGCTCACTGACAGGAAGCAGAGAGTGTCCATAAATGGGGTTAAATCCGAGTGGGGATCTGTAACAAGTGGCGTTCCACAGGGATCAGTCTTGGGCCCGTTGTTGTTTATAATATATATCAATGATCTTGATGAGGGAATTACTAGTGATATGAGCAAATTCGCCGATGACACAAAGATAGGTAGGATAATTGATTCAAACGTAGATGTTAGGGAACTTCAGGAGGACTTAAACAAACTCTATTCTTGGTCAGAAAAGTGGCAGATGCAGTTCAATGTAGATAAGTGCAAGGTTCTGAAGCTTGGGAGTGCCCATAACCCTAGTACTTATAAATTAAATGATGTAGAACTTAGCCATACAGATTGCGAAAAGGACTTGGGGGTTATGGTGAGCAGCAACCTTAAACCAAGACAGCAATGCCTAAGCGTACGTAATAAGGCAAATAGATTACTGGGATTTATATCAAGAAGTGTAAGCAACAGAAGTCCAGAGGTCATACTGCAGCTTTATACATCATTAGTAAGGCCTCACCTTGATTATGCAGCTCAGTTCTGGTCTCCGTATTACAAAATGGACATAAATTCGTTAGAAAACATTCAGCGTAGGATGACTAAATTAATACATAGCATCAGAAATCTTCCTTATGAAGAAAGATTGAAGACTCTTAAGTTACATTCACTTGTTAGACGAAGAATGAGGGGAGACCTGATCGAAGTGTATAAGTGGAAGATAGGTATTAATAAAGGGGATATTAATAAGGTCTTGAGGATGTCTCTCCAAGAGAGAACCCGCAGTAATGGATTTAAATTAGATAAGTTTAGATTTAGAAAGGACATAGGAAAGTATTGGTTTGGAAATAGGGTAGTTGATGAGTGGAACAGTCTACCTAGTTGGGTTATTGAGGCTAGGACTTTGGGTAGTTTCAAATCTAGGTTGGATAAGTACATGAGTGGGAAGGGTTGGATTTGAGTGGGACTTTCACATCAGAGCTTATTTCTTGGGTAGCATTGAAAATTGGGTTGGGTAAATGTTTTGTTAGTGGGATGAATTGTAAAGGACCTGCCTAGTATGGGCCAGCAGGCCTCCTGCAGTGTTCCTCCTTTCTTATGTTCTTATGTTCTTATGTTATATTTGTTATATTTGTGTGTGTTTAGTGAAACGTACGTACTCACCTATTTGTACTCACCTATTTGTGGTTGCAGGGGTCGAGTCCTAGCTCCTTGCCCCGCCTCTTCACCGGTTGCTACTGGGCCCTCTCTCTCCCCGCTCCATGAGCTTTATCAAACCTCGTCTTAAAACTGTGTATGGTTCCTGCCTCCACTACGTCATTTTCTAGGCTATTCCACTGCCTTACAACTCTATGACTGAAGAAATACTTCCTAATATCTCTCTGACTCATTTGTGTCTTCAACTTCCAATTGTGGCCTCTTGTTTCTGTGTCCCCTCCCTGGAACATCCTGTCTTTGTCCACCTTGTCTATTCCACGCAGTATTTTATATGTCGTTATCATGTCTCCCCTGACCCTCCTGTCCTCCAGTGTCGTCAGGCCGATTTCCCTTAATCTTTCTTCATAGGACATTCCCCTTAGCTCTGGAACTAACCTTGTGGCAAACCTTTGTACTTTCTCTAGTTTCTTGACGTGCTTTATCAAGTGCGGGTTCCAAACAGGTGCTGCATACTCCAGTATGGGCCTGACATACACGGTGTACAGTGTCTTGAACGATTCCTTACTAAGGTATCGGAATGCTGTTCTCAGGTTTGCCAGGCGCCAATATGCTGCAGCAGTTATCTGATTGATGTGTGCTTCCGGAGACATGCTCGGTGTTATACTCACCCCAAGATCTTTCTCCTTGAGTGAGGTTTGCAGTCTTTGGCCACCTAGCCTATACTCTGTCTGTGGTCTTCTGTGCCCTTCCCCTATCCTCATGACTTTGCATTTTTTGGTGTGTTTGTCGTATATATATATTCGTATTAGTCACAAAGATTTTTCTCTGGCATTTATGGTGTGAATCTTGGTGTACTCTATAGATTTTGTATATTGATGTTATTTAATTTTTAAGCAGCCTTGTATTTATGATGTTTTAAATAAAATATAAAAAAAAAATTCACTACGGTGTTTGAGGAGGTAGATCATGGTAATGAATATGATATTGTGTATATGGACTTCAGTAAGGCTTTCGATAGATTTCCACTCCAGAGGCTATTGAGGAAACTTAGGGCACACGGAATAGGAGAATTTTTTTCCTGGGTGGAGGCATGGCTGACAAATAGACAACAGAGAGTTTGCATAAATGGGGAGAAATCAAAATGCGGGCACGTCACAAGCCGTGTTCCTCAGGGGTCAGTGTTGGGCCCGTTATTGTTCACAATTTACATAAACGACATAGATGAGGGAATAAATAGCGACATAAGCAAATTTTCTGATGACACCAAAATAGGCCGTCCAATTCATTCTAATGAAGACACTAGAGCACTCCAGGATGATTTGAATAGACTGATGCAGTGGTCGGAGAAGTGGCAGATGCAGTTTAATATTGACAAATGCAAAGTTCTAAATGTTGGACAGGACAATAACCATGCCACATATAAACTAAATGATGTAGATCTTAATACTACTGATTGCTAAAAGGATTTAGGAGTTCTGGTTAGCAGTAATTTAAAACCAAGACAACAGTGCATTAGTGTTCACAATAAAGCTAACAGAGTTCTTTGCTTCATATCTAAAAGTATAAATAATAGAAGTCCTCAGGTTGTTCTTCAACTCTATATATCCTTGGTCAGGCTTCATTTAGACTATGCTGCTCAGTTTTGGTCACCGTATTACAGAATGGATATAAATGCTCTGGAAAACGTACAGAGGCGGATGACAAAGATGATCCCATGTATCAGAAATCTTCCCTATGAGGATAGACTGAGGGCCCTGAATATGCACTCTCTCGAAAGGCGTAGAATTAGGGGGGATATGATCGAGGTGTATAAATGGAAAACAGGAATAAATAAAGGGAATGTAAATAGCGTGCTGAACATTTCCAGCCAAGAGAGGACTCGCAGCAATGGTTTTAAGTTGGAAAAATTCAGATTCAGAAAGGATATAGGAAAGCACTGGTTTAGTAATAGAGTTTTGGATGAGTGGAACAAACTCACGAGTACAGTTATTCAGGCTAAAACGTTGTGTAGTTTTAAAAATAGGTTAGATAAATACATGAGTGGGTGTGGGTGGGTGTGAGTTGGACCTGACTAGCTTGTGCTGCTGGGACTGGTGCAGTGCTCCATCCTTGAGTGGAGATGATCAGACTGGGTGGGTCACTGGGCTAATCCGGGGGGGGAGGTCATTGGTCTAATCCAGGAGGAGACATGGACCTGCTCTGCATGGGTCAGTAGGCCTGTTGCAGTGTTCCTTCTCTCTTATGTTATGTTCTTATTGTTATTTTAAAAGATTCGCCGGTATTCTCCCGTCCATGGCCTTTTCCAAGTGGTGGCCCGGCCTTGGCTCCCTCTTTCGGGAGTGTCTAAAACCTTAGTCTCCCATGGGAGGAGGCACAAGTACCTCCTCATCTTTGGAACCAACTGTTCCCAGGCCTAGAAATATTCCCCGCCCTCACGGGGCTCCTAGGGAGAAGCTAGCCGTCTCTGGTCTGCCATCCCCGCCCCAAGGGGGCTAATGGGGATGAGAGTCCTTTGAGCTACAAGTTCGGGCTCAGGAACCTACCCTATCCTAGAAGGGCTGGGCATGATGTTGATGAAGTGATGTAAAAATTGTGGAAAAACATCTGTAAGATGGAGAAAAAATCAAACTGTACCGGAAGATGATTATTTAACCTCCATTGATGATCCTCCAAAGAAAAGTTGATGCTGGGGTACATCACAGGATGCTGGGGTATATCACTGTATGCTGGGGTGCATCACTGGATGCTGGGGTACATCACTGGATGCTGGGGTACGTCAGTGGATGTTGCCGTAGATCACTGGATGCTTAGGGAGATTACTGAATGCTTGTGTACATCACTGGACGCTTGGGTAGATCACTGGATGCTGGGGTACTTCACTGAATGCTGGGGTACATCAGTGGATGCTGAGGCACGTCACTGAATGCTGGGGTACGTCACTGTATGCTGGGGTACATCAATGGATGCTGGGGTACATCACTGGATGCTGAGGTACATCACTGGACGCTGGGGTACGTCACTGGATGCTGGGGTACATCACTGGATGCTGGGGTAGGTCTATGGATGCTGGTGTAGATCAGCGGATGCTGGGGCAGATCAATGGATGCTGGGATACATAACTGGATACTGGGGTAGATCACTGGATGCTGGGGTAGATCGCTGGATGCTGGGGTAGATCACTGGATGCTGGTGTAGATCACTTGGATGCTGGGGTAGGTCACTGGATGCTGGGGTAGACCACTGAATGCTGGGGTAGATCACTGGATGCTGGGGTAGATCATTGGATGCTGGGGTAGATCACTGGATGCTGGTGTATTTCACTTGGATGCTGGAGTAGATCACTGGATGCTGGGGAAGATCACTGAACGCTGGGGTAGATCACTGGATACTGGGGTAGATCACTGGATGCTGGGGTAGATCACTGGATACTGCTGTAGATCACTGAATGCTGGGGTAAATCACTGGGTGCTGGTGTAGATCACTGGATGCTGCTGTAGATCTCTAGATGCTGGGGTAGATCACTGGATGCTTGGGGAGATCAATGGATGCTGGAGTAGATCACTGGATGCTGGTGTAGATTGCTAGATG
This sequence comes from Cherax quadricarinatus, assembly GCF_038502225.1. Taxonomy (NCBI): domain Eukaryota; kingdom Metazoa; phylum Arthropoda; class Malacostraca; order Decapoda; family Parastacidae; genus Cherax; species Cherax quadricarinatus. Next base: position 3,993,609 of record NC_091389.1, on the reverse strand, counting down.
CTGGTGTAGATCACTGGATGCTAGTGTAGATCACTGGATGCTGGTGTAGATTACGTGATGTTGGGGTAGATCACTGGAAGCTAGGGTAGATCCCAGAATGCTGGAGTAGATCACTTGATGCTTCGGAAGATCACAGGATGCTGGGGTAAATCAATGGATGCTGGGGAAGATTATTGGATGCTGGGGTAGATCGCTGGATGCTGGAATAGATCACTGGTGTTGGGGTAGATCACTGGAAGCTGGTGTAGATCACTGGATTCTGGGGTAGATCACTGGATCTTGGGATAGATCACTGGTGTTGTGGTAGATCACTGTATGCTGGGGTAGTTCACTGGATGATGGGGTAGATCACTGAATGTTGAAGTAGATCACTGGATGCTGGTGTAGATCACTGGATGCTGGTGTAGATCGCGTGATATTGGGGTAGGTCACTGGAAGCTGTGGTAGATCACATAATGCTGGAGTAGATCACTTGGTGCTTAGGTAGATCACTGGATGCTGTGGTAGATCACTGGATGCCCAGGTAGATCAGTGGATGCTGGGGTAGATCACTGGATGCTGGGATAGATCACTGGCGTTGAGGTATATCACTAGATGTTGGGGTAGATCACTGGATTCTGGGGTAGATCACTGGATCATGGGATAGATCACTGGTGTTGTGGTAGATCACTGGATGCTGGGGTAGTTCACTGGATGCTGGGGTAGATCACTGGATGCTGGGGTAGATCACTGGATGTTGGGGAAGATCACTGGATGCTGGTGTAGATCACTGGATGCTGGGGAACATCACTGGATGCTGGGTTATATCACTGGATGCTGGGGTAGATCACTGGATGCTGGGATAGATCACTGGTGTTGGTGTAGATCACTGGAAGCTGGGGTAGATCACTGGATTCTGGGGTAGATCACTGGATCCTGGGATAGATCACTGGTGTTGTGGTAGATGACTGGATGCTGGGGTAGTTCACTGGATGCTGGGGTAGATCACTGGATGTTGGTGCAGATCACTTGGTGCTCGGGTAGATCATTGAATGTTGGAGTAGATTTACTGGATGCTGGAGTAGATCACTGGATGCTTGTGTAGATCATGGAATGCTTTGGTAGATCACTGGATGCTGGGGTAAAATCACTGGATGCTGCGGTAGATCACTGGATGCTTGGGTAGATTACAGGATGCTGGAGTAGATCACTGGATGCTGGTATAGATCAATGGATGCTGGTGTAGATCGCGTGATGTTGGGATAGATCACTGGCAGCTGGGGTAGATCACAGAATGCTGGAGTAGATCACTTGATGCTTGGTAGATCAGTGGATGCTGGGGTTGATCACATAATGCTGGAGTAGATCACTTGATGCTTGGGTAGATCACTGGATGCTGGGGTAGATCACTGGATGCTGGGGTAGATCACTGGATGCTGGGGTAGATCACTGGATGCTTGGATAGATCACTGGTGTTGAGGTATGTCACTGGATGTTGGAGTAGATCACTGGATTCTGGGGTAGATCACTGGATCCTGGGATAGATCACTGGTGTTGTGGCAGATCACTGGATGCTGGTGTAGTTAACTGGATGCTGGGGTAGATCACTGGATGCTGGGGTACATCACTGGATGCTGGTGTAGATCACTTGATGCTGGGGTAGATCACTTAATGTTGGAGTAGATCACTGGATGCTGGGGTAGATCACTGGATGCTGGTGTAGATTATGGGATGCTGGGGTAGATCACTGAATGCTGGGGTAAATCACTGGATGCTGGGGTTGATCACTGGATGCTTTTGTAGATCACAGGATGCTGGAGTAGATCTCTGGATGCTGGTGTAGATCCCTGGATGCTGGTGTAGATCACGTGATGTTGGGGTACATCACTGGAAGCTGGGGTAGATCACAGAATGCTGGAGAAGATCACTTGATGCTTGGGTAGATCACTGGATGCTGGGGTAGATCACTGGATGCTGGGGTAGATCACTGGATTCTGGTGTAGATAACTGGATGCTGAGGTAGATCACTGGATGCTGTTGTACTTCACTGGATGCTGGTGTAGATCACTGGATGCTGGTATAGATCACTGGATGCTGGGGTAGATCACTGGATGCTTGGGTAGATCACTGGATGCTTGGGTAGATCACTGGTTGCTGGTGTAGATCACTGGATGCTGGGGTACATCACTGGATCCTGGGGAAGATCACTGGATGCTGGTGTAGATCACTGAATGCTGGGGTAGATCACTGGATGTTGGTGAAGTTCACTGGATGCTGGGGTAGATCACTGGATGCTGGTGTAGATCACTGGATGCTGGGGTAGATCACTGGATCCTGGAGTAGATCACTGGATGCTGGAGTAGATTAATAGATACTGCTGTAGATCAATGGATGCTGGGGTAGATAACTGGATATTAGGGTAGATCACTGGCTCCTGCTGTAGATCACTGGATGCTGGGGTAGATCACTGGATGCTGGTGTAGATCACTGGATGCTGGGGTAGATCACTGGATGCTGGTGAAGATCACTGGATGCTGGGGTAGATCACTGGATGCTGGGTTAGATCTTGGGATGCTGGGGTTGATCACTGGATGCTGAGGTAGATCACTGGGTGTTGGTGTAGATCACTGGAAGCTTGGGTAGATCACTGGATGCTGGTGTAGATCACTGGATGCTGGTGTAGATTACGTGATGTTGGGGTAGATCACTGGAAGCTAGGGTAGATCACAGAATGCTGGAGTAGATCACTTGATGCTTGGGAAGATCACTGGATGCTGGGGTAAATCACTGGATGCTGGGGAAGATTACTGGATGCTGGGGTAGATCGCTGGATGCTGGGACAGATCACTTGTGCTGGGGTAGATCACTGGAAGCTGGTGTAGATCACTGGATTCTGGCGTAGATCACTGGATCTTGGGATAGATCACTGGTGTTGTGGTAGATCACTGTATGCTGGGGTAGTTCACTGGATGATGGGGTAGATCACTGGATGCTGGTGTAGATCACTTGATGCTGGGGTAGATCACTGAATGTTGGAGTAGATCACTGGATGCTGGGGTAGATCACAGGATGCTGGAGTAGATCACTGGATGCTGGAGTAGATCACTGAATGCTGGTGTAGATCACGTGATATTGGGGTAGATCACTGGAAGCTGTGGTAGATCACATAATGCTGGAGTAGATCACATAATGCTTCGGTAGATCACTGGATGCTGTGGTAGATCACTGGATGCCCAGGTAGATCACTGGATGCTGGGGTAGATCATTGGATGCTGGGATAGATCACTGGTGTTGAGGTATATCACTAGATGTTGGGGTAGATCACTGGATTCTGGGGTAGATCACTGGATCCTGGGATAGATCACTGGTGTTGTGGTAGATCACTGGATGCTGGGGTAGTTCACTGGATGCTGGGGTAGATCACTGGATGCTGGGGTAGATCACTGGATGTTGGGGTAGATCACTGGATGCTGGTGTAGATCACTGGATGCTGGGGTAGATTACTGGATGCTGGGGTAGATCACTGGTGTTGGTGTAGATCACTGGAAGCTGGGGTAGCTCACTGGGTTCTGGGGTAGATCACTGGATCCTGCGATAGATCACTGGTGTTGTGGTAGATGACTGGATGCTGGGGTAGTTCACTGGATGCTGGGGTAGATCACTGGATGCTGGTGTAGATCACTTGGTGCTGGGGTAGATCACTGAATGTTGGAGTAGATTTACTGGATGCTGCGGTAGGTGGCCCGGTGGTCTGGTGGCTAAAGCTCCCGCTTCACACACGGAGGGCCCGGGTTCGATTCCCGGCGGGTGGAAACATTTCGACACGTTTCCTTACACCTGTTGTCCTGTTCACCTAGCAGCAAATAGGTACCTGGGTGTTAGTCGACTGGTGTGGGTCGCATCCTGGGGGACAAGATTAAGGACCCCAATGGAAATAAGTTAGACAGTCCTCGATGACGCACTGACTTTCTTGGGTTATCCTGGGTGGCTAACCCTCCGGGGTTAAAAATCCGAACGAAATCTTATCTTATCTTATCACTGGATGCTGGTGTAGATCATGGGATGCTTTGGTAGATCACTGGATGCTGGGGTAAATCACTGGATGCTGGGGTAGATCACTGGATGCTTGGGTAGATCACAGGATGCTGGAGTAGATCACTGGATGCTGGTATAGATCACTGGATGCTGGTGTAGATCGCGTGATGTTGGGGTAGATCACTGGAAGCTGGGGTAGATCACAGAATGCTTGAGTAGATCACTAAATGCTTGGTAGATCAGTGGATGCTGGGGTTGATCACATAATGCTGGAGTAGATCACTTGATGCTTTGGTAGATCACTGGATGCTGGGGTAAATCACTGGATGCTGGGGTAGATCACTGGATGCTGGAGTAGATCACTAGATGCTTGGATGGATCACTGGTGTTGAGGTATGTCACTGGATGTTTTGGTAGATCACTGGATTCTGGGGTAGATCACTGGATCCTGGGATAGATCACTGGTGTTGTGGTAGATCACTGGATGCTGGTGTAGTTCACTGGATGCTGGGGTAGATCACTGGATGCTGGGGTAGATCTATGGATGCTGGTGTAGATCACTTGATGCTGGGGTAGATCACTTAATGTTGGAGTAGATCACTGGATGCTGGGGTAGATCACTTAATGCTGGTGTAGATTATGGGATGCTGGGGTAGATCACTGAATGCTGGGGTAAATCACTGGATGCTGGTGTAGATCACTTAATGCTGGGGTACATCACTGGATGCTGGTGTAGATCACTGAATGCTGGGGTAGATCACTGGATGTTGGTGAAGTTCACTGGATTCTGGGGTAGATCACTGGATGCTGGTGTAGATCACTGGATGCTGGGGTAGATCACTGGATCCTGGTGTAGATCACTGGATGCTGGATTAGTTTACTAGATGCTGGTGTAGATCACTGGACGCTGGGGTAGATAACTGGATGCCGGGGTAGATCACTGGCTTCTGCTGTAGATCACTGGATGCTGGGGTAGATCACTGGATGCTGGTGTAGATCACTGGATGCTGGTGTAGATCACTGGGTGTTGGTGTAGATCACTGGATGCTTGGGTAGATCACTGGATGCTGGTGTAGATCACTAGAAGCTGGGGTAGATCACTGGATGCTGTTGTAGATCACTGGATGCAGGGGTAGATCACTGGATGCTGTTGTAGATCACTGGATGCTTGTGTAGATCACTTGATGCTGGGGTAAATCACTTAATGTTGGAGTAGATGTCTGGATGCTGGGGTAGATCACTGGATGCTGGTGTAGATTATGGGATGCTGGGGTAGATCACTGGATGCTTTTGTAGATCACAGGATGCTGGAGTAGATCTCTGGATGCTGGTGTAGATCCCTGGATGCTGGTGTAGATCACGTGATGTTGGGGTAGATCACTGGAAGCTGGGGTAGATCACAGAATGCTGGAGTAGATCACTTGATGCTTGGGTAGATCGCTGGATGCTGGAGTAGATCACTGGATGCCAGCTCTGCAAGATGTGCATAACAATGACATCGAGGAATCCATTGCCCCCTCCTTGCTGGATGAATTATTCACAGAGAGGAGCACGAGTCCTGCTACGGACCCACCCCTTTACCTGGAACCTGCTGCGAAGGTGGACGTTGGACACGAAGAGCAGCTGGTCGTGGTTATCCCAGACGCCTTGCTGAAACATACCGTAGAGGTGGAAATCCACCAGAACTGCACTGTGGATGAAGACATGCAGGTGGAAAGTGTAACGCGAAAGCGTTCTGTAGTGCTCTCAGACTCAGAGGAAGTGCTGACGCCTACCCAGTGATCAGGGAAAAAAACCTGGGTGGATGTGGCACAGAGAGGGCTCTGTGGACCTAAAGCTCAAGGGTTGGTCAAGAGTGCTTTGAAAGGGAGGGGGATGAAAAAGGTGGGAACAAAAGATCTGGTGAGAAACATTCAGTATCGAGAGGAAAACCCCAACTGACCAATTTAAGTGCCTGACAATAAATATTAATGGTTTGAGGACTGTGCGAAAGCGTGTATGGTTCTGAGAATTATTGGTGCGTAATAATGTTGACGTTGTGTTCGTCCAGGAACAAAATCATAAATTAGGAAGTGAGTTGCGAATAGATGGGTATGATGTGTATGTGGAGAATGCTATACTGTTGAAAGGTGGCGTTGCCATCATGATCAGGGAGAATATCCCATTTGTTGTGAGACATTGCGAGGGTGGGGAGGGGAAGGTAATAAGGGTGGAAGGTCTATGGGGCAAGGTGAAGGCAGCCTTCGTGTGCATGTATGCACTGGCAGAGAATGATGGGCGTGTAAAAACTACCTTTGTGAAGGAAGTATTAATTTACTATTTGCGGTCACTCCCTGAAGTGGCGGTCATAGGAGGGGATTGGAATTGCATGATCCCGAGTAGGGATGTTGAACCCCAGGAAGTGGACACTTTTCTGGGGTATTGGGGGATTTATTGACTGGGGCAGGATTAATGGACATGGCGGGGGGATTGAGGTTGAGCATACATTTGTATGTCATGGGTACGCGGTGCGACTTGATAGAGTGTATGTGCCGCGTACCATCGCAGTTAAGAGCGTGCGTATCGTGGATGTGGTGTTTTCCGATCATAGAGTGGTTCTCGTGGACGGAGGGTGGGAGGGACTACCTAGAAGGAGTTGTAGTTACTGGAAATTGAATGTTAAATTGTTGAAAGGGGACGAAAGCAGCCAATCCTTTGTGACTTTGTGGGAGGGTTTGTGGGCACAGGCACCTGGGGATGGTGACTTGGTTCAGTGGTGGGATATGGTGGCTAAGACACGTATCTGTGATTGTTATGTTCGGCAAGGGCGGGAAAATAATCAAATGTTATACGGGCTTCAGGGGTATTTTGAAGGACAGTTTTGTGATTATGTGGGTGATGGTGCACGATACCCTGTAGAGGAAATTGAGGATTTAAAGGAATGTATAAAGGGCTTGCATAATGATCGTTTTGATGGTGCACAGGTGGTGGGAGGTTTGGAGGAGGTTCTCTATGGGGATCGGCCTTCGGCTTGTATGTTGAGGGAACAGAGGCAGCGGAGAGCAGCCACAGAGATGATGGGGCTAATAGTGCACCTCAGAGAGAGAAGGCTATCACGAGGGCCAAGTATTGGTGACGATGGAGGGCATGAGCGGGTATATAGATGCGTGGTTTGAGACCTACATGTCAAGCGTTGGGATAAGTAATATAGCACTATGGGAAATCCGTAACAACATGTAGTGTGGGCTTAGTATGCAAGACAGAGAAGCATTGGAAGGGCATTTCACATTCGGAGTGTGAAATATGGCAGACTCTGGCTGGGGCAAGCTTAGGTAAAGCACCTGGCATTGATGGGCTACCGAGTGATTTCTATGTAACAAATTGGGGTGTGATGAGAGCGGTTTTGGTACAGTTATTTAACATCTTAAAGACTAACGGGTTTATGGGAGAATTGCAATGAACGGCAGTGGTGGTATTGATGCCAAAAGGGGCTCAATCAACAGTTCTGGACTATAGGACCATTTCACTTATGTGCGGTGATTACAAGTTGTTCACGAGGATACTGGGGAACAGACTGAAAAAGGTGATGGAAAAAGTTACAGATACAGGACAATACGGGATACCAGGCAGGTCCATGTTCGAAGGTCACGGGATGATTCGAGGTTTCATAGAAAGGCGACAGGTGTCGGGTGGAAGGGGGGTATTTTAGCATTGGATTGGGCTACTGCATATGATAGTGTAGAAAGGGGAGCTTTGTGGCAGTTCATGCGTTGGCAGGATTTTGAGAATGAAATCATCTCTTGGGCACAGACTTTATACAAGGGAGAGACTATGCATGTGCAGGTCAATGGTCGGTTAGGTGTGCCAGTTCAGATGGATCGGGGTTTGAGGCAAGGTTGTCCCCCTTCACAGTTATTGTTCGCGTGTTTTCAGGATCCTTTTTATAGGGCAGTTGCAGGCTAGAGTTTTGGGGGGTTTGGGGGTTATGAGAGCGATGGGTGGTCTGGTATTGTGGGTTACGTAGATGATACAATGACCTTGGTAAGGGGCGTTGTAGACTTACAGCAGGTGGAAGGAATCGTGGACATTTTTGGAGAGGAGACAGGGATGAGAATTAATGCCACGAAGACTAAGTTCATGGCAGTAGGAAATTAGGACCAAATGTGTGGGGGCATGAGGGGTAGGTGGAGTAAGGTGAACCAACTTGAGATATGTGGGATTGTGTATGTTTGTGATCCGTTGGTGGCACATGAGGTGAACTCGGTGAGGGCTGTGGATGGTGTGCTAAAAAGATTAGGAGGATTGAGGTCTGCACATCTCATGTTGCACCAAAGAGTAATTGTGGCAAACGTACTATTATATAGTAAATTATGGCATGTGGTAGTCATGTATCCGTTAATGCGCCGAGAGGTCACGAAATTGTTACGTAGGGTTTATCGGTTTATTAGGGATCTGGCTGTGAGTGGTTAAGCAGAGGGGTAATTACTTTGCCGATTGGCCAAGGAGGGCTGTTGGCTCATACCGCTGGAATGAAGGGTTATGAGTACTTACGTGAAACAGAGTTTTCTGCGGGAGGGTGGGAATAAGAGGGGGGATCGAGAAAGTGCATGCGGACATAAAACGTTGGTGAGCGGGGAAGGATTTACCAGTATGGGAGGCGATGTTGAGATTTTTGATGGTGGCAAAGGATCCAGCTCGAATCAAGCTGCGTGTAATCGAGAGAGTGGGGGGGAAAGGGTTGGAGGTGGCTGCTGTGGAAGGAGCATACCGGATGTATGCCTGGTGCGACATATGGGAATGTCTCCAGAAGTTGCGCATTAGTCCAGGTGTACGAGAGGTGATGTATGGCTTTTTACACAGGTACACGGGATTCTGCTCTCTGGGATCGTCTTATTTAATCGAAAGCTCAGGAAAGGCGGGGAGTGTCGAGCGTGTGGTGAACTAAAAACCATTTTTCATGTTGTATATTTTTGTGAACACATAGGGTCAGGGAATGGTTTGGAAGGGTAATTCGATTTATGGGATAAGATAAGATAAGATAAGATAAGATTTCGTTCGGATTTTTAACCCCGGAGGGTTAGCCACCCAGGATAACCCAAGAAAGTCAGTGCGTCATCGAGGACTGTCTAACTTATTTCCATTGGGGTCCTTAATCTTGTCCCCCAGGATGCGACCCACACCAGTCGACTAACACCCAGGTACCTATTTGCTGCTAGGTGAACAGGACAATAGGTGTAAGGAAACGTGTCGGAATTTCCACCCGCCGGGAATCGAACCCGGGCCCTCCGTGTGTGAAGCGGGAGCTTTAGCCACCAGACCACCGGGCCACCCAAAGGGGTGGGTGGGAAGGGGTGGGTTGCAGATATTGCGAATGTTAAGTTTAGACATTGATGGGGTGGGAGCGCAGGTTAAAAACAGTGGCATATCTGGTAACTGATTTCGTGTTCACATCATGGGCAATGAAAGATGTAGGAGCGGGTGAAAGGATAAAGGTGTTGGCAGCGACATTTTACAGAGCTAAGTGCCGCAACAGGGAAGTATATGGTAGGAAAAGGAACACTGAATTTACAGAGGGTTATAGGAATTTTCGGCTGCGTGATTTATGGAATTTGTAGGTCAGTGGGAAGCAACGGGCTAGTCTCCCATTCTGAGGCATGTGGGTGTGAGTGGGCAATAATGTAGGTGAGGTACATATGAATATTGAGTAATATAAGGAAGAGTGCGTGAGGAGAAGCGTATTACACTGTTTGTGTGACACCATTGTTTTATTTTAAGGTGTTTTTCCTAAGCTATGATGAGGCAGTGATGGAGACGTACGTTTACATAAATATGTAGGTGCGTGAATGTGTATGTATATATGTGTGCATATGTACGGAAATATACGATCAACACCATGCCTAACCCTTCTAGGGTAGGGTAGGTGCCTGAGCCCGAGCCTTTAGCTCATAAGACTGTCATTCCCATTTGCCCCCTTGGGGCGGGGATGGCAGACCAGAGAGGCCTAGCTTGTGGCTAGGCCTGGGGACAGTTGGTCCCAAAGATGAGGAGGTACTTGTGCCTCCTCCCATGGGAGACTTAGGTCTCAGACACTCCCTAAAGAGGGAGCCAAGGCCGGGCCACCACTTGGATAAGGCCCGGGCCGGGAGAATACCAGCTAATCTTTAACTAACTAACTAACTAGATGTATTTATAAATGTATACATGTGTGTGCGAGTGCATGTTTGAACAGGAGAATATAGTGGGTGACAGAGTGTAGCATGTTAGTCATAAGATGATTACCAAATATACATTAAGACGAGGAGTATCATTTGTTCACAGTTTTATCCATTGTGAAAATTGAACTAAATATTAGCTGATCTACAGGATAGTTTTTGGATTTAGTGTATAATTATTACAAATGTCTGTAACGTGACTATTGGCATAATATATATTACAAGTGTAATGCCTGTTGAGGTGTATGTGTTTAGCTGTATTTAGTAGTTAACATTATTGTGTCATGTAGGTATTGAATTTTAGGTGTTTTTATTCTACATTGTCTGTGTAAAGATGTGCCAATTGTATTAGATCGTTCAATTAGCGTCTATTACTTTTAGGTTTCTGGGAGATAACAGGGAGCAGCACACTTCACCCAGCAGGGTGGTCGGTGTGTGCACCGAATTATCTAGATTCCATACGAAGAATGTCTAAATTGGATTGATATGATCGTCAGTAGCGAGTTGTGAATGGTGTTGTGTAGGATGTAATGGCAATCGAGTCAGTACACATATTACCCTGGCAATCAAAAGTGTAAAATTGAGTATGTTGTTTAATATTCAGTGTATAAGGGGACAATGTCATAATCGTGAGGTGTGTTGGTGTGTCGTGTATATATTATAGGTCAGAAGAATGGGGTTTATTATACATGCACCTGTATTATTATTAAAGATTCGCCGGCATTCTCCCTGCCCGGGCCTTTTCCAAGTGGTGGCCCGGCCTTGGCTCCCTCTTTAGGGAGTGTCTGAGACCTAAGTCTCCCATGGGAGGAGGTACAAGTATCTCCTCATCTTTGGAACCAACTGTCCCCAGGCCTAGCCACAAGCTAGGCCTCTCTGGTCTGCCATCCCCACCCCAAGGGGGCTAATGGGAATGACAGTCTTGTGAGCTACAAGCTCTAGCTCAGGCACCTACCCTACCCTAGAAGAGCTGGGCATGTTATTATTATTAAATATTAGCCGGTATTCTCCCGGCCCGGGCCTTTTCCAAGTGGTGGCCCGGCCTTGGCTCCCTCTTTAGGGTGTGTCTGAGACCTAAGTCTCCCATGGGAGGAGGCACAAGTACCTCCTCATCTTTGGGACCAACTGTCACCAGGCCTAGCCACAAGCTAGGCCTCTCTGGTCTGCCATCCCCGCCCCAAGGGGGCAAATGGGAATGACAGTCTTATGAGCTAAAGGCTTGGGCTCAGGCACCTACCCTACCCTAGAAGGGCTGGGCATGGTGTCGATCAGCTGGGCATGATGGTCCTCTTCCACATCATGAGTTTTTATGATGACTTATGAGTCAGGATAAATGGGTAGGCCTACAAATTAGTAGGTACAGATCCCCCAGTACACGACGCCGCCTCAACCACTCAGTCCACACTCTAATATTATATCTTTCTTAACAATTCTTCAAAATTTATCACATTTATAAGAATGTTTAAATACCTTAAGTATATTACTCAATAAAATAAAACACTCTAGTTACCCTTCAAAATATTTTTTTTACCATGAAACATAAACTTTAATATTTTTTTGTCAATCTATAAATTAATATCAGGAATCATAAAAGTTTCTTAAAACAAATCCAAATTGATTTTAACATTAAACAAAAGATTTAAATTAAATTTACTTATTAAAAAATTGTTTACAATCTTTATTAAATTAAAAAATATTTATATAATAATTTTGAGTTTAAAAAAATATTTTTTAATTAACTTTAATATAGAAAGAAATTTTCTTTCAATCTCAGAAAAAGCACTAAAAACATTAATTTTGGTAACCTTCGGGTTTTATTTATATTCCACTAACCATTTATTCATCTTGTACAATTATTACAACCTGGAGTTACTAATTATTATTTTTTCTTTATATTTTATTTAAAACATTACAATACAAGGTGGAAATTATATTAAAAGTTACACAAAATGAGTTAAATCACAAATTCCCAATTCAGCCTTACAAAAATAATTACAACAGACAGAAGTGTTCTGACACCCTAATACCACACACCATATACACCCAGTTATACCAGAGTTTTTTTTTTTATATATATGGATTTATTCGGCCTAGAACAGGGATACAATACAAGAGATAGATAAAGACAAAAGCAGGTCTTACACAGACTAAATCATTAACAACCACACAAACATGAACTTGAGATAACACAAATATCCCTCCTCACCCCCTCTCTGTGGCTGACCTTCAACCTGGCAGGATCTCTGGGTCCTTCTCCTATCTTTTGGGGCATCATGTGTGCTCCAGGGGAAGTTCACAGGAATGTTTATCAGCAAGACAGACCTGTAGCTTAGTGAGCTCTCCATCGGGCTGTTAACGGAGTCACTGGCTTCTTGGACCTCTTGGGGAGGGTCGATGGTGCTCGTGCAAGCAGCAGATCCCGGGGCAACTTGCTGCTGTTTGCAATGGCTGTCTACCGAGGAGAGACAGGCACCTAGCAACATCTGTTGTTGGGGCAATGGATGAATTCCCTACTATGTTTGTTAACTGCTCATTACTCTGTAATTTGTCTATGATTGTAATCATGTCATAACGTGTTTATCATTCATTACCTTTGAAACTTGTCATGATTTTGACCAGCTCTACCTGGAGCTCATTACCTTTGTAAATTCTCATGATTAATGTGTTTATGATTCATTACCTTTGCAATTATTCATGAGTGTGACCAGCTCTACCTGGAGCTCATTACCTTTGTAACTTGGTCATGATTATGACCAGATCTAGTTTATTACCTTTGTAACTTGCTCAGCTATCAAAACTTTGGAGTCCAGTCCCTGGACCAATTATGTACCTCTGTAATCTTTTGACTACCGCCCACAGAATGGGTATGGGGTGCATAATTTATTTATTTATTTTATTTATTTATTTATTTATTTCCAATTTGTGCACACATACAGAGGTACAAAAAAATACAGATAAGAGCAGTATGCCAAAGCCACTTATACTATGCATAGCATTACGGGCTGGCTTAAAATTAACTTAAGATTAACTAAGTAATGATTATTATTATTATTATAATCAAAAAGAAGCGCTAAGCCACAAGGACTATACAGCGCTGCTACTAAGCAATGATGAAATCAGTGATAAAACATTAATGTAAACAGACTGTCTAACTATAAAGCACAAGTGAGTATTACAAAGACAGGTCATATGGTTGCATTCAGTTAGGTAGTGAGTGATTCTGTTAGGTAGTGTATTTAAAAAATAATAAAGTTAGATTGGGTTTTAGGTTTAACATTTATGTGATATAATTGTGAGAAACATTTAAGATATACAATTTATAATGTTCAGTTATTCAGTATTTATTTGGTTTTGGGTGAGTAAGTAATCTTTGAGAAGAGACTTGAATTTATAAACAGGTTGTGTTTCTTTTATATTTACAGGTAATGAATTCCAGATTTTAGGGCCTTTTATGTGCATTGAGTTTTTGCATAGTGTGAGATGGACACGAGGAACATCAAAGAGTGATCTGTGCCTTGTGTTATGGTCATGTGTTCTGTTGAGGTTGGCAAGGAGATGTTTGAGGGGAGGGTTAATATCAGAGTTAAGTGTTCTATGTATGTAATAGGTGCAGTAATAAGTATGGATGTTTTGTATGGTGAGTAGGTTTTTTTTTTTTTATATTTTATTTAGAACAATACAATACAAGAAATAGATAAAGACAAAAACAGGTCTTACACAGAATAATCATGAACAACCACACAAACATGAACTTGAGATAACACAAATATCCCTCCTCACCCATACATGAAAACCCCTACACCTATGATAACCAATAACCGACTAATTCCAATTGCATTGTTATATGATTAACAAAACACATCATTATATACATATATTGTCACTTGTAAATTATAAAGTAGGACACCGTATACGTTAAATACAATTAACGTACTGTATTGAGAATAAGGTAAAAACAATATGTTCATCAAACACAGAATATATTAATAAACAAGGATCCAACACACTGACACCTCTACAATCATCTAACAACATGCATAAGAGTAACATACATAGAACAATGTCCTACTGCAAAATCAAACACATATATTGAGTATAATCAACACAAACCATGAATACACATCATACGCCCAAGTTCATACACATTCACCCGTTACATACCAGGAGGCGACCCCGTTTCCACCCCTGACAGGCCATTAACATAATACATTATACCATCCCTACCCTGCCCCACCCACCTAATTTACAAATTTAATAAAACCTCTAATGTAATGTCTCTATATCCCGCAGAGAAATCCCGCTCCCACCTCCTCCCATAAAGTTCTCTATTACGGCACAACGTTTTATAAAACGTAACAGCCAATACCCTCCTCTTCACCTCACTTACCCCTTTCCCCCTCATTCCCCACATAATGTAGACATAATCTACCATAATGTACCCCACAGCCCTAATAATACTTTCATCCATACCCCCCACATCAAGACTCAATGCCCGCAGAACAGAGAAGTATTGACCACTTATCTTATGCAACACCCTGCTCAATCAACCCCTGACGCTCCCCAACCGCTCACAAAAATACACTACATGGAATGCAGAATCCTCCCCGCCACATATTCCACATACCCCCCCCCCTCAACCACCCGTCTAGCACGTAAGACCACTCCCGATGGTAAAATCCCATGCAAAAACCGATACATCACCTCACGTCCACGGGGTTGTAACCTTAACCTACCAAACCTTCTCCATATACATCCCCAGTCATACATGGGGAAAATCCCCTCCACCGGAGCCACAACCCTTTCCGCCGACATCCTACACAGCCTACTTATTTTTACCTTACCCAGATCCCTAACCATCACTGCTGCCCTCAAAATAGTTTCACACTCCCTCAACTCCATCCCAGAAAACATGCGTTTCAATTTATTGTGTACCTTAACCAACCCCCCCCCACTCACACCCTCCCTCATCACCTCCCTTTTAATAAAGATACATTTGACCCTCCTCTTTAAATTCATTAAACCCAACCCCCCCTGACGCACAGGTAACATTACTACATCCCTTCTAAGCCAATCGCAACCTGAACCCCACAAAAATTTAAAAACCCCTCTAAGTATAGTTGCAATTGCCGTCCCCGTTAGAGGGAACACGGCAGCCACATGCCAAACCTTGCTATACAATAAAACGTTAATTACAATGGCACGCTGCACAAGGGTCAAATGATAAGGCCGCAATGCTCCCAATCGACCCAGTATCCTTTCTACCAACCTGACCGAATTATTAACACGTGCAACCTCAAGATCATCTGCATAGATTAGACCACAAATTTTTAATGACATCACCCGCTTCTTTACGACTGCACTACCCCACTCGACCCGCTCCCCCCAAGTTCCTAACCCCATAATCATGGACTTCTCCGAATTTACCCTCATACCAGTTGCACATGCAAACGTGTCGACCACTCCATCTAAGGCTTTTATGGACATCCCTTCTCTAACCAATACAGTGGTATCATCTACATACCCTATGAGAACAGGCCAAACGCCCCCAGTTCCCCCCCCAACCCCTACACTAACGCCCATATGGCGCTCCACCATTCTATAAAAGGGGTCCTGTATGCATGCAAATAAAAGCTGTGACATAGGACACCCCTGTCTAAGACCTCTGCCCATGACAATCCTCCCCCCTAATCTTCCATTAATCTGTACTCTCACCATTGCCCCTCTATATAACGCCTCTACCCATCCCACTATTTCCTCCCCATAGCCCTGTTTCCTAAGGATAGCTCTCAACGCCTCCCGCTCCACCCTATCATAAGCTCCTTGCCAGTCTAGTGCAACCAACCCCCCCCCCCCCTTCCCCCCCTTTTTCTTCCACGAAATCCCTTAAAAGACCATGTCCCACCCCCATAGACCTACCTGGCAACCCAAACTGGGTTTCCGATACAACCCTCCCTACAACACACTTGAGCCTATTTCCTAAAATTTTTGCAAATAACTTATAATCCGCGCATAACAATGATATTGTTCTATAGTCCCTGAGCGAACGCTGTTCCTTACCCTTCGGTACCAAAACAACTACAGCTGTTGCCTGTCTTTCACCCAACCTTCCCCTTACCTTCATCAAGTTCAGTAACCTCACCAAAAAACCTTTTATTAACTCCCAATGCTGTTGATAAAACTCCGCCGGCAGTCCATCGATTCCCGGTGCTTTGCCCTTTCGCATGGCACTCAAAGCTCTCCATATTTCCCCCTCAGTTATGTCCCCCCCCAAAGCTTCCCTATCACTGTGTCCTAACCTACATGGCACACTTCCACACACCCTCTCTAAATCCCCTAATCCTACCCCTTCCTCCCGCCAATACTTTTCGTACCACGTATCCGCAAACAACCCCATCCCATCCGTAGTGTGGATTACCTGACCCGCCCTATACCCACCCACCGACTCAAGAACCTCCAAACATGGAATAGCTGTTGCCTGCTGACGTTGTTTTTGTCTGCGCAACACACACGAAGACGGCCTATCTCCCCATAACACCTCCTCCACCCCCGCCATTACTCTCACCGCTTGGAACCGCTCGTCCTGAATTTCCCGCAACCGCTCTTTAAGTATCATAATGTTGTCCATCGGATAGACACCCTCTACTGTCCCTTTTACATAACAACCTCGTAACCTGTCCTCCAAATAATTAATCAACCCAAATTTTAAAGAATTAATCCTTTTCCCCTCCCGCACATAATAATGCCGAATCCGGTCCTTAGCCACACCATCCCACCACGTCACCACGTCCTCCACACCTTGTACCTCCTCAGTTAATCTCTCCCACAGCTCCCGAAAACCCCTCAACCCCTCCTCATCTTCCAACAGACTCGTATTTAATTTCCAATATCCCCTAGAGATACAAGCTAGAGAATCCCACTCTACTTCTGCGACAACCGCCCTATGATCTGAAAAAGCTATGTCAATAGTATGGACAGACTTTGACACTACCTTATGAGATATATACAACCTGTCTAACCTAGCCGCGTAACCTCGCCTCACGAAAGTATGCTCCACCTCCCACGCTCCCCCACCTACCACATCCCTCAACTGAACGTCCACCAATAGATTGCGTAATGCTGTCAACATATGCCCCGCCCCTCGAGGTTCCACATCCGCTCTCCTGATCACACAATTCCAGTCCCCACCTACGATGGCCACCTCAGGTAAACCACGGAAAGCAAAAACTAGATCATCACACACAAAATCCCTCTTTACTTTCATATCATTTTCAGCTGGTGCATACACACTTACAAAGGTTACCCTCTGCCCCATCCACCACCCATCCACACGCAACACCCTCCCTCCCCCACCCCCTTCACGTCTTTGCAACACAAACGGGCTCGCCTCCTTTATCAATAAACCCACACCACCTTTCAAACGTGCCGATGGCAGAGTCAACACCGTATACCCTTCCACCTCGAGCACTTTACCCTCCCTGAAATTATGCTCCTGTAGAAAGACTACGTCCACTCTGTATCGACGTAAGAGCATACGAAAGCATTCCCTCTTCATACCAGTACACAGTCCATTCACATTCACAGTCATGCATTTAAGGCCTTTCTAAAGCTTCCAATCCTTTCTCCTCTCACCCTTCCCAGGGCCTCTTGCCCCAGGGTCAACATGTGGTTTGTCACCATCCACCCCCCCCCCCTTTTCGATGCCTCTTATCCTGGCTGTCACGAAAATATACATCCTTCCTCCCAGACCTCTGCGCGGGTGTCAGGACATCATCTGAGTCTGACGCAGCCGCCCTCTTCCTCGTGACACTCTCTACCGCCATACTGTCTTCCGAAGATTCCTCACAGTGAATATCAACCTCTACTGTGACCTGTCGCACAGAGCTCGGTGACTCCTCTCTGTGCCTGCAGTTGTCCTCCGTCCTTCTCGTGCCTGTCCCGCCACACTCTCCTTTCGACTCAGGCACCATTTCACGGACCAAGCCATTATCCTCGCCCGAAGAAGGTAAATTTTTCAATACCTCGTCGAGCTCTTCCTCCAGCTCTTGCACCTCCTGCTGAATTAGCACGTCCTCCCCCGTCACCGGCAAAGTGGCCATTTTTGGCTCCACACAACTCGTGCCACGCCCATCATGCACCACAAGAGACTCTTCCACAATGTCACTCCACAGACGGCCATCTCCTCGATTTCCTTTGGAATTCTCCTCCACGACATCCACACTTGTAACTGGTGCTCCACCTGTTTGCGCCGGCGCCCTCCACTGCCTCCCACATGTCGCTGCCATATGGTCATACTCCCCACACAACCTGCATGTCCGTCGCTGCCCAGCATATGCCACTAGAATCTGGGTCCTAAACTCCGGCATCACGACGTATGACGGAATCGGGTGCCTCAGTGTCATTTTGAGGGAGAATGTACCCTCCGGACGTCCCATGTACGCACCTGCCGCCCACTTGCCTTGGGTTGCCAGATGCACGGTACCATAAGCAGCAAACACCTTCCGTAAGTCCTCCTCGTCAGCCTCGAAGGGGACATTTCGCAACTTCACCCACGTATAGTGGCGAGAAACGTCTATGAGTCGCACTTTGACAGCTGGAGTTACATCAATACTCACATGCTCAAATTTCGTCACCAACGACTCGTACACAGCCGTCGAATTTAACTTGACGAATAGACGATAGGCCCCATTCAGGGCCACACCATAAACCTCATCATCCTGCACTCCGTACGTTTCCCGGATGATTGCCGGAAGTAACACCTGCGCCGTAGAGGGGGAAATCGCCCCACGAAGCAGCTCAACGCCGACAGTGTTTATCCTACGTCGGATACTCAGCGCCATATTGTTGCTATGAGAGCTCTCCTGACAAACAGCAGAGGGGTGCTGTGCACAACCTCACTCCACCGCAGTCAGGCAGCTAATGGTGAGTAGGTTTAGTGTATTGAATATTGGTGGTGTTGGGTAATTAGTGGTCTGAGATGGTTAATTGTTGTTGAGCCCCATGCACAAATTCCATAGGTGAGATAGGGGTAAATAAGAGAGTGATATAGGGCCAGGAGGGCTGACTGTGGAACATAGTACCGTATCTTCGATAGTATGCCTACAGTCTTGGAAATTTTCTTAGAAATTT
The DNA here is from genome assembly GCF_038502225.1 of Cherax quadricarinatus. Classification (NCBI taxonomy): domain Eukaryota; kingdom Metazoa; phylum Arthropoda; class Malacostraca; order Decapoda; family Parastacidae; genus Cherax; species Cherax quadricarinatus. The sequence continues at coordinate 3,974,278 of NC_091389.1, read as the reverse complement.
GATGTATATGTGTATGAAATTTGAGTCTATTATCAAGGTGGATTCCTAAGAATTTTCCCTCTGTTAGTTTTGTGATAGGTGATCCATTTATCATTATGTTAAGAGGGACATCTGTAGCTCTGTTACCAAACTGAATGAAGTAGGTTTTGTCAATGTTTAGTGTAAGTTTGTTAGTCCTCATCCAGGTAGATATTTTCTGTAATTCGGTATTTACAGTATTGGCTAGCGTGACTGGGCTCGGGTGAGAGAAGACGTATGTAGTGTCATCTGCAAATAGTGTGGGTTTGAGTAATTGCGAAGCATTTGGAAGGTCATTTATGTATAGGAGAAAGAGAAGAGGGCCAAGGACACTTCCCTGTGGGACACCAACTGTAATTGGTTGTGCAGAAGAGTTTGCCCCATTTGCGTACACATATTGGCTTCTGTTGCTGAGGTAAGACTTGAGGTAGTTGAGGGAGTGCCCTCTTATACCATAGTGTGACAATTTTACGTGGAGCAAGTCATGGTCAACTGTATCAAAAGCTTTACGTAAGTCAATGAAGATCCCCAGTGGGACTTCTTTTTTCTCTATTGCAGTGTATATATGTTCTAGCATGTGTATAATAGCATCATTAGTATTTTTATTAGGCCTGAATCCAAATTGGCAGGGGTTGAGTATGTTTTGGGAGATAAGGTAGGAGTAGATTCGTTTATGAATTAATTTTTCGAAGATTTTTGAGAGAGGGTGTAAGTTGGATATTGGCCTATAGTTATTCAACTCTGTTTGGTCTCCTCCTTTGTGGATCGGGGTGACCCTTGCTATTTTGAGTACTGTAGGGAAGGTGGAGGATTCAATGGATTTGTTAAAGAGTGTTGCAATGATTGGTGATAGCACTTGTGACACTTTTTTGTATATAAGGGGTGGTAAGGTATTTAAATCTCCTGCCTTGTTTTTTAGTGCGTTGATAATAAGGGAGACTTCGTATGGGTTAGTCGGAGCTAGGAACAGTGTGTTCGGGTAGTTGCCGGTGAGGTAGTCATTTGGTGGGGTATCTGAGCTTGGGATTTTATTGGCAAGGTTTTGTCCTATAGTGGAGAAGAAATCATTGAGTCTGTTTGCTGTTTCTGTTGGTGGGAGTTGGGGTTCATCTGTTTTTGCTAATTTTATTTCGCTATTTCGTGATATCTTTTTTGTTCCCAGAATTTCTGATAGGGTTTTCCAGGTCTTTTTTATATCACCTCGTAAGTTGGATAATCTGTTCTCATAATACAATTTTTTTGCCCTTCTTATCAGGCTGGTTAGGATTGACGAGTAACGTTTTGTTTGGTCTCTGGTTATGTGACCCATTCTGTACTGTTTTTCATATTGGTGTTTTGTATTTATGGATTTGAGAATGCTGGGTGTTAGCCAGGGACTGTTCAGTCTCTTTGCTGTCATCTGTTTAGTTTTTTTAGGGCAGTGCTTGTTATAGAGGTATTGGGTTTTTTTTAGAAAATTATTAATACATTCGTCAATATCTGTATAGGTTTCTAGCTCAGTGTGCCAATCAATGTTTGCTATTGCTGTTGTGAAGTTATTAATGGCTGCCTCATTGTGAAGTCTGAAGGTGACTTTAGTAGTGTCTTGGGGTAGTTTACCAAGAGTTGTTATGAGGAAAGTAGGGTAGTGGTCTGTGGTATTATCTGTAATTATGCCTGATTTTAAAGGGGATATGGTGTTGGTCCAGATGTGGTCAAGTAGGGAAACACTAGTCTCTGTAACTCTTGTAGGTTTTGTTACTGTTGGTAGTAACATACAGTTACTCATTGTGTTTGTGAATTCAGTAACGTGTGGGTCCTGGTCTTGCAGGAGATTTATATTGAAGTCACCTGAGAGTAGTAAGTGATCTTTGTTCATGCGTGCATCAGTTATCATACTTCCTAGATTTTGACTAAATTGGCTAATGTTTGACTGTGGAACTCTGTAGATGTTTATCAATGTGAGAGGTTTTTGTAGGTACTTTGATTTGAATTTAGCTATTATATATTCCCCATGTTCATCCCTTGTGCAAGTATTAGTGATACATTCTAGTTGGTCTGAGTAGTATATGGCTGTGCCACCCCCTTGTTGATCTGGCCTACAGTTGTGTATGGCTGTGTAACCAGGAATGGCATAGACATCTGTACTATCAGGCTTTAGCCAGGTTTCAGTTAGTGTAATGATGGACATATTGGCATGTAAGGAATTTAGTAATGCTATGAGGTCATCGTAATGCTTGCTTAAAGATCTGATATTGTAGTTAAATATAGTTATGTTGTTGTTGGCACTGAGAAGTGCCTTTGATTGTTCTGCAGTGTAGTAATTACAGTTACTGTTTGATTCATTTAAGTCATTAAATAAGAGGTTGGTATCAGGATCAATGCTTGTAATCATAAGATTTGTAGTGAATCTATAGTTTGAATTAAGTATAAAACAAAGTAAATAGTCTTAAGCTAAAAAATAGCACCTGGATTATTTAACAAATGTAAAATAATGAGCTAAGGGACTAATACAAATAAAGTGATGATCAAATAGTGGAGCTTGGGAATATGATAGTAGGTAGTACTATAAAGGTAATTTTTTAAAGTTAGAATTATAGTATAAAATTATAATATAAAAGGGACTAATATAGGTTGTGGTGACCAATAAAGTGGTAATCAAAAAAATGAGCTTTGGAATATAATGGCAAAATTGTGAACTTATTCTACTTTAGCACCTAAGAATAGCACCTTGATTATTTTAACAATTGTGAATATATAAACTAGGATAGTTATATAAAGCTAAAATAAAGGAGAAAACATATAAGGGACTAAAATTAAGTAATGGTAAGCAAAGTTAAATGGGCAGATGGTAGGAATTATAATATAAACTTATAATATAAAAATACAATTTGAAATGGTACTTGCAATTGCACTAGAGTCTGGTATAGGTTGTTGACAAGATCAAGATTATACCTAGATTTAAATTGACAAAATAAAATTCACAATTAAAGTACCAAAAGAATAATAGTAAAAAAATAACAATGGTAATGTCTTGATTATAATATGATAGTAAGAGGGTAGACAGGTACACAGGTACAAGGGATAATATAAAGGTTGGGGTTGAATATAAAAACTTGAAAATTTGGCTACAAAATGTTATGAGAAGTATAAAATAATGTTTAATGTACAAAATTAAAATTGACTGGTAGTAAATATGGTGTTTAATAAAATTTTAGTAAGTAATAATGATTACAAAAAAGTGAAAAAGTAATGTTTATTTCATTCAATATTGCACTGGTAGTTATACTTGAGGTTATATGGCAGTACAAGGTAATTAAGAGTAATCTAGGATAGTAAATGTGGTATTAAAACAGGTAAAGGTAATTAGACAAGTAATGGTTATTAAATGTCAAAATTGTTAAGAGTAAATTGAAATTTTAGTAAAAATGATATTTATTAATTTTAGTAAGTAATATCAATTGATAGTATTTAAAAAAAAATATGAGGTAGTAATATGGACAGAGAAAGTATCAATTCAGCTAATGTTTAAGCGAACAATAGTAAATAACAAAATCACATAAGGTGACCTATGCTTACTAGTAAAATCACAAAATGAGGTAGTTGATTATTTAATTACTAAGAGATTGTACAATGAAATTTGAACAATAATGGAGCAAAACGTACACTACACTACGTAGGCTTTTTAGTTGGACATTGTTTAGTTATTCTCTGTAAGATTGGTATCCCTGAGAAATCGTGATAGATCATTCTCGTTCGTGATTGTGTACAGTTGACCTACATTTGTTTTCCTAACTAGAATTTTCCCATCCCGTGTGAAGCATTGGTGTATTGTGTCATTATTCTCTCGCTTAAGTTTTCTGACTCTATACAGGAGGTTTTGACGTTTTTTGGTAAGACACTCGTTTATATATACCTCTTTCTTTACTTTAATAGATGCAATAATTAAGTCTTTTTTTCTGTCATGTGAGTGGAATCTAAGCATAACACTTTTTCTACCATGGGATCCTAGTAACCTGGCTTCTTTTATTTCTGACTCTGGTACAATAACACTTGTTTGGTCCTTTATGATCTGCAGAGTAATTTCTTTACTGTTTGTTTGGTTCATATCACTGGGAAAAAGTGGACTGTTAACTATTACTGCGTCCGATAGTTTATCTTGTTCAGTTTTATCTTCTTGGAGAGCAAAGTAGTCACTGAACTGGTTATCTAAGTTGCTCTTCCATTCTTTTACTGCTTCTTCAACCTTTGTATTAAGAGATATTATTTGTTGGGTATGGCTATCTATGACTGTCTGGATGGTCTTGTCACAGTTAGTCGTTCCTGGTGTTGAAAACTTTTGTTCAAGACTGAGGATTTTGTTTTCGAGTTGTGTCATCCTGGTGTCTTGTTTTGCTAGCGTCTCTCGAAGATTCATATTTTCAATAACTAAGTTGGAGATGCATGACTTTAGGGTATCTGGATCGTTGGTCATACCTGAGAGACTACTTGGTAGGTTGAATCCGGGGAAGAGAGGGGAGGATGGGCTGGTGGCAGCCATGTTTGTTGTTATTGTTGTGGTGTGGCCTTGAGTGGTGGTGAGTGGGGTGGTTGCTGGGCCGGCGTCCTCCTGACTACACTTGTTGAATAGTTGATTTTTCGGTGTTTTCTTGCTGGCCTTGGTGCTGTTTCCTCTTAGATTGCGCCTCATAATACTACAGGAATTGTTGTAGTTAAGAAGAAGTTGTAGTATACAAAGCTTAGGGTTACGTTGTTCGGCTGGCAGCGGGGTGTTGCTTACGGTTAGTTTGCAGTCTTCCTTTGATCTCTATTTTTTCGATTTGTAGGTTTCACTGTTGGTAATCTTTGGTCATTCTGGGTGCTACGTTGGGTAGTGCAGTTTTGCTTGTAACTAGGTCATCATAGGAGCATTGGTAGCTCTGGTAGTTGGAGAAAAGTACGGAGCTTGGAAGTCGCTGCTGCCGCTGCCGCTGCCAAAGTAGGACACCTTATACATTAAATACAATTAACGTAATGTATTGAGAATAAGGTAAAAACAATATGTTCATCAAACACAGAATATATTAATAAACAAGGATCCAACACACTGACACCTCTACAAGCATCTAAAACATGCATATGAATAACATACATATTATTATTACAATCAAAAAGAAGCGCTAAGCCACAAGGGCTATACAGCTCTGCAATATCATACATAGAACAATGTCCCACTGCAAAATCAAACACATATATTGAGTATACTCGTCACAAACCATGAATACACATCATACGCCCAAGTTCATACACATTCACCCGCTACATACCAGGAGGCGACCCCGTTTCCACCCCTGACAGCCCATCAACATAACACATTGTACCATCCCTACCCTGCCCCACCCACCTAATTTACAATTTTAATAAAACCTCTAATGTAAGGTCTCTATATCCTGCAGAGAATGCCCGCTCCCACCTCCTCCCATAAAGTTCTCTATTACGGCACAACGTTTTATAAACCGTAACAGCCAATACCCTCCTCTTCACCTCACTTACCCCTTTCCCCCTCATTCCCCACATAATGTAAACATAATCTACCATAATGTACCCCACAGCCCTAATAATACTTTCATCCATACCCCCCACATCAAGACTCAATGCCCGCAGAACAGAGAAGTATTGACCACTTATCCTATGCAACACCCTGCTCAACCAACCCCTGACGCTCCCCAACCCCTCACAAAAATACACTACATGGAATGCAGAATCCTCCCCGCCACATATTCCACATACCCCCCCCCCTCAACCACCCGTCTAGCTCGTAAGACCACTCCCGATGGTAAAATCCCATGCAAAAACCGATACATCACCTCACGTCCACGGGGTTGTAACCTTAACCTACCAAACCTTCTCCATATACATCCCCAGTCATACATGGGGAAAATCCCCTCCACCGGAGCCACAACCCTTTCCGCTGACATCCTACACAGCCTACTTATTTTTACCTTACCCAGATCCCTAACCATCACCACTGCCCTCAAAATAGTTTCACATTCCCTCAACTCCGTCCCAAAAAACATGCGTTTCAATTTATTGTGTACCTTAACCAACCCCCCCCACTCACACCCTCCCTCATCACCTCCCTTTTAATGAAGATACATTTGACCCTCCTCTTTAAGTTCATTAAACCCAACCCCCCCTGACGCACAGGTAACATTACTACATCCCTTTTAAGCCAATCACAACCTGAACCCCACAAAAATTTAAAAACCCTCCTAAGTATAGTTGCAATTGCCGTCCCCGTTAAAGGGAACACGGCAGCCACATGCCAAACCTTGCTATACAATAAAACGTTAATTACAATGGCATGCTGCACAAGGGTCAAATGATAAGGCCGCAATGCTCCCAATCGACCCAGAATCCTTTCTACCAACCTGACCGAATTATTAACACGTGCAACCTCAAGATCATCTGCATAGATTAGACCACAAATTTTTAATGACATCACCCGCTTCTTTACGACTGCACTACCCCACTCGACCCTCTCCCCCCAAGTTCCTAACCCCATAACCATGGACTTCTCCGAATTTACCCTCATACCAGTTGCACATGCAAACGTGTCGACCACTCCATCTAAGGCGTTTATGGACATCCCCTCTCTAACCAATACAGTGGTATCATCTACATACCCTATGAGAACAGGCTAAACGCCCCCAGTACCCCCCAACCCCTCCACTAACGCCCATATGGCACTCCACCATTCTATAAAAGGGGTCCTGTATGCATGCAAATAAAAGCTGTGACATAGGACACCCCTGTCTAAGACCTCTGCCCATTACAATCCTCCCCCCTAATCTTCCATTAATCTGTACTCTCACCATTGCCCCTCTATATAACGCCTCTACCCATCCCACTATTTCTTCCCCATAGCCCTGTTTCCTAAGGATAGCTCTCAACGCCTCTCGCTCCACCCTATCATAAGCTCCTTGCCAGTCTAGTGCAACCAAACCCCCCCTTCCCCCCCTTTTCCTTCCACGAAATCCCTTAAAAGACCATGTCCCACCCCCATAGACCTACCTGGCAACCCAAACTGGGTTTCCGATACAACCCTCCCTACAACACACTTGATCCTATTTCCTAAAATTTTCGCAAATAACTTATAATCCGCGCATAACAACGATATTGTTCTATAGTCCCTGAGCGAACGCTGTTCCTTACCCTTCGGTACCAAAACAACTACAGCTGTTGCCTGTCTTTCACCCAACCTTCCCCTTACCTTCATCAAGTTTAGTAACCTCACCAAAAAACCTTTTATTAACTCCCAATGCTGTTGATAAAACTCCGCCGGCAGTCCATCGATTCCCGGTGCTTTGCCCTTTCGCATGGCACTCAAAGCTCTCCATATTTCCCCCTCAGTTATGTCCCCCCCCAAAGCTTCCCTATCACTGTGTCCTAACCTACATGTCACACTTCCACACACCCTCTCTAAATCCCCTAATCCTACCCCTTCCTCCCGCCAATACTTTTCGTACCACTTATCCGCAAACAACCCCATCCCATCCATAGTGTGGATAACCTGACCCGCCCTATACCCTCCCACCGACTCAAGAACCTCCAAACATGGAATAGCTGTTGCCTGCTGACGTTGTTTTTGTCTGCGCAACACACACGAGGATGGCCTATCTCCCGATAACACCTCCTCCACCCCCGCCATTACTCTCACCGCTTGGAACCGCTCGTCCTGAATTTCCCGCAACCGCTCTTTAAGTATCATAATGTTGTCCATCGGATAGACACCCTCTACTGCCCCTTTTACATAACAACCCCGTAACCTGTCCTCCAAATAATTAAGCAACCCAAATTTTAAAGAATTAATCCTTTTCCCCTCCCTCACATAATAATGCCGAATCCGGTCCTTAGCCACACCATCCCACCACGTCACCACGTCCTCCACACCTTTTACCTCCTCAGTTAATCTCTCCCACAGCTCCGTAAAACCCCCCAACCCCTCCTCATCTTCCAACAGACTCGTATTTAATTTCCAATATCCCCTAGAGATAAAAGCTAGAGAATCCCACTCTACTTCTGCGACAACCGCCCTATGATCTGAAAAAGCTAGTTCAATAGTACGGACAGACTTTGACAATACCTTATGAGATATATACAACCTGTCTAACCTAGCTGCGTAACCTCACCTCACTAAAGTATGCTCCACCTCCCACGCTCCCCCACCTACCACATCCCTCAACTGAACGTCCACCAAAAGATTGCGTAATGCTGTCAACATATGCCCCGCCCCTCGTGGTTCCACATCCGCTCTCCTGATCACACAATTCCAGTCCCCACATACGATGGCCACTTCAGGTAAACCACGGAAAGCAAAAACTAGATCATCACACACAAAATCCCTCTTTACTTTCATATCATTTTCAGCTGGTGCATACACACTTACAAAGGTTACCCTCTGCCCCATCCACCACCCATCCACATGCAACACCCTATCCCCCCTACCCCCTTCACGTCTTTGCAACACAAACGGGCTCGCCTCCTTTATCAATAAACCCACACCACCTTTCAAACGTGCCGATGGCAGAGTCAACACCTTATACCCTTCCACCTCGAGCACTCTACCCTCCCTGAAATTATGCTCCTGTAGAAAGACTACGTCCACTCTGTATCGACGTAAGAGCATACGAAAGCATTCCCTCTTCACACCAGTACACAGTCCATTCACATTCACAGTCATGCACTTAAGGCCTTTCTAAAGCTTCCAACCCTTTCTCCTCTCAACCTTCCCAGGGCCTCTTGCCCCAGGGTCAACATGTGCTTTGTCACCATCCATCCCCCCCTTTTCGATGCCTCTTATCCTGGCTGTCACGAGAATATACATCCTTCCTCCCAGACCTCTGCGCGGGCGTCAGGACATCATCTGAGTCTGACGCAGCTGCCCTCTTCCTCGTGACACCCTCTACCGCCATACTGTCTTCCGAAGATTCCTCGCAGTGAACATCAACCTCTACTGTGACCTGTCGCACAGAGCACGGTGACTCCTCTCTGTGCCTGCAGTTGTCCTCCTTCCTTCTCGTGCCTGTCCAGCCACACTCTCCTTTCAACTCAGGCACCATTTCACGGACCAAGCCATTATCCTCGCCCAAAGAAGGTAAAGTTTTCAATACCTCGTCGAGCTCCTCCTCCAGCACTCGCACCTCCTGCTGAATTAGCACTTCCTCCCCCGTCACCGGCAAAGTGGCCATTTTTGGCTCCACACAACTCGTGCCTCACCCATCATGCACCACAAGAGACTCTTCTACAATTTCACTCCACAGACGGCCATCTCCTCGTTTTCCTTTGGAATTCTCCTCAACGACATCCACACCTGTAACTGGTGCTCCACCTGTTTGCGCCGGCGCCCTCCACTGCCTCCCACACGTCGCCGCCATATGATCATACTCCCCACACAACCTGCATGTCCGTCGCTGCCCAGCATACGCCACTAGAATTTGGGTCCTAAACTCCGGCATCACGACGTATGACGGGATCGGGTGCCTCAGTGTCATTTTGAGGGAGAATGTACCCTCCGGACGTCCCATGTATGCACCTGCCACCCACTTGCCTTGGGTTGCCAGATGCACGGTACCATAAGCTGCAAACACCTTCCGTAAGTCCTCCTCGTCAGCCTCGAAGGGGACATTTCACAACTTCACCCACGTATAGTGGCGAGAGACGTCTATGAGTTGCACTTTGACAGCTGGAGTTACATCAATACTCACATGCTCAAATTTCGTCACTAACGACTCGTACACAGCCGTCGAATTTAACTTGACGAATAGACGATAGGCCCCATTCAGGGCCACACCGTAAACCTCATCATCCTGCACTCCGTACGTTTCCCTGATGATTGTCGGAAGTAACACCTGCGCCGTAGAGGGGGAAATTGCCCCACGAAGCAGCTCAACGCTGACAGTGTTCACCCTACGTCGGATACTCAGCGCCATATTGTTGCTATGAGAGCTCTCCCGACAAACAGTAGAGGGGTGCCGAGCACAACCGCACTCCACCGCAGTCAGGCAGCTAATGTATTATTATTATTAAAGATTAGCCGGTATTTTCCCGGCCCGGGCCTTTTCCAAGTGGTGGCCCGGCCTTGGCTCCCTCTTTAGGGAGTGTCTGAGACCTAAGTCTCCCATGGGAGGAGGCACAAGGACCTCCTCATCTTTGGGACCAACTGTCACCAGGCCTAGCCACAAGCTAGGCCTCTCTGGTCTGCCATCCCCGCCCCAAGGGGACAAATGGGAATGACAGTCTTATGAGCTAAAGGCTCGGGCTCAGGCACCTACCCTACCCTAGAAGGGTTAGGCATGGTGTCGATCAGCTGGGCATGATGGTCCTCTTCCACATCATGAGTTTTTATGATGACTTTTGAGTCAGGATAAATGGGTAGGCCTACAAATTAGTAGGTACAGATCCCTCCAGTACACGACGCCGCCTCAACCACTCAGCCCACACTCTAATATTATATCTTTCTTAACAATTCTTCAAAATTTATCACATTTATAAGAATGTTTAAATACCTTAAGTATATTACTCAATAAAATAAAACACTCTAGTTACCCTTCAAAATATTTTTTTTACCATGAAACATAAACTTTAATATTTTTTTGTCAATCTATAAATTAATATCAGGAATCATAAAAGTTTCTTAAAAGAAATACAAATTGATTTTAACATTAAACAAAAGATTTAAATTATATTTACATATTTAAAAATTGTTTACAATGTTTATTACGTTAAAAAATATTTATATAATAATTTTGAGTTTAAAAAAATATTTTTTAATTAACTTTAATATAGAAAGAAATTCTCTTTCAGTCTCAGAAACAGCACTAAAAACATTAATTTTGGTAACCTTCGGGTTTTATTTATATTTAATATATTCCATTAATCATTTATTCATCTTGTACAATTATTACAACCTGGAGTTACTAATTATTATTTTTTCTTTATATTTTATTTAAAACATTACAATACAAGGTGGAAATTATATTAAAAGTTACACAAAATGAGTTAAATCACAAATTCGCAATTCAGCCTTACAAAAATAATTACAACAGACAGAAGTGTTCTGACACCCTAATACCACACACCATATACACCCAGTTATACCAGAGTTTTTTTTTTTTATATATTTTATTTAGAACAATACAATACAAGAGATAGATAAAGACAAAAACAGGTCTTACACAGAATAAATCATTAACAACCACACAAACATGAACTTGAGATAACACAAATAACCCTCCTCACCCATACATGAAAACCCCTACACCTATGATAACCAATAAACGACTAATTCCAAAATGCAATTGTTATATGATTAACAAAACACACCATAATATGCATATATTGTCACTTTGTAAATTATAAAGTAGGACACCTTATACGTTAAATACAATTAACGTAATGTATTGAGAATAAGGTAAAAACAATATGTTCATCAAACACAGAATATATTAATAACAAGGATCCAACACACTGACACCTCTACAAGCATCTAAAACATGCATATGAATAACATACATATTATTATTACAATCAAAAAGAAGCACTAAGCCACAAGGGCTATACAGCGCTGCAATATCATACATTGAACAATGTCCCACTGCAAAATCAAACACATATATTGAGTATACTCGTCACAAACCATGAATACTCTTCGATCGACACCATGCCTAACCCTTCTAGGGTAGGGTAGGTGCCTGAGCCCGAGCCTTTAGCTCATAAGACTGTCATTCCCATTAACCCCCTTGGGGCGGGGATGGCAGACCAGAGAGGCCTAGCTTGTGGCTAGGCCTGGGGACAGTTGGTCCCAAAGATGAGGAGGTACTTGTGCCTCCTCCCATGGGAGACTTAGGTCTCAGACACTCCCTAAAGAGGGAGCCAAGGCCGGGCCACCACTTGGAAAAGGCCCGGGCCGGGAGAATACCGGCTAAACTTTAATAATAAATAAAAAAGAATACACTTCATACGCCCAAGTTCATACACATTCACCCGTTACATACCAGGAGGCGACCCCGTTTCCACCCCTGACAGCCCATCAACATAACACATTATACCATCCCTACCCTGCCCCACCCACCTAATTTACAATTTTAATAAAACCTCTAATGTAAGGTCTCGATATCCCTCAGAGAATGCCCGCTCCCACCTCCTCCCATAAAGTTCTCTATTACGGCACAACGTTTTATAAACCATAACAGCCAATACCCTCCCCTTCACCTCACTTACCCCTTTCCCCCTCATTCCCCACATAATGTAAACATAATCTACCATAATGTACCCCACAGCCCTAATAATACTTTCATCCATACCCCCCACATCAAGACTCAATGCCCGCAGAACAGAGAAGTATTGACCACTTATCCTATGCAACACCCTGCTCAACCAACCCCTGACACTCCCCATCCCCTCACAAAAATACACTACATGGAATGCAGAATCCTCCCCGCCACATATTCCACATAACCCCCCCCCCCCTCAACCACCCGTCTAGCTCGTAAGACCACTCCCGATGGTAAAATCCCATGCAAAAACCGATACATCACCTCACGTCCACGGGGTTGTAACCTTAACCTACCAAACCTTCTCCATATACATCCCCAGTCATACATGGGGAAAATCCCCTCCACCGGAGCCACAACCCTTTCCGCTGACATCCTACACAGCCTACTTATTTTTACCTTACCCAGATCCCTAACCATCACCACTGCCCTCAAAATAGTTTCACATTCCCTCAACTCCGTCCCAGAAAACATGCGTTTCAATTTATTGTGTACCTTAACCAACCCCCCCCACTCACACCCTTCCTCATCACCTCCCTTTTAATGAAGATACATTTGACCCTCCTCTTTAAGTTCATTAAACCCAACCCCCCCTGACGCACAGGTAACATTACTACATCCCTTTTAAGCCAATCACAACCTGAACCCCACAAAAATTTAAAAACCCTCCTAAGTATAATTGCAATTGCCGTCCCCGTTAAAGGGAACACGGCAGCCACATGCCAAACCTTGCTATACAATTAAACGTTAATTACAATGGCACGCTGCACAAGGGTCAAATGATAAGGCCGCAATGCTCCCAATCGACCCAGAATCCTTTCTACCAACCTGACCGAATTATTAACACGTGCAACCTCAAGATCATCTGCATAGATTAGACCACAAATTTTTAATGACATCACCCGCTTCTTTACGACTGCACTACCCCACTCGACCCTCTCCCCCCAAGTTCCTAACCCCATAACCATGGACTTCTCCGAATTTACCCTCATACCAGTTGCACATGCAAACGTGTCGACCACTCCATCTAAGGCGTTTATGGACATCCCCTCTCTAACCAATACAGTGGTATCATCTACATACCCTATGAGAACAGGCCAAACGCCCCCAGTACCCCCCCAACCCCTCCACTAACGCCCATATGGCACTCCACCATTCTATAAAAGGGGTCCTGTATGCATGCAAATAAAAGCTGTGACATAGGACACCCCTGTCTAAGACCTCTGCCCATTACAATCCTCCCCCCTAATCTTCCATTAATCTGTACTCTCACCATTGCCCCTCTATATAACGCCTCTACCCATCCCACTATTTCTTCCCCATAGCCCTGTTTCCTAAGGATAGCTCTCAACGCCTCTCGCTCCACCCTATCATAAGCTCCTTGCCAGTCTAGTGCAACCAAACCCCCCCCCTTCCCCCCCTTTTCCTTCCACGAAATCCCTTAAAAGACCATGTCCCACCCCCATAGACCTACCTGGCAACCCAAACTGGGTTTCCGATACAACCCTCCCTACAACACACTTGATCCTATTTCCTAAAATTTTCACAAATAACTTATAATCCGCGCATAACAACGATATTGTTCTATAGTCCCTGAGAGAACGCTGTTCCTTACCCTTTGGTACCAAAACAACTACAGCTGTTGCCTGTCTTTCACCCAACCTTCCCCTTACCTTCATCAAGTTTAGTAACCTCACAAAAAAACCTTTTATTAACTCCCAATGCTGTTAATAAAACTCCGCCGGCAGTCCATCGATTCCCGGTGCTTTGCCCTTTCGCATGGCACTCAAAGCTCTCCATATTTCCCCCTCAGTTATGTCCCCCCCCAAAGCTTCCCTATCACTGTGTCCTAACCTACATGTCACACTTCCACACACCCTCTCTAAATCCCCTAATCCTACCCCTTCCTCCCGCCAATACTTTTCGTACCACTTATCCGCAAACAACCCCATCCCATCCGTAGTGTGGATAACCTGACCCGCCCTATACCCTCCCACCGACTCAAGAACCTCCAAACATGGAATAGCTGTTGCCTGCTGACGTTGTTTTTGTCTGCGCAACACACACGAGGACGGCCTATCTCCCAATAACACCTCCTCCACCCCCGCCATTACTCTCACCGCTTGGAACTGCTCGTCCTGAATTTCCCGCAACCGCTCTTTAAGTATCATAATGTTGTCCATCGGAAAGACACCCTCTACTGCCCCTTTTACATAACAACCCCGTAACCTGTCCTCCAAATAATTAAGCAACCCAAATTTTAAAGAATTAATCCTTTTCCCCTCCCTCACATAATAATGCCGAATCCGGTCCTTAGCCACACCATCCCACCACGTCACCACGTCCTCCACACCTTGTACCTCCTCAGTTAATCTCTCCCACAGCTCCATAAAACCCCCCAACCCCTCCTCATCTTCCAACAGACTCATATTTAATTTCCAATATCCCCTAGAGATACTAGCTAGAGAATCCCACTCTACTTCTGCAACAACCGCCCTATGATCTGAAAAAGCTAGTTCAATAGTACGGACAGACTTTGACAATACCTTATGAGATATATACAACCTGTCTAACCTAGCTGCGTAACCTCGCCTCACTAAAGTATGCTCCACCTCCCACGCTCCCCCACCTACCACATCCCTCAACTGAACGTCCACCAAAAGATTGCGTAATGCTGTCAACATATGCCCCGCCCCTTGTGGTTCCACATCCGTTCTCCTGATCACACAATTCCAGTCCCCACATACGATGGCCACTTCAGGTAAACCACGGAAAGCAAAAACTAGATCATCACACACAAAATCCCTCTTTACTTTCATATCATTTTCAGCTGGTGCATACACACTTACAAAGGTTACCCTCTGCCCCATCCACCACCCATCCACACGCAACACCCTCCCCCCCCTACCCCCTTCACGGCTTTGCAACACAAACGGGCTCGCCTCCTTTATCAATAAACCCACACCACCTTTCAAACGTGCCGATGGCAGAGTCAACACCTTATACCCTTCCACCTCGAGCACTCTACCCTCCCTGAAATTATGCTCCTGTAGAAAGACTACGTCCACTCTGTATCGACGTAAGAGCATACAAAAGCATTCCCTCTTCACACCAGTACACAGTCCATTCACATTCACAGTCATGCACTTAAGGCCTTTCTAAAGCTTCCAACCCTTTCTCCTCTCAACCTTCCCAGGGCCTCTTGCCCCAGAGTCAACATGTGGTTTGTCACCATCCACCCCCCCCCTTTTCGATGCCTCTTATCCTGGCTGTCACGAAAATATACATCATTCCTCCCAGACCTCTGCGCGGGCGTCAGGACATCATCTGAGTCTGACGCAGCTGCCCTCTTCCTCGTGACACCCTCTACCGCCATACTGTCTTCCGAAGATTCCTCGCAGTGAACATCAACCTCTACTGTGACCTGTCGCACAGAGCACGGTGACTCCTCTCTGTGCCTGCAGTTGTCCTCCTTCCTTCTCGTGCCTGTCCCGCCACACTCTCCTTTCAACTCAGGCACCATTTCACGGACCAAGCCATTATCCTCGCCCAAAGAAGGTAAAGTTTTCAATACCTCGTCGAGCTCCTCCTCCAGCACTCGCACCTCCTGCTGAATTAGCACTTCCTCCCCCGTCACCGGCAAAGTGGCCATTTTTGGCTCCACACAACTCGTGCCTCGCCCATCATGCACCACAAGAGACTCTTCTACAATTTCACTCCACAGACGGCCATCTCCTCGTTTTCCTTTGGAATTCTCCTCAACGACATCCACACCTGTAACTGGTGCTCCACCTGTTTGCGCCGGCGCCCTCCACTGCCTCCCACACGTCGCCGCCATATGATCATACTCCCAACACAACCTGCATGTCCGTCGCTGCCCAGCATACGCCACTAGAATTTGGGTCCTAAACTCCGGCATCACGACGTATGACGGGATCGGGTGCCTCAGTGTCATTTTGAGGGAGAATGTACCCTCCGGACGTCCCATGTACGCACCTGCCACCCACTTGCCTTGGGTTGCCAGATGCACGGTACCATAAGCTGCAAACACCTTCCGTAAGTCCTCCTCGTCAGCCTCGAAGGGGACATTTCGCAACTTCACCCACGTATAGTGGCGAGAGACGTCTATGAGTCGCACTTTGACAGCTGGAGTTACATCAATACAATTTCGTCACTAACGACTCGTACACAGCCGTCGAATTTAACTTGACGAATAGACGATAGGCCCCATTCAGGGCCACACCATAAACCTCATCATCCTGCACTCCGTATGTTTCCCTGATGATTGTCGGAAGTAACACCTGCGCCGTAGAGGGGGAAATCGCCCCACGAAGCAGCTCAACGCCGACAGTGTTCACCCTACGTCGGATACTCAGCGCCATATTGTTGCTATGAGAGCTCTCCCGACAAACAGTAGAGGGGTGCCGAGCACAACCGCACTCCACCGCAGTCAGGCAGCTAATGTATTATTATTATTATTAAAGATTAGCCGGCATTTTCCCGGCCCGGGCCTTTTCCAAGTGGTGGCCCGGCCTTGGCTCCCTCTTTAGGGAGTGTCTGAGACCTAAGTCTCCCATGGGAGGAGGCACAAGGACCTCCTCATCTTTGGGACCAACTGTCACCAGGCCTAGCCACAAGCTAGGCCTCTCTGGTCTGCCATCCCCGCCCCAAGGGGGCTAATGGGAATGACAGTCTTATGAGCTAAAGGCTCGGGCTCAGGCACCTACCCTACCCTAGAAGGGCTGGGCATGGTGTCGATCAGCTGGGCATGATGGTCCTCTTCCACATCATGAGTTTTTATGATGACTTATGAGTCAGGATAAATGGGTAGGCCTACAAATTAGTAGGTACAGATCCCCCCAGTACACGACGCCGCCTCAACCACTCAGTCCACACTCTAATATTATATCTTTCTTAACAATTCTTTTTATTATTATTATTATTAAAGATTAGCCGGTATTCTCCCGGCCCGGGCCTTTTCCAAGTGGTGGCCCGGCCTTGGCTCCCTCTTTAGGGAGTGTCTGAGACCGAAATCTCCCATGGGAGGAGGCACAAGTACCTCCTCATCTTTGGGACCAACTGTCCCCAGGCCTAGCCACAAGCTAGGCCTCTCTGGTCTGTCATCCCCGCCCCAAAGGAGCAAATGGGAATGACAGTCTTATGAGCTAAAAGCTCGGGCTCAGGCACCTACCCTACCCTAGAAGGGTTAGGCATGGTGTCGATGTAACAATTCTTCAAAATTTATCACATTTATAAGAATGTTTAAATACCTTAAGTATATTACTCAATAAAATAAAACACTCTAGTTACCCTTCAAAATATTTTTTTTTACCATGAAACATAAACTTTAATATTTTTTTTTTGTCAATCTATAAATTAATATCAGGAATCATAAAAGTTACTTAAAACAAATACAAATTGATTTTAACATTAAACAAAAGATTTAAATTATATTTACATATTAAAAAATTGTTTATAATATTAATTAAATTAAAAAATATTTATATAATAATTTTGAGTTTAAAAAAATATTTTTTACTTAATTTTAATATAGAAAGAAATTTTCTTTTGGTCTGATCGACACCATGCCTAACCCTTCTAGGGTAGGGTAGGTGCCTGAGCCCGAGCCTTTAGCTCATAAGACTGTCATTCCCATTTGCCCCCTTGGGGTGGGGATGGCAGACCAGAGAGGCCTAGCTTGTGGCTAGGCCTGGGGACAGTTGGTCCCAAAGATGAGGAGGTACTTGTGCCTCCTCCCATGGGAGACTTAGGTCTCAGACACTCCCTAAAGAGGGAGCCAAGGCCGGGCCACCACTTGGAAAAGGCCCGGGCCGGGAGAATACCGGCTAATCTTTAACTAACTAACTTTTGGTCTCAGATAAAATCACTAAAAACATTAATTTTGGTAACCTTCGGGTTTTATTTATATTTAATATTCCACTAATCATTTATTCATCTTGTACAATTATTACAACCTGGAGTTACTTTTTTTTTTTTTTTTATTTTTATTCGCCGGTATTCTCCCGGCCCGGGTCTTTTCCAAGTAGTGGTGACCCGGCCTTGGCTCCCTATCTGGGGAGTGTCTCGAGACTTAAGTCTCCCACAGTACTCGCTCCCATCTTGTTCCTCATCCTTATATCCGACATAGACAAGGATGTCAGCCACAGCACCGTGTCTTCCTTTGCAGATGACACCTGAATCTGCATGACAGTGTCTTCCATTGCAGACACTGCAAAGCTCCAGGCAGACATCAACCAAATCTTTCAGTGGGCTGCAGAAAACAATATGAAGTTCAACGATGAGAAATTTCAATTACTCAGATATGGTAAACATGAGGAAATTAAATCTTCATCAGAGTACAAAACAAATTCTGGCCACAAAATAGAGCGAAACACCAACGTCAAAGACCTGGGAGTGATCATGTCGGAGGATCTCACCTTCAAGGACCATAACATTGTATCAATCGCATCTGCTAGAAAAATGACAGGATGGATAATGAGAACCTTCAAAACTAGGGAGGCCAAGCCCATGATGACACTCTTCAGGTCACTTGTTCTATCTAGGCTGGAATATTGCTGCACACTAACAGCACCTTTCAAGGCAGGTGAAATTGCCGACCTAGAAAATGTACAGAGAACTTTCACGGCACGCATAACGGAGATAAAACACCTCAATTATTGGGAGTGCTTGAGGTTCCTAAACCTGTATTCCCTGGAACGCAGGAGGGAGAGATACATGATTATATACACCTGGAAAATCCTAGAGGGACTAGTACCGAACTTGCACACGAAAATCACTCACTACGAAAGCAAAAGACTTGGCAGACGATGCACCATCCCCCCAATGAAAAGCAGGGGTGTCACTAGCACGTTAAGAGACCATACAATAAGTGTCAGGGGCCCAAGACTGTTCAACTGCCTCCCAGCACACATAAGGGGGATTACCAACAGACCCCTGGCAGTCTTCAAGCTGGCACTGGACAAGCACCTAAAGTCAGTTCCGGATCAGCCGGGCTGTGGCTCGTATGTTGGTTTGCGTGCAGCCAGCAGCAACAGCCTGGTTGATCAGGCTCTGATCCACCAGGAGGCCTGGTCACAGACCGGGCCGCGGGGGCGTTGACCCCCGGAACTCTCTCCAGGTAAACTCCAGGTAAACTCCCATGGGAGGAGGTATAGAACCTCCTCATCTTTGGGACCAAGTGTCCCCAGGCCTAGCCATATTCCCCGCCCTCCCAGCCCGGGCCTTTTCCAAGTGGTGGCCCGGCCTTGGCTCCCTCTTTAGGGAGTGTCTGAGACCTAAGTCTCCCATGGGAGGAGGCACAAGTACCTCCTCATCTTTGGGACCAACTGTCCCCGGGCCTAGCCACAAGCTAGGCCTCTCTGGTCTGTCATCCCCGCCCCAAGGGGGCTAATGGGGATGACAGTCTTATGAGCTAAAGGCTCGGGCTCAGGCACCTACCCTACCCTAGAAGGGTTAGGCATGGTGTCGATGCAACATAATAATATGACTTAAGACTGCTATGTACATAGATAACAACATAATAATATGACTTAAGACTGCTATGTACATTCAATTCAAATTCAATTCAAAGTTTATTCTCTATAAAGATTACAATGTTGAATTTACAGAATTTGGTTGTTGTGTGGTTTACATGTAGTTAAATAATGATTACACAGTGTACCACTAGAACACCTAGCATGGCTAGGCATTTCGGGCAGACTAAGTTTAATTCTTTATTTTAAAATATTACAAATTATGAAGTAAGTTGGTATTATGGCTAAGTGACTAAATACTAGTTTGTGAGTTTAGCAATGTGAATGCTTTTGTTTTGGCACAATACATAGTTTCAGTATTGGAGTATCATAGGATTCATTTTTTTAAGATTGAGATTAATATTTCTGTTTATGGTCAAATGGGTGAGTGAGTGTAAGTGTGAACCACCAGGTGGTATTCGTGTAGTTAGTTGATGGGGTGTATCAGGGAGATAAGATGTTTTCTTATGGTAGTTTTGAAGATGATGAATGTGTCTGCAGTTCTAGAGTTCTCAGGTAGGGTGTTCCAGATTTTAGGGCCTTTGACATACATTGATTTTTCATAAAGGTTTAGTCGGACATGGGGAATGTCATAGAGATGTTTGTGTCTGGTGTTATGCCTGTGGGTTCTGTCACAACTATCAAGAAAGCGTTTTAGGTCAAGGTTGATATTGGAGTTTAAGGTCCTGTAGATGTAGATTGCACAGTAGTAAGTGTGGATGTACTGAACAGGGAGTAAGTTTAGATCTATGAAGAGTGGGGGGGGGGTGTTGCCAGGGATGGGATTTAGTGATTATTCTTACTGCAGCTTTTTGTTGGGTTATTATTGGCTTTAGGTGTGTTTCTGCAATTGATCCCGAAGCACAAATAGCATAGGTGAGGTATGAATAAATAAGTGAGTTGTATAGTGTGAGAAGGGCATTTTGCGGCACGTAGTATCGTATCTTGGAGAGGATCCCAACTGTTTTGGATACTTTTTTGGTTATGTGTTGGATATGGGTGCTGAAATTCAGGTTGTTGTCAAGGTATAGGCCTAGGAATTTGCCCTCATTATGTCTGGTAATTAGAGTGTTGTCGATCTTAATGTTAATTTGTGCATCTCCTGCTCTGCTACCAAACATAATATAATAGGTTTTGTCAGTGTTAAGCGTAAGTTTATTGGCTGTCATCCAAGTCGATATTTTGATCAGCTCCTCGTTAACAATGGTGTTGAGGGTGGCAAGATTAGGGTGAGAGATGACATAAGTCGTGTCGTCAGTAAAGAGAATGGGTTTCAGGTGTTGGGATACGTTTGGAAGATCATTGATGTATATGAGGAAGAGCAGGGGACCAAGGACACTTCCCTGCGGAACTCCAGTATCAAGTGGCCGTGTTGTTGATGTTGTGTCTTTAACGGTAACATACTGATACCTATTAGTAAGGTAAGATTTGAAATAAGCAAGCGCATGGCCTCTTATACTGTAATGGTCAAGTTTGTGGAGTAGGATGTCGTGGTCTACTGTGTCAAAAGCTTTTCTTAGGTCAATAAAAAATCCTAGTGGATATTCCTTATTTTCCAATGCTGTGTAAAGCAGATCTAGCATTTTTATGATTGCATCATTAGTGCTTTTATTTTTCCTAAATCCAAATTGGCAGGGGTTGAGTATGTTTTGTGCTGTTATAAATGAATATAAATGAATTACAATTGTGACCAGGTGTGGACGTATCAGTGGTTCATTACTTTGTAATTTGTTCATGACTGTAACCATGTATAGGAGTGAAGCTGATTCATTACCTCTGTAACTTGCCATGATTAGTGACCAGATCTACCTGGAGTTCATTACCTTTGTAACTAGTTCAGCTATCATAACTTTGGGGTCCAGTCACTGGACCCATTATGTACCTTTGTAATCTTTTGACTACCGCCCACAGGATGGGTATGGGGTGCATAAAGATATTAAACTAAAGTGTGTGTGTGTGTGTGTGTGTGTGTGTGTGTGTGTGTGTGTGTGTGTGTGTGTGTGTGTGTGTGTGTGTGTGTGTGGTGTGTGTGACTCAACAATCAATATTTGCACCAATAACTCATTACAGTTGTGACCGGGTGTGGAAGTGTGAATTGCTCATTACTCTATAATTTGTTCATGATTGTAGCCAAAGTATAAACGTAAGTAACCATTCTACAGAATTCATTACCTTTGTAACTTGTGAGTTCATTACCTTTGTACCTAGTTCATCTATCAAAACTTTGGGGGCCCAGTCCCTGGACCCATTACGTACCTCTGTAATCTGTAAATACCTTTGTAACTTGTCATGATTGTGACCAGACTTACCTGGAGTTCATTACCTTTGTAAATTGTGAGTTCATTACCTTTGTAAATTGTGAGTTCATTACCTTTGTAAATTGTGAGTTCATTGCCTCTGTAACTTGCTCAGCTATCAAAACTTTGGAGTCCAGTCCCTGGACCAATTATGTACCTCTGTAATCTTTTGACTACCGCCCACAGGATGGGTATGGGGTGCATAATAAACATATTAAACTAATAACTCCTGTGCACGAGTTTCTCAAAGATTTTGGATAGCAATGGTAAGTTTGACATTGGCCTATAGTTGTTTAAGTCTGTAGGGTCACCACCTTTATGTGTTGGTGTAACCCTTGAAATCTTGAGTAGTTTCGGGAAGGTGCTAGTTTTTAGTGACTTGTTAAAAAGTAATGAAATAGCATGCGAAAGGATATGGGCCGCTCGCTTGTACAGTAATGGTGGGACATTAGACAGATTCCCTGAGTTGTTTTTAAGTGACTTTATAATCTCGGTGACTTCCGAGGGCTCAGTTGGTGCAAGATAGAAGGAATATGGGAAATTCCCATCTAGGTAGTCCCCGGCATGGGCATTAGTATGTGGGATTTTATTCGCGAGATTAGATCCTATGGTTGAGAAGAAGTCATTCATCTTGTTAGCTGTGTCAGTGGGATGTAGTGGTGTTTCATTAGGTTTAATTAGGACAATATTCTTGTTTATTTTCAGTTTGTGGGTCCCTAGAATCTGAGAGAGTGTTTTCCAGGTCTTTTTTATATCTCCTCTAGTGTCTGTGAATCTACTGAAGTAGTATAGTTGTTTGGCTTTCTTTATTACTTTGGTGAGAACTGATGAATAGTGTTTAAGAATATCTTTGTGTATTAAGCCCTGTCTATATTGCTTTTCATATTGGTGTTTCTTGTCAATGGATTTCAGAATGGTGCTGGTTAGCCATGGGCAACCAAGCCGTTTGTTTGTGATCTGTTTCGTTTTTATAGGACAATGTTTGTTGTATAGTCTAAGTAATTTGTTATGAAAAATGTCTGTCCAGTCATCAATACCATTGGAGAATTCTGTAGGCCAGTCAACAATCTCTAGGTCAGTTGTGAACTTCCTTATTGAGGCCTCGTCATGGAGTCTAAATGAGACTTTGTTGTATTCAAGTGGTGGTTTATTAATGTTTGTCAGGAGGAAGGTAGGGTAGTGGTCTGTAGTGCTATCTGTGATTATCCCTGATTTAAGGGGGCTAGTATATTGGTCCATATGTGGTCTATTATGGTTGCACTTGTCTCAGTGAGCCTGGTTGGTTTAGTTATTGTTGGTATGAGAAGTGTGTTGTTCATATTGTTGGTGAAATCAGTTACAGGCTGATCATCTAGTAAGCCAAGGTTGATGTTGAAGTCTCCAGCTAAGAGAAGGTGGTGCTTATTCATTTGTCTGTTTGTTATTAGTGACTTTAATTTCTCACTGAAATTTGGGATGTTTGTGTGAGGTATCCGGTAAATGGCACCGATTGTTATAGGTGTCTTAAGGTTTTTTACAGTAAAATTAGCAAAAATGTATTCCCCATATTCATCACTAAAGCAAGTGGTGCTAATACAAGATAATTGGTTAGAGTAATAGATTGCAATACCACCCCCAACTTGGTTTGGTCTGCAGTTGTGAATTGCTGTGTATCCTGGTAGAGGGTAGATATCTATTGTGTCCTGCTTAAGCCAGGTCTCAGTAAGAATAATGCAGAAGGGTGTCTTTAGTGATTCAAGGAGTGCCAGGAGGTCATCATAGTGTTTGCTTAAGGACCTGATGTAGTAGTTAAGTATCGATAGGCTTTTAGCATTGTTTAGGATAGTGCTGGCTTGTGATGCTGTGTAATAAAGACAGTTACTTTCCAATAGGTTTTGATTGGGTGTCAGATTATGGAGGTTTAGATCAGGGTCAACGTGATCAATCATCTTCTAGGTTTAAATTATGGTTATTTATATCCTGAGTTATGTGTTGAGTTCTAGTACTGATATCTGTAGTGGTGGGAAGCTTGGATAAGTATATAGCTAGAGTATTTTGGTCATATAGAGTATAGTCACTACTACAAATAATGAAGTTGATGTTGTCTCTGTGTTGTGCTGGAATGAACTAAAGTACAACTAGGTATAAACTAGTAATATAAAAATACAAATTAAAAATAGAACAAGACTCTCACTTGTAATTGCACTAAGGTCTAATAATGACTTTTGTGGAATCTATGTTTTGAGCTAGAGTGAGCTAAAGTACAATAGGTTTAATCTAATAATATAAAAGTACAAATTAAAAATAGCACTAGTCTCTCACTAGTAATTGCACTATGGTCTAATATAGTGAATTTGGTATTGACTATGTATTGAGCTAGAAAGAGCTATAGTACAACAACTTTAGTCTAATAATATAAAAATACAAATTACAAATAGCACCAGTCTCTCACTAGTAATTGCACTATGGTCTAGTATAGTGAATTTGGTATTGACTATGTATTGAGCTAGAATGAGCTAGAGTAAAACTGTGATTAATCTAATAATATAATAAAGGAACAAGACTCTCAATTGTAATTGCACTAAGGTCTTATATAAGTTGTTTACAAGAATTAGAGTATAATTAGATTTAAATTGACAGGATAAAATACACAAGTTAAGGTAGCAAAATAATAAAAAAAAAATTGATAAAAATAAAAATGGCAATGACTTGGTTATAATATGCTAGTAAGATGGTAGACAGGATGATATAAAAGTTGTAGTTGAAAATACTAGTTTAAAAAAGTATGGAATAAAAATGGTCAATAAAAGAAGTTTACAATAAGTTTGATCAATATAGTTTAAAGTAAAATTGGGCAATAATAGGGATTTAGAATAAAATTGGGCAATTGAGTATTTTTTAAAGTGAGGTAGAATTATTGAAGACAAGTTATGGTTAGTTTATAAAAAAATAAGATGGAACAGTGATGTGGTAAGTTGTAAAAAAGGAGATAGATTCTGTAGATATTAAATACAATTAAGACTATGAGGTAGAATGGTCGTTGAGTACAACAATGACAATTAAAAGTAGTTGGAGTATTAGAATTTTAGGGGGGCACAAATTTATGACAATATAACACTAACGGTGGACTATGGGTATTATCTGCACTTTACTCTGATTCTGTTAGTCCAGCCTCACTTAGGAATGTTTTAAGGTCATGTTCTGTGGAGATAAAGTATCTCTTCCCAGTGGGCTGTTTCCTAACTGCTATTTTTCCATCCCTCACAAAGCACTGGTGGATTTTTTGGGCATAGCGCAATTTTCTTAGCCGATAAAGAAGGTTTTGTCTCGTTTTGGTAAGGCACTCATTGACGTAAACATCAGTTTTCATAGAAATAGATGTTTTTAGTAGGTTGTTTCTTTGTAAGCTAGTTTGGAATTTTAACAGCACTGTTTTTTTACCTGCTTGATAGCCCATCAGTTTGCAATCCTTTAAGCAGGTCTCTTGGGTGACTGTGGGTGGGAGATGTTTGCTGTTAACTACAACAGCGTCAGATAGCTGCTGTTGGTCACTATGGTCTTGGAAGTTGGTTATGACATTGGCAAGTTGTTGGTCCACTCTTGATCTTTCCTCTGTAATGTTGGTAGTAAGTAGGGTGACTTGGTCTTTTAGAGTGTTGATGGTGTCTAGGGACCGGGTGTGGGTGTTGCTTCGTTGTTCTAGAGTGTCTAGTTTATGTTCTAGAGCAGTGATCTTGTTGAGGTAATCTGCATTGCTAGCCTTTAGTTCCTGCATTTCTTGAGTTAGTTTGGTGATCGTTTGGTTCTGAATCATAAGGAGTTTAGCTATTTCTGGGTCGGTGATCTTCTTGACATCAAATACTGGGAAGGAGTTATCTTGGAATGTAGCGGCGGCCATGTTTGTTGTTGTCTGTCGTGTGTTGTGGTGATGTCGGTGGGTGATGAGGGTTGTGTCCTGGCTGGCAGTACTACAAGTTTTCCTCATGTTATTACTGCTCTCACCTTTGATGTTAGGAGTCCTTAGCTGGTTACTGGATCTTCTTTTATTGTTCTGACCCTTGTCCATTGGCTGTGGCTTCGGGTGAATAGTAGGCGATGGGTGTTGGGTGAATGTTGTGGAGTATCACTTCAGTGGCAGCGGGGTAGGAGTTGCTAGAACGAGTCCTATTAGTTGGTAATTTGTGAACTTTTGGGTGATTTCT
The DNA here is from genome assembly GCF_038502225.1 of Cherax quadricarinatus. NCBI lineage: Eukaryota > Metazoa > Arthropoda > Malacostraca > Decapoda > Parastacidae > Cherax > Cherax quadricarinatus. The sequence goes on along the minus strand of NC_091389.1, from coordinate 3,947,957 downwards.
GCAGTTGCTTTATATCATTCTGGGTATCCACACATGTTAGTGTTATGCGGGTCTTGATTAGGTCATCACTGGGCTGCTGGGAACCTCAGGTAGAAGTAAAAATAGAGGACAAGTTTCCTGTTGCCGCTGCCGCTGCCGCTTCCTGGTTTGGTTTGCTATCCTTCTGACTTTCCTATCTTCTTCTTTTTCGGCAACTTCGCTTTGGCGAGTTAACACAAGGCATTTTGACCATCCGGTAGCCCGTGTGGTTTTTTAAAATCTGGCCGATCTTTGCCTTGGGCCCTTTCCCCTCACTACTCGAGGGTAGGCTATCTTAGGGGCTGACCTTCATAAGTCAGCTGAAATAGGATGTCAGATTAACATTAAGGAAAGATACTTTTTTTGTTAAGAACTCCTCTGCCAGATGTTCCTTCCTGGACATCATGGCGAGGATACGAGTAAGATTACGAATTGATGGAAATCAAATGTCCATGAAAGAAATTCTAACATGTATTTGCTCGAACTCAACTGTTGCTCCAGTGGATGTTTTTCAAACCCACGCTGGAGCAGTACTTCTCCTCTCTTCGGAAGAAGAGTTACTTCAACTGCTGAAGCATGATGTTCTGGATAAACTGAAGACTTCTGGTGTTACCCCAGTTGCACCTGAGAGCTATCAAGCTCAGAGGACTGTGTTTGTGGCCAGAATCAACAGTTTTATGAAACATAGCACTGTGAATGAAATTGTTGAGGACATTAATACAGAGAATTCTGAATTTAGGGCTGTAGAAGCACATAAATTCTCTAATCCTAACAACAACAAGGTAACCTTAAAATTAATACTTGAGACACCTGAGGAGGCCAAACTTGTGTGTCAAAATGGCTTCAAATGTTTTGGCACCAGATGTACACCAGACCAAATCTCTCTTGAACGATTTGTCAGTGTGACACAATGTTTTAAATGTTATGCCTTTGGTCATAACACCAACAAATGCAGTACTCAAGGGCAAATTTGTAGCATTTGCTCTGGCCAGCATTCTTATCGAGATTGTAATAATAAAAATACACCCAAATGTGTCCTCTGCAACGGAAAACATCATGCTGTTTCTGCTATTTGTCCTGAAAGGAAAAAGGAAATGCAGAAAATTATTCAAGCCAAGAAACTGTCCACTTCAAAGAAGACCACTCCCCAGGCACCACCAACGATGTCCCAAACTTCCTTCCCAGCTCTGCCTGGATCAAGTGGGACTCCTCAGGTCTCTACCAATGGTTCCAATGTTTGGAATTCTGCCCTTCTTGGAGCGCCCCATTCTAACCCTCACCTACAACATACACAAACGCAACAACAAGGTTCAGTCTCATCTATGTCTCAGGTATCCACAGCCGGGGATATGACGAGAACACAACTAATGTATATGATGGCCAAAGACATAGCAGGTGGTGACATTCAACTCTGCTCTCAGGTTTTAAATGATCTGTTAATGGCTAATGGGATCACTCCCATCACTATCCCAGAAAATGTGAAGGCTATTATGACCCAGCCTTCTCATAACAAGAAGTATGTACCCTACTCTACATCTAAAAATAAGCCTAAGTCATCCCTGGCGCAGGGATCGCCCACCTCGCGTACCCAGGTTGTCATCTCCCCTCAACCCGATAAGTCAACACCTGAACATAACAATGCCCCAGAAATTGGTGCCTACTCTCCCGCTATTGAAGCTGATCCTGTTGAACAGGAACTTTCCCAGGGTAACTCACCTTGCCTACCTATCTACGTGCCTACCATCTACGTGCCACAATCAGCCGCAGCAAGCAGCAAGGCTGCTCCTATATCTTGCCGTCCCCCGGGCCTATCCGAACTCCAGTGATGGCCAAATTTGCAAGTACTGCTGCAACAACATGCAAGTTAACTATAGTTACATAAAAACTGACGGTGACGACAACGAAATGGACTAAATATGACAGAAGAGGGACCGGCATTCAAGTACCAGACCTGCTACCAGACGTGAACCAGACACAAGACGTTTTCCACTAAATGGAATAACTGACCTCCATATCAACTGCACCAGTGTTTAACGGGAAGACAACATGGCAGAAATCCTGATCAACTAAATCTCCAAGGAAATGCCAGGTCTGTAGGACTTTTTTCGTCAGTGCCAAACGAGTGGAAAACCGGCATTCAAACAGCAGCTACTGCCAGACGTACAACTAGCGAAGTGAAATTCTCATCTTTACTGACGTTCATCTGTTGACAGTAGCATCATATCTGTACCACCATCATATCACCTGTACCAGTGCTAACGAGAGGGAAACACAGGAGACATCGTCAAATCAACAGTATAAAACTCCAAGGTATAGGACGGTTATCCCTCAGTGCCAGCCGTGAGAAAGAAGTGAATAGTTAAACAGTCAAGGTTAATGTTTTAGTAGCTGACCTATATTCAGCTGACCAGTGTACAGTGAGAGAATCATAGCAGAAAACGCCAAATATATCTATAAACTCAAAGAAAGTCAGGTGGTAGGTGGCGTTACTCCCCTAAGTGTTTTAAAAATGGCTGAGTCAGCAAAACAGGTCAGGCAGTCAACAACACCACACAATCCCCGATAAATGGAACTGAGGGGGATTTGGAAGGATAAAACCATGGATTAAACCTTTCTGATCTACCAGAATGGAAAGGAGTTAGAAGTTAATTGGGGAAGCCAGACTGTGAAGTGTGATGGGAAGGGGAGTGTGTTTGAAGGGGTTAATTGTAAGGGTTTTGTGAAGTTAAGGGAAAAGTGAGCAGTGAAGAGGTTTTTGAAGAGGAAATTTTACTAGTAATTCAGTGTGATTGCTAAAGCAGATACTAAGTGTACTAGGGACTGGAAAAGAGAAATAAATATTATTGTATATGAGTAAAAGAGCGAAGAGTGAAAATGGCAGGCATTAGGGGGGTACAGGCTGCCATAATTATATTTATATTTCTTCTTCAATTCCATGAAGAAAGAAATCAGTCATGGGGGTTGGAAAAGGTGAATGGAGTAACAGCGCCCTGGACAGTAAAAGCCCAACAGTTGCCATCCTACCAGAAAAGTAAACCTCACTATCGCCGCAAGGTATGGCAACACCGCATACCTAAACAAAAACAATGGCACACAGCTCTTATTGTAGCGCTCTTAAGTGGTGATATCCAAATTAATCCAGGACCTCAAACTATTGTGCAGAGGAAAAACAGACAGATAAATGACGGCAATAATGACGGTCTAGTAGCTAGGGATGATAACCTTAACTCCATAGGTAATGCATACATAGGTCAATGTGAGACAATACAGCCATTATTATCTCAAACACTACCAAACAGATGTATACACTGTACTAAAGTACGCATGAAAAACAGAAAAGGCACCTTATGTAAAATGTGTAAGGGGTGGGTGCATGATGGATGTATGTACAATTATAGCAACGGTGCCAGAATTCATTTTGTGTGTAACAAATGCACTTTGGCACAGTTACCCTTTAGCAGTGATGACATTGATTTACCAAATTTTAATACAAATGACCCATTGCCATATATTGATGATTATGATTGTTTTATGAAAACAGGCCTTCACTTTATTCATGTCAATGCAAGATCACTTCTTCCTAAATTGGCAGAGATTAGGATTCTAGCTAACAAAATTAGGGCGGCAGTTATAACCATCTCTGAATCTTGGTTGGATGATACGGTGACTGACGACGAGGTCAAAATAGATGGTTACAATATAAAACGCTTAGATAGGAACAGAAAGGGTGGTGGAGTATGTGCCTACATTAGAAATGACTTAGCTTACAACCCAAGACCTGATTTAAATAACAATAAACTGGAGATTCTATGGTTTGAAGTGCTGCTTCCTAAGACCAAACCCATCTTAGTAGGAACTAGTTACCGCCCTCCTACCCAGGACCAGTTCTTAGAAGACTTTTCCAGAGTCTTGTCCGGAGTTGAAAACAATTGCGAGACAATAATACTGGGCGACTTCAATATCTGTTTTCAGCAGCAAAATAACGGGCTATGCAAAAGGTATAAGCAAATTCTAGGATTAAATAGTTACACTCAACTTATTAATACTCCAACCCGGATCACACAGTTCTCAGCCACCCTAATTGACCACATACTTTGTAACCGCTCTGAGAACATTAGTCAGTCAGGCGTCATTACCACAGGTCTTAGTGATCATTTCATCATTTACTGCACCAGGAAAATAACTAGGGATAGGATAGGCCTACACAGGACAATAAAAATGAGGTCAACTAGAAACTACAGTAAAGAAACACTGGTAAATAGGCTACACAATTGTGACTGGACAGAGATAACAAGTTGCACGGACGTAAACGATGCCTGGGAAAAATTCAAAACAATGTTCACTACCATCCTTGATAATATTGCACCAGTTAAAGAGGTTAGGATTAAACGAAGAACTGAACCCTGGATGAATACTGAGATATTAGATAATATGAAATTCAGAGACCAGCTGCTAAAAAGATTTAAAGCAAACAGACAGGATATTGCAGCACTAAATGAATTCCAAAGGGTGAGGAACAGAGTACAGAGACTTATAAAAGGAGCAAAGGCAAAGCACTACTGCTCAAAAATTGAAGAGTATAAGCATAACCCCAGAAAGCTCTGGCATCAACTAAAACAGTTGGGGTATAGCCATAAGCCAGTAGATAGGTCTAACATAGTACTCACTATCGATAATGAGGTATGCCACGAAACATCTAAGGTGGCAAATTGCTTTAATTCATACTACACATCTGTTGCATCAACACTAGTAAGTAAACTACCAGCTGCATCAAATACCTTTAACACAGACTCTGATAAGTTTCAAACATACTATACCAATAAAGGGGTAACCCCAAACAGTTGTCAACTAGTAAGTGTATCTCATGACTTTATTCAAAAAGAACTAAGCAGGTTAAACCCAACTAAGAGCACAGGCCCTGATAACATCCCGTCTAAGTTCCTAAAAGATGGTGCTTCTGAACTGTCAATCCCTATTGCTCACATAATAAATCTATCAATCACCACTAATACAGTACCGGAGGGGTTCAAGGAGGCCAGAGTTACTCCTATCTTTAAGAAAAATAGTAGGTCTGATGTAAGCAACTATAGGCCTGTTAGTATACTCAGTATAATATCTAAAATTCTAGAGAGGGCGGTGTATTCTCAAGTAGTTAAGTACCTTAATGACAACAACATTCTCCATAGCTATCAATCGGGCTTTAGAAGATCCTACTCAACCGACACCTCCCTTATTAATCTGATGGATTACCTGAGAACTGAAATGTCAAAGGGGAACCTCATAGGCATGGTAACCTTAGACCTGCAAAAGGCCTTCGATACTGTCAACCACAATATATTATGTAATAAACTTCAAACTATCGGTATAGGTTCTGTAGACTGGTTTAAGTCCTACCTTAGCAATAGGAGACAAATAGTCAAAATCAACAAAACAGAATCAGAACCCCTGCCGATAACATGTGGAGTTCCCCAAGGTAGTATTCTGGGTCCCTTATTATTCTTATGTTATGTCAATGATATGCCTATCAGTGTCAAGTGCAAACTCCTACTGTATGCAGATGACAGTGCTCTGTTAGTGTCAGGTAAAGACCCACAAGATATTGCTAATGTTTTAACACTGGAACTGGAGTCCTGCAGCAAATGGTTAGTAGACAACAAACTATCATTACACCTAGGGAAAACTGAAGCCATTCTCTTTGGCACGAAACATAAACTGAGAAGGGTAAATAATTTTAATGTTCAATGTAATGGGGAGCCCATCACTTTGGTTTCATCAGTAAAATATTTGGGAATCCCCTTTGACCCAAGCATGTCAGGAGAATTGATAGGGAACAGTGTAGTAAAGAAAGCGAATGCCAGACTGAAGTTCCTGTATAGACAAGCACAGTGTCTACCTACTGAGGCTCGCAGGACTCTATGTCTAGCCCTTATACAATGCCATATGGATTACGCTTGCTCTTCTTGGTACTCTGCCTTGACAAAAAAACTGAAAGATAGACTGCAAATCACCCAGAACAAAATCGTAAGATTCATCCTGGGGCTGGGACCAAGAGAACATGTAGGCCAGGATGAATTACAGCAGTTGGATATGCTGAATGTTGAAGACAGAGTAAAACAACTGAAGCTAAATCACGTTTATAAAATTGCTCACAAGCAATGTCCAGAATATCTTGCCGTCAATTTTGTCAAGGCTGGGAACCAAAGCAATCATAGAACTAGGGGGAGAGAGCACAACTTTGTAGTACCCACAGTCAGTGGCCAGGCTTCAAACACCTTTTATTGTACAGCAATAAAGGAATGGAACAGACTACCCGCACATGTCAAAGCCAGTCATAGCGCGAACCAGTTCAAGAAGAGTGCCAAAAGGTGTCTGATGACTGTAGCTACAGAAAGGGAGGGGAATGATTTTCTATTTTTTAGCTAACATACGTGTAAATTTTACCTTATTCCTTGTAATGACACTCGTATTGTAGATAGTCTTAATGACCTTGGTGTCGCAGATAGTCTTTTTAGTAGGATAATAAGATGTTATCTTCATTGTAGAACAATAAGAAAATATTATAACCTTTATACTATAATAATAAGGTAAAAGGACCCCAATGGAAATAAGTCACTCTGTCTGACTTTTTTGGGTTATCCTAGGTTCTCTACACATATGCTGCTATATATGATAATTCTATGTAACTGTATTTGTGTATACCTGAATAAACTTACTTACTTACTTACTTACTTACTTTTTGAATGAGACAGCTGCAAGAGTTGATCAACATATTAAATTACGTGGTTACTGTACTGTGGAGAAATCGAGAGGACCCTTTAGTGGTGTAGCCACTTCATGTTGATGAAGATAACATTCTTGCAATAGAAATGACAACGTCTCATGGACAACTAGTGATAGGAACTGGATATTTTCCCCCGAGACAACAATATATAGAGTCAATTCCTCTACACAGGATATTAAGCAGAAATATTCCAACGCTTCTAGCGGGAGATTTTAATGTTCATCACCCTGCCCTCTTCAACTGTGGAGCTGGTATTCCACTGGGTGACTTAAAAGGAAAAGAACTCTTTAATATCATGACAGCTAGAAACTTGTCATTTCAAGGCCCATTCTTCAAATCGTACATTGGACCTCATCCAGGGACACCAGATATAGTACTGACAAACAGAGACTGTGACATCTTTCACTGTCGTATATCTCCTGGTGGAAATGTAGGATCTGACCATATCCCTGTTATAATACAACTACAAACTTCTCCATTTAGAATACCTGTAACTCCTAAACCCAATCTTAACACCCTAGGATTTGACCCCTTCAGGGCATATCTGGGTGACGATGAAATTGTCTCATTGGAAAATCTACCTTTCACTGCAATTGATGATGCAATCAGGTCCCTGCATAATCGAATAATTGAAGCTACTAATGCAACTTGTCAATTAGCTTCCACAAAGATTTACCAACAATATAAACCTACTAGGGAAATTAGAGACAATTTACGAAATTATCAAGCAGAATGTCGAAGGCATCTTCAAACGCGACAACCACCAGCAGCTACACTGCACCGATTAAGGCAAGAATTAATTAACATGATTAGTCATCACAAACGGGACTTATGGAAATTGCTAGTTCTTCAAGCTAATCAGTACAAACGTGAAGTAGCAAAATTTTGGAGTAAGATCCGACAACTTTTAGGGGCAAAGCACAAGGCTCCTAACTACCTAGTTCATACCTTCACTGATGAGGATGATGAAGATGTTGAAATTAAACTTGACGATCCACAGGACCAGGCTAATTTGATGGGTGATGTATGGGAGAAAATTCTTTCCCACAATAACAGTCGTCAATTTAACAATAATCATTATCAGTTGGTAAATGAATGGAGAGATGAGAACTTGCATGATCTACAACCACTACCTACCATCGATACTTCAACTCTTGAAGATACCCACCCGCTTACTAGACCTATTACATTACTAGAGATGAGTCAGGTTATTGGCAGAATGAGAAATAGAGCCCCTGGCCTCTCTGGAATAACAATGAAACAAATAAAGTACCTACCTAGAAATTGTAAACAGTCTTTGGTAAATATCTTTAATGCCATCTTGGCCTCAGGACATTTTCCAGTTGTTTTTAAGACTGCTAGGATGATCTTTCTTGGTAAGCCCAATAAAGACATCCACCAACCTGGGAACTATAGACCTATATCTTTACTTGAAGTCACTGGAAAAGTTCGTGATTGAACTACTATATGGAGTTTAATCATTTTTTTACTGAAAAACAATTTGGCTTTAGAACACAAAGAGGTACCAGTCATGCAATAAATGTTATTTTCGATACTGTAGCAAGTCTAAAACATCAGGGCAATCTTGCCTTAATTGCCACCAGAGATGTTCATAAAGCTTTTGATAGCTTATGGCATGATGGCCTTATATACAAACTCATTGACCTACCAGACCATAACTGGACTTTTCTCAGATTAATATATAATTTCTTAACTTAAAGAAAAATCATTCCCACCTTTCATGGCAGGTCGACAGAGCCTTTTATACCGACAGCGGGTGTCCCACAAGGTTCTTGTCTAAGTCCAATTCTGTTCAACATTTATGTGAATGACCTTCCTCAACCAGAGTTTAATGATACAATTGTGATACAGTTTGCAGATGATGTTATTCATGTCGTCTCGTCAACTCCGGTAACAGGAAAATACAAGTATGAGAGAGTCATAGAAAAAATGAATATTGAACTTCGTAGAACATCTAATTGGGAAAAGAAATGGAGAATTACAACTAATCCTGACAAGGTCCTTGTTAGCACGATAGGATGTTTTGCATCAACAATTGAAGATAAAGGGGGTATCTCCATCAGAGGTACACCTGTAGCCATTAGAAACCCTAACAAGATTTTGGGATATGAAATAGACAGGCTGCTCCACTCAACATCTCATGTAGCTAAAAAGATCAACATAGCCAAAGCCGGTCTTAGCAGTCTCTTTCGATTCAATCAAGCCCCTCAACATGTCGAAAAACATCTGTATAAAATGATAATAAGGCCAATACTCGAATACCCTTGTGTCCCAATGTCATTAACAACAAAGACCAACATGCTACGGCTACAAAGGGTCCAGAAAGGAGCTCTTCGCTTCATTACCGATACCAGGAGGAGAGACAGAGTTAAAATGGCAGATTTACACATACAACAAGATATTACTGCCATAAATGTATGCCTCGACACTCTAAAAAAGAAACAACTCTATTCAATGCAAGAACTATACATGCCCGAAAGAGAACATCCTATACAAGTGGTAAATACCACGGATTATATAATCAATACTTCTCCTCACAGGACTCAAAGAATGACTCCCCCACAGAGGGTCTGTCGTTTTATACATAAAGATGATTACCATCGACCCATGATATTGAGCAACCTCCCTGATGAAGAAGATTGGGTAGCACCAGAACCCTTCTATGTATACTAAGAAAATCATCGCCCCCAATTAGGGAGACATCTTATATAACAATCTAATGTAAAAATTATGCTATTTACCATGGCTGGACACCACGTGTAAGAAGCCATTGTCACGTAATTCCATAAACTGGCCAGAAAATTATTGCCTTCATTGTCGCATAAATATCCGTTGTGCAATCGCAAAAAAAAAAAAAAAAAAAAAAAAAAAAAAAAGAGCAATTGCAACTTGTATAATTACTACCAATTCAGAGTCATGTACTTAAATATCTGCAGCGTGCCTTGTTGTGCTCCCGGCTTTCTGGTGTTTTCACGGTCGCTCTTACGTGCTAGAACTTTAATTTGTGTCATCAATCCTATACGATACATCCCTCTAGCGCCTGGAACCAATCTTGGGCGGAAAACATTATATACTGAGTCAAAAAAGGAGAATTAGTGTGCATTACCTAGCAGAGTTTACTGCCAGAGGGGAATCATAGGCCTGTTTCCCGTGTGAAAAAAATAATAATAATTGAACGTTGTGTCAGAGGAAAGAAAGTCTCCCTGAAAGCATTGAGTATACATAGTGTATAGTGTATACTACAGTGGCTCCCTAGTATATTGATGATAAAGGCTAAAGTGTCATTTGAAAACAGGTGAATTTGTAAATGAAGTGATAAGCCTATAGAGGCAGGTGCCAGAAGTCGCCAGAAACTTACCACAGGTCAGCTGTTTTTAATAATCTTCCTGGCCTGCTAGTGTACTCGCATATAATCTAGTGATACCAGTGAATAGCAGAATACAGTGTTGTAGTAGCAACTAACCAGTATTATAATGGTACTTAGTGGAGTGGAGTGACTTTCATTAGTTTCTTTTTCTTGAAATACGAGACGTTACTGTGAATTTCATATAACCTGTAGTTACCAGCGGTCGCAATATACACAACGAGAAGCAATTATTACTACAGAAAAAGCGTCCTTCCTCCAAAATTTGCACCAGTCAACTATAGTGATAATATAGCATTTATTGTGGTGGAGACGGAAAAACAAAAATAGAAAAGCCAGATACAGCGATTGATAAACAAAGAGGTCGACTGTACGTCATTGTAGGAGCTGCCAGATATCACCGGCTCTTCAACACGCAAGTTATACTTTTGTATCAGTCAAATCACATATTACTCGGGTAGATAATTTCCAGTAGATCCTTCATGTGTTAGCTCAAATCACCGACCAGTATGTTTTAAATAAGTGACCCACTGATCAGAGCAGATCGACTGGTCCGAACCCTTGACTGGTCCGAACCCGGGACTGGTTTCAAACAGTTTCGTTGGACAATAAAGCAGACTGTAAACGGATGGGTTTGTAGGCGCCCTTATAAACACAAACATTAAAAATCAGGAACGTGACGGTAAGCTGTCCAATATACAAAAAGAGTTAGAAACAGAAATACAAATAGCTAGAGCTTCATTTAAGGTTATTAATATAATATTCAAGAGGTTGCTAGTAGACTTGCAGTAAATCAACCATTCAAATCATTATGAAGCTGTGTGTAGTCTGTGGTCAGTCAAACAAACGGGCTACCACATGGATAAATTGTCATTTTTGTGGAAATTGGTGTCACGCTCCTTGTGCAGATATCCCAGAACTAGCTACAAGCAGTATTAAAACAGAGAAGTGTTTTTGGGTATGCCCAAATGAGGAAAATCTGTGGACTAAAATCACAAGGGTATTAAAAGAGGATAACATCAAAGCTGCTTTCATAGAAAACCTGGAAGCTTTCTACAACAGATGGGAACATAAAAAGTCCGGGCTGAATGGTACTGCCCTTGATACTGGCCATGTAGTCACAAACTGTAAGGCTGGAGGTGATGTCCTGGTAGTCAGTAAATGTGGGGCTGATAGTGCTGTCCTGGGAGACAGTAATGGTGAAGCTGGAGGTGCTGTCCTGGGAGACAGAAATGGTGAAGTTGGAGATATTGTCCTGGGAGACAGTAATGGTGAAGCTGGAGATTTTGTCCAGGTAGTCGGGAATTATACGCAGGAAGGAATACATATAAATGACCTCATAGAGGACAGGAGCCATAGTAGGGAAACAAGTGTAGTCAAAGATAAGATAAAACCAATATTGCAAACCAGAAATACCGCAGGAAATAGCAAACAAGAGGACTCCAATAGCAATAGTGAGGATAAATTACCAAAAACAACTGGTGGGAGCTCCATTGTTGGTGCTAAGGAGGATAGGAATAAGACAGGGAAACATGCACCAACAGGGAATACAGTCACAGAAACCCAAGGCAAACGGAAACCAAGCCTGTGCACATACTATGCACTTGGTATCTGCTGGCATGGGAAATCTGGAAAAACAGATGGGACATGCAACTATGACCACCCTAGAAAATGTCATGCCCATATGACAACAGGAAAATGCAAACTCCCTTCCTGTAAGCTTTTTCACCCTGAAATGTGTACCTCTTCAGTACAGGAAAGACTGTGCTATAACTTAAATTGCCAGGCATACCATCTAAAGGGGACAAAAAGATACAAAACATCCAGGCCATGGGAAAACCTGGGTAGCCACAGCCACTCAAGAGGGAGAGGTTTTTTAGTGCCAGGAAGGAAAAAAAACTGGCAGGAAATGGCAGAAATCGTACACCAAATCCAGTCATTCCTGGAGTGGAACCACAGTCGATGGCCTCCACTCCAAACCAACAGATACAGATACTAATGCCGGAAAAAAAATCCCCCCCCAGTACCAACAATACCACCAGTCCGATAACATTCTTCTTTGCAAATATACAGGGTCTAAAGCCAGCAATAAACAACAAAATACCTTTCATCCGTGGACTGCTTGCAGAGGCAAAGGCAATGTTCGCGGCTTTCACTGAGACCCACATAAAGGATCACTTGGACAACGAAATATGGATCCCAGGTTACAACCTATACAGATGTGACAGAGTGAACAGGCAAAAGGGGGGGGTTGGCCTGTACATTGCAGAGTCACTTGTTTGCACAGAACTGCTTAATGCCTCAAATGACGTAGTGGAAGTTTTAGCAGTAAAGGTCGAGAACCAAAACCTAGTCATTGTGGTAGTCTACAAGCCTCCGGATGCAACATCCCAGCAATTCCAGGAACAGCTGTTAAAAATTGACCACTGTCTGGAAAATCTTCCAGCTCCTGCACCCAACATCTTGCTCCTGGGGGATTTCAACTTAAGGCACCTAAAATGGAGGAATATAGCAAATAATATTGTTGCAGTAATAACACCAGGAGGCAGCTCTGATGAAAACTCACACTCACACGAGCTTTTAAATCTCTGCACAAAATTCAATTTAAACCAGCAAATAATAGAGCCTACTAGACTGGAGAATACACTAGACCTCATCTTCACTAACAATGATGATCTGATAAGAAATGTCACCATATCAAAAACAATATACTCAGATCACAACATAATTGAGGTTCAGACATGTATGCGTGGAGCCCCAGACCGACAAAATGAGACTAGTCACGAGGGAGCATTCACCAAATTCAACTTCAATAACAAAAACATAAAGTGGGACCAAGTAAACCAAGTCCTAACCGATATAAGCTGGGAAGATATACTAAGCAACACAGACCCAAACTTATGCCTAGAACAGATTAACTCGGTGGCACTCGATGTATGCACAAGGCTTATTCCTCTAAGAAAAAGGAGGAGTAGATGTAAAATAGAAAGAGACAGGCGCTCCCTTTACAGGCGACGGAAAAGAATAACAGAGCGGCTAAAAGAGGTCAATATATCAGAAATGCGCAGGGAGACACTGGTCAGAGAAATAGCAAGCATCGAACTTAAGCTAAAAGAATCCTTTAGGAGTCAGGAATCGCGGGAAGAACTAAAAGCCATAAATGAAATCGAAAGAAACCCAAAGTATTTCTTCTCCTATGCCAAATCAAAATCGAGAACAACGTCCAGTATTGGGCCCCTACTTAAACAAGATGGGTCCTACACAGATGACAGCAAGGAAATGAGTGAGCTACTCAAGTCCCAATATGACTCAGTTTTTAGCAAGCCGCTAACCAGACTGAGAGTCGAAGATCAAAATGAATTTTTTATGAGAGAGCCACAAAATTTGATTAACACAAGCCTATCCGATGTTATCCTGACGCCAAATGACTTCGAACAGGCGATAAATGACATGCCCATGCACTCTGCCCCAGGGCCAGACTCATGGAACTCTGTGTTCATCAAGAACTGCAAGAAGCCCCTATCACGAGCCTTTTCCATCCTATGGAGAGGGAGCATGGACACGGGGGTCGTCCCTCAGTTACTAAAAACAACAGACATAGCCCCACTCCACAAAGGGGGCAGTAAAGCAACAGCAAAGAACTACAGACCAATAGCACTAACATCCCATATCATAAAAATCTTTGAAAGGGTCCTAAGAAGCAAGATCACCACCCATCTAGAAACCCATCAGTTACACAACCCAGGGCAACATGGGTTTAGAACAGGTCGCTCCTGTCTGTCTCAACTACTGGATCACTACGACAAGGTCCTAAATGCACTAGAAGACAAAAAGAATGCAGATGTAATATATACAGACTTTGCAAAAGCCTTCGACAAGTGTGACCATGGCGTAATAGCGCACAAAATGCGCGCTAAAGGAATAACAGGAAAAGTTGGTCGATGGATCTATAATTTCCTCACTAACAGAACACAGAGAGTAGTCGTCAACAGAGTAAAGTCCGAGGCAGCTACGGTGAAAAGCTCTGTTCCACAAGGCACAGTACTAGCTCCCATCTTGTTCCTCATCCTCATATCCGACATAGACAAGGATGTCAGCCACAGCACCGTGTCTTCCTTTGCAGATGACACCCGAATCTGCATGACAGTGTCTTCCATTGCAGACACTGCAAGGCTCCAGGCGGACATCAACCAAATCTTTCAGTGGGCTGCAGAAAACAATATGAAGTTCAACGATGAGAAATTTCAATTACTCAGATATGGTAAACATGAGGAAATTAAATCTTCATCAGAGTACAAAACAAATTCTGGCCACAAAATAGAGCGAAACACCAACGTCAAAGACCTGGGAGTGATTATGTCGGAGGATCTCACCTTCAAGGACCATAACATTGTATCAATCGCATCTGCTAGAAAAATGACAGGATGGATAATGAGAACCTTCAAAACTAGGGAGGCCAAGCCCATGATGACACTCTTCAGGTCACTTGTTCTATCTAGGCTGGAATATTGCTGCACTCTAACAGCACCTTTCAAGGCAGGTGAAATTGCCGACCTAGAAAATGTACAGAGAACTTTCACGGCGCGCATAACGGAGATAAAACACCTCAATTACTGGGAGCGCTTGAGGTTTCTAAACCTGTATTCCCTGGAACGCAGGAGGGAGAGATACATGATTATATACACCTGGAAAATCCTAGAGGGACTAGTACCGAACTTGCACACGAAAATCACTCACTACGAAAGCAAAAGACTTGGCAGACGATGCACCATCCCCCCAATGAAAAGCAGGGGTGTCACTAGCACGTTAAGAGACCATACAATAAGTGTCAGGGGACCGAGACTGTTCAACTGCCTCCCAGCACACATAAGGGGGATTACCAACAGACCCCTGGCAGTCTTCAAGCTGGCACTGGACAAGCACCTAAAGTCAGTTCCTGATCAGCCGGGCTGTGGCTCGTACGTTGGTTTGCGTGCAGCCAGCAGCAACAGCCTGGTTGATCAGGCGCTGATCCACCAGGAGGCCTGGTCACAGACCGGGCCGCGGGGGCGTTGACCCCCGAAACTCTCTCCAGGTAAACGGTAAAATGCCGTGCAGAAAACGATACATTACATCCCGAACACAAGGTTGCAACCTCATCCTACTCAACCTATTCCATATACTTCCCCATGCATACATGGGGAAAATTCCCTCTACAGGCGCTACAACCCTTCCGGCTAACAATCTACACAACCTACCTATTTTAACCTTTGCTGGCTCTCGATCTCACGCCAGAGCCCTCAACACAGTTTCACACTCATGCAACTCAACTCCTGTATACATCCGTTGCAATCTGTTATGGATCCTGGCCAAACCCCCCCCACCCACACTTTCCCTCATCACCTCCCTTTTAATGAAGACACATTTGACCCTCCGCTTTAAGTCCAGCAATTCCAGCCCCCCCTTACTTACAGGTAACATTACCACGTCCCTTTTAATCCAATTACAGCTCGAACCCCACAAGAATTTAAAAACCTTCCTAAGTATGTTCGTTATTGCCGGCCCAGTTAATGGGAACACGGCTGCCACGTGCCATACTTTGCTATACAGTAAGGTATTAATAACAATGGCATGCTGCACAAGGGTTAAATGATAAGGTCGCAATGCACCCAAGCATCCCTGAATCCTGTCTACCATCCTAATCGAGTTTTCCATGCGTGCCACAGTTAGATCGTCTGCATAAATAAGACCGCAAATTTTTAACGAATTCACCTGCCTCCTCACAACTGCACTACCCCAATCAACCCTTCCTGCCCAAGCTCCTAACCCCATGACCATGGATTTATCTGAATTTTCCCTCATACCAGTTGCCCCTGCGAACATTCGTACTACCCCATCTAATGTGTCCATTGACATCCCCTCCCTGATCAGAACAGTTGTATCATCCACATACCCAATTAAAACTGGCCAAACCCTTGCAACCTCACACCCTGGTCCCTCTACTTGACACATACGCTGCTCCACCAATCTATAAAAGGGGTCCTGTATGCACGCAAACAATAATTGTGAGATAGGACATCCCTGCCTAAGTCCCCTACCCATTACAATCTTCCCACGCAATTGACCATTAATCTGTACTCTCGCCATTGCACCTCCATACAACGCCTCAACCCAACCCACTATTTCTTCCCCAAACCCCTGACCCCTGAGGATGGCTTTCAATGCTTTCCGATCCACTCTATCGTATGCCCCTTGCCAATCGAGCGCCACCAAACTTACCCCCTCCCCCACTTTTGCCTCCACGAAATCCCTAAGTAACCCATGCCCCTCCACCATAGACCTCCCTGGCAAACCAAACTGAGTTTTGATACTACCCGCCCCACCACACACTTGACCCGATTTCCCAAAATCTTCGCAAACAATTTGTAATCTGCGCATAACAACGAGATCGCCCGGTAATCCCGAAGCATATGCTGCCCCTTACCCTTCGGTACCAATACAACAACAGCCGTTGCCTGCTTTTCACCCAGCTCACCTCTCTCCTTCATGCAATTTAATAACCTAACCAAAAAATGCCTCATTAATTCCCAATGCTGCTGATAAAACTCTGCTGGGAGTCCATCAATTCCCAGTGCTTTGCCCTTTTACATTCCACTTAAAGCCCTCCATATTTCCCCCTCAGTTATTTCCCCACCCAGTGCTTCCCTATCACTGTTACGCAACTGACATACCACACTCCCACACACCTCTTCTAAAGCCCCATCCTCTACCCCTTCTCGTTGCCAGTACTTCTCATACCACTTATCAGCAAACGCCCCCATTCCTTCCATAGCTTGTATGACCTGCCCCTCCCTGTACCCTCCTATCGACTCATGAACCTCCAACCATGGTATAGTCATTGCCTGCTGTCTTTGTTTCTGCCTACGCAATACACACGATGAAGGTCTATCGCCCCATGACACCTCTTCCACCCCCGCCTGTACCCACACCGCTTTGAACCTCTCATCCTGTACCTCAAGCAGCCTCCCTTTAATTGCCATAATATCATCCATTGGATAAGTGCCCGCCACCACCACCCTCGCATAACAACCCCGTAACCTATCCTCCAAATAGTTGGCAAGCCCATATTTTAAAGAATTGATACGTTTCCCTTCCTTTACGTAATATTGCTTAATCCGTTCTTTAGCCACACCATCCCACCACATCACCACATCCTCTACCCCATTTACCTCTGCACGTAACCCCTCCCACAGCGTTGCAAATCCCTCTATCCCCTCCTCATCGCCTAACACACTTGTATTTAACTTCCAATAACCCCTAGATATACCTGCTAGTGACTCCGACCCCACCTCTGCTACTACCGCCCGATGATCCAAATAAGCTACTTCTATTGTACGGAAAAATGTCAGCCAAACCCCTTGAGATATATACAGCCTATCCAACCTAGCCTCGTAACCCCGTCTTACAAAAGTGTGCTCTACCTCCCATGCCCCTCCTCCAACCGCATCCCGCAACTGAATATCCCTCAAAAGATCTCGCAAGGCCGCCTACACGTGCCACACCCTTTTTGGTTCCACGTCAGCCCTCCTAATAACGCAGTTCCAGTCCCCACCAACGATGGCCACCGCAGGTAAACCACGTAAGAAGAAAACTAGTTCTTCACATACAAAATCCCTTTTTACCCTCACATCGTTTTCTGCTGGTGCATACACACTTACAAAGGATACCCTCTGCCCCATCCACCACCCATCCATGCACAATACTCTTCCCCCCTCCCCCCTCACTTCTTAGCAACACAAATGGGCTCGCCTCCCTGATCAATATACCCACACCACCTTTCAGACGTACAGATGGCAGAGTCATGACCCGAAACCCCTCCACCTCGAGCACTCTTCCCTCCATGAAAATGTGTTCTTGCAGGAACTCTACATCCACCCTATATTTATACAGAAACATTCGAAACCATTCCCTCTTCACACTATTACACAGTCCATTTACGTTCACAGTCATACACCTAAGGCCTCTTTATAGTTTCCAACCCTTCCTCCTCTCTTCATTCATCCCAGGGCCTCCTGCCCCAGAGCCAGCACAAGGCTTCACACCATCAACCCCCCCCTTTTTTGCGATGCCTCTTATCATGACTACCTCGACAGTGCTCTTCCTTCCTCCCAGACCTCTGCGCCGGCGTCAGGACATCATCTGAGTCTGACGCCGCCGCTCTCTTCCTCGTGATGCCCTCCACATCCATGTTATCTAATGAGGTTCCCTCATGATGTACCTCAACCTCCACCACGCCTCGTTCCACAGCACACGGCGACAACTCACGCTTACTAGTTGGCCCGTCAACCCTGCTATGGTTTTTATCATTACATTCCTCTACAGGCAACACCGTGCCTCTCACCAGCTCAGGTACAACATCCTCTGCAGGCGGCGTCAATGTCCTTAACACTTCCTGAAGCTCTTCGTCTAGAGCCTGCACCTCCTCCTGCACTTGCACTTCTGTACTTTTCCCTTGTCTAGTAACAGATCCTTTTACATCACAGCTAACCTCACACACGCCTTTCTCCTCTTTGGAATCCTCCACCTCTTCTCTCCACAAGCGCCCAAGCCCTTGCTTTCGCGTGGGGCTCTCAACAACAGCTATCACGCTGGTAACTGGTGCTTCACCAGTTTGTGCAGGCGCCCTCCTCAGCTTCACACACGCTGCCGCCATATGGTCGTACGCCCCACATATTCTGCATGTACGTCTCCGGCATACGATACCATAACTTGCGTCCTGAAGTCCTCCAACACGACGTCTGGAGGGAAAAGGTTCTCTCCAGACGGCCCATGTAAGCACCTGCCGTCCACTTGCCCTGTTGTGCCAGATGTATGGTCCCATATGCCTCAAAAACATACCTGATGTCAGCCTCATCTGCCTCAAATGGGACATTACAGATCTTAACCCACGTAAAGTGGCGAGATACGTGGATCAAACGCACCTTCACAGCTGGAGTAGCGTCAAGACTCACGTCTTGGAATCTCGTCACTAAAGACTCGTACACGGACGTGGAATTCAGTTTGACGAAGATTCTGTAGGCTCCATTCAGGGCTACACCATACACCTCATTGTCCTGTATTCCATAGGTCCCCCTAATGATTGTTGGGAGTAATACCTGCGCTGAAGAGGGTGAAATCGCCCCACGAAGGAGCTCAATGCCAATGGTATTTACGCGCCTCCTCACACTCAGCGCCATGTTGGTACAATGTAGCTCGTCTGAAAACAGCAGAGGGGTGCAGAGCACAACCGCACTATACTGTGGTCAGGCAGCGAATGAAACTTATTATTATATGTAAGTGATGTAATAATTGTGAAAAACATCTGCAAGATGGAGAGAAAATCAAGATGTTTCTGAAGATGATTTAACCTTCATTGATGATCTTGGTGTAGATCACTGAATGCTGGTGTAGATCACTGGATGCTGGTGTAGATCACTGGATGCTGGTGTAGATCACTGGATGCTGGTGTAGATCACTGGATGCTGGTGTAGATCACTGGATGCTGGGGTAGATCACTGGATGCTGGTGTAGATCACTGGATGCTGGGGTAGATCATTGGATGTCGGAGTGGATCACTAGATGCTGGGGTAGATCACTGGATGCTGGTGTAGATCACTGGATGCTGGTGTAGATCACTGGATGCTGGGGTAGATCACTGGATGCTGGGGTACATCACTGGATGCTGGGGTAGATCACTGGATGCTGGTGTAGATCACTGGATGCTGGTGTAGATCACTGGATGCTGGTGTAGATCACTGGATGCTGGGGTAGATCACTGGATGCTGGGGTAGATCACTGAATGCTGGTGTAAATCACTGGATGCTGGGGTAGATCACTGGATGCTGGGGTAGATCACTGGATGCTGGGGTAGATCATTGGATGTCGGAGTGGATCACTAGATGCTGGGGTAGATCACTGGATGCTGGGGTAGATCACTGGATACTAGGGTAGATCACTGGATGTTGGGGTAGATCAGTGAATGCTTGGGTAGATCACTGTATACTGGGAAAGATCAGTGAATGCTGGGGAAGATCATTGGATATTGGGTTAGACCAGTGGATGCTGGGGCAGATCAGTGGATGCTGGGGTAGATCACTGTATGCTGGGGTAGATCACTGTATGCTGGGGTAGATCAGTGAATGCTGGGGTAGATCAGTGGATTCTGGGGTAGATCAGTGGTTGCTGCAGAACATCAGTGGATGCTGGGGTATATCAGTGAATGCTGGGGTACATTAGCGGATGATACATTACACCAATAGATGCTGGGGTAGACAATCTACAACATTAGGGGTAGATATTCCTCAGCATCCAGCATAATGGATGCCAGAGAAAACTTCTTTTCGATGTATTTCTTGGTGTTTCCATAATACACCTGTTGTACCTGTTCACCCATCAGTGTAAAATGGGTACCTGGGTATTAGTGGACTGGTGTGGGTCACATCCTGGGTGTTAGTGGACTGGTGTGGGTCACATCCTGGATGTTAGTGGACTGGTGTGGGTCACATCCTGGGTGTTAGTGGACTGGTGTGGGTCACATCCTAGGTGTTAGTGGACTGATGTGGGTCTCATCCTGGGTGTTAGTGGATTGGTGTGGATCACATCCTGGATGTTAGTGGATTGGTGTGGGTCACATCCTGTGTGTTAGTGAATTAGAGTTGGTGACATCCTCGGTGTTACTAGTTTGGAGAAAGTTCGGGTGTTTTCCAGATGGAGACCCGGCCTTGGCTCCATGTCTTGGGAGCGTCTGAGCCCTATGTCTACCATGGGAGGAGGTACAAGAGCCTCCTCATCTTTTATGCATGCCATGGGAGGAGGTACAAGTACCTCCTCATCTTCTATGTCTGCCATGGGAGGAGGTACAAGAATTTCCTCATCTTTTATGCCTGCCATGGGAGGAGGTACAAGTACCCCCTCATCTTCTATGTCTACCATGGGAGGAGGTACAAGTACCTCCTCATCTTCTATGTCTACTATGGGAGGAGGTACAAGTACCTCGTCATCTTCTGGGACCAACTGTCCCAAGGCCTAGCCCCATTCCCAGCCCTCACGGGAGTCGTAGGAAAAAGCTACCCCTCTGGTTTGTCACCTTCCCCGCCCCATGGGGGCTCGAAGGAATGGCAGTCTTGTGACCTGCAGATGGTAGCAAGCTCTTGCTCTGGCACCTTCCCCACCCCATGGGGGCTCGTGGGAATGGCAGTCTTGTGAGCTGCAGATGGTAGCAAGCTCTTGCTCTGGCACCTTCCCCGCCCCATGGGGGCTCGTTGGAATGGCAGTCTTGTGAGCTGCAGGTGGCAGCAAACTCTAGCTCTGGCACCTCCCCTACCCTAGAAGAGCTGGTCATGGTGGTCCTCTTCCACAACACTGTATTATCTATTATTATTAAAGATTCGCCGGTATTCTCCCGGCCCTGGCCTTTTCCAAGTAGTGGCCCGGCCTTGGCTCCCTGTCTTGGGAGTGTCTGAATCCTATGTCTCCCATGGGAGGAGGCACAAGTACCTCCTCATCTTTGGGACCAACTGTCCCCAGGCCTAGCTGCAAGCTAGGCCTCTCTGGTCTGCCATCCCTGCCCCTAGGGGGCTAATGGGAATGCCAGTCTTTTGAGCTGCAAGCTCTGGCTCAGGCACCTACCCTACCCTAGAAGGGCTGGGCATCGTGTCGATGCCACAACATTGTTCATCATTCACTGCCTGACCACGGTAGAGTGCGGTTGTGCTCTGCACCCCTCTGCTATTTTCAGGCGAGCTACCTTGTACCAACATGGCACTGAGTGTGAGGCGTCGCATAAATACCATCCTTATAGAGCTGCTTCATGGGGTAATTTCACCCATTTCAGCACAGGTGTTACTCCCAACCATCATTATGGAGACGTATGGAATCCAGGACGATGAGGTGCATGGTGTTGCCCTGAATGGAACATATAGGATCTTCATTAAACTGAATTCCACATCTGTGTACGAGTCATTGGTGCTCAGATTTCAAGACATGAGTCTTGATGCTACTCCAGCTGTGAAGGTGCGTTTGATTGACATATCCCGCCACTTTACGTGGGTCAAGCTCCGTAATGTACCATTCAAACCAGATGAGGCTGACATACGAAGTGTTTCTGAGGCATATGGAACCATACATCTGGCACAGCAAGGCAAGTGGGTGGCAGGTGCTTATGTGGGCTGTCTAGACGAGACATTTACCCTGAAGATAACCCTAAGACATTCCATACCGTCTTATGTCATACTGGAGGACTTTAGAATGCAGGTTCTTGTATCATACGCTGTACAGAGACATACATGCAGGTTATGTGGGACGCGCGATCATTTGGCGGCTATGTGTGCGAAGCAGTGGCGGGTGCCTGCACAAACTAGTGAAATACCTGTTACCAGTGTGGACGCTGTTGCTACGAGCTCCATGCACAAGCAAGAGCGTGGGCGATTGTGGAGTGAGATGGTGGAACCCCTCGAGAAGCCTGGTGTGTGTGAGGAAAGCTGTGACTTACCTGAAACCGACAATCTGAAGGAGCCGAGTGCAGAAGTGTGTGTGCAAGAGGAGGTAAAGGCGATTGAGGAAGAGCTTGAGGAGGTGTTGAGGACTTTGTCACCTATAGAGGAGGAGGATGCACCCGCACGGGTACAAGACACCATCTTGACAGCTGAGGAATGTCCCATACAAACACACAGCAGGGAAGACGTGGTGAGCGGTGTGGGAGAAACGTTGCCGTGTTTCAGGGGATGAAGCACGGTGGAGATGGAGGTTGAGATCCATCGTGCAGCCTCCTTACACGATAACATGGAGGACGAGGTCATCATGAGGAAGAGAGTGGTGGCATCAGACTCTGATGATGTCCTGACGCCGGCACGGAGACCTGGGAGGTTGGATGAATTTTGTCATGGTAGCCAAGACAAGAGGCACCGGAGGAAGGGGAAAGGGAGGGAAGGTGATGTGAAAACTTGTAGAAACCAAAGTGCAGGTGGACCTGGGAAGAATGGAGAAAAGAGGCAGGGGTGGAAACTTTAACAGCGGCCTCAGATGTATGACTGTGAACGTGAATGGAATGTGTAAAGGTGTAAAAAGGGAATGGTTTAGAATGCTTCTGCTCAAATATAGAGTAGATGTAGTGTTTCGTCAGGAGCATAATTTCAAGGAGGGGAAAGTGCTGGAAGTGACAGGGTTTCAGGCGGTGACTATGCCATCTGTACTTCTGAAAGGTGGTGTGGGTATCATGATCAGGGAGGCGAGCCCGTTTGTGTTGTTAAGAAATGAGGACGAGTGGTGGATGAGTGGTGGATGGGGCAAAGGGTATCCTTTGTAAGTGTGTATGCACCAGCAGAAAATGTGAAAGTAAAGAGGGATTTTGTATGTGAAGAACTAATTTTCTTCTTACATGGTTTACCTGCAGTGGCCATCGTTGGTGGGGACTGGAATTGTGTTATTAGGAGGGCTGACGAGGAACCAAAAGGAGTGGGGCATGTGTCGGCGGCCTTGCGAGAACTCTCGAGGAATATTCAGTTGCGGGATGCGGTTGGAGGAGGGGCGTGGGAGGTAGAGCACGCTTTTGCAAGAAGGGGTTATGCAGCTAGGTTGGATAGGCTGTATATATCTCAAGGGGTTTGGTTGACATTTTTCTGCACAATAGAAGTAGCTTATTCGGATCATTGGGCGGTAGTGGCAGAGGTGGGGTGGGAGTCATTAGCAGGTATCTCTAGGGGATATTGGAAGTTAAATACGAGTGTGTTAGGTGACGAGGAGGGTTTAGAGGGATTTGCAACACTGTGGGAAGGGTTAAGTGCAGAGGTAAATGGAGTGGAGGATGTGGTGAAGTAGTGGAATGGTGTGGCTAAAGAACAGATTAAGCAATATTATGTAAGAGAAGGGAAATGCATCATTTCTTTAAAATATGGGATTGTCAACTATTTGGAGGACAGGTTATGGGGTTGTTATGTGAGGGGGGGCAGTGGCAGGCACTTATCCTATGGATGATATGGCAATTAAGGGGAGGCTGCACGAGGTACAGGATGAAAGATGAACATCAAAATGGTATACAATACCGACAGGTTGGTAGGTAAGACACATAGGCAACAGTTAGGCAACTTTATTCCAAAACGTTTCGCCTACACAGTAGGCTTCTTCAGTCGAATACAGAAAGTAGGCAGGAACAGTGAGGCATTGAGAGCCATCCTCAGGGGACAGGGGTTTGGGGAGGAAATAGTGGGATGGGTAGATGCTTTGTATCCTTGTGCAATGGCGAGGGTACAGATTAATGGGAAAGTGGGTGGGAAGATTATAATGGAAAGGGGACTTCGACAGGGGTGCCCTATGTCACAACTTTTATTTGCATGCATACAGGACCCCTTTTATAGGATGATGGAGAAGCATATGTGTAATAGGGGGTGAAGGAAGTAGAGCTGGGAGGAGGGTATGTTGATGACACTACTGTTCTGGTTAGGGAGGGGATGTCAATGGATACCTTGGATGGGGTAGTACAATTCTTCTCAGATGCAAATGGTATGAGAGTGAATTCAGAAAAGTCCATGGTCATGGGGTTAGGAGCTTGGGCTGGGAGGGTTGAGTGGGGTAGTTCAGTGATGGGGAGGTGGGTGAGTTTGTAAAAAAATTGTGGTCTTATCTATGCAGACGTTCTGGATGTAGCACGCAGGGAAAACTCAATTAGGTTGGTGGATAGGATTCAGGGGCGATTGGGTGCATTGAGGCCTTATCATTTGACCCTTGTACAGCAGGCCATTGTCATTAATGTCTTATTGCATAGTAAGGTATGGCACGTGGCGGTCATGTTCCCATTAACACTGACGGCGATAGCAGACATACTTAGGAGGGTTTTTAAATTCTTGTGGGGCTCGGGATGTGATTGGCTTAAAAGGGACGTGGTAATGTTACCTGTGTGGCAGGGAGGGTTGGGTTTGCTGGACTTAAAAAGGAGGGTCAAATGTGTCTTTATTAAAAGGGAGGTGGTGAGGGAAGGTGTGGGTGGGGGGGTCTGGTCAGGATCCATGAAAGATTGAAACAAATGCATTCAGGAGTGGAGTTGCAGGAGTGTGAAACTCTTTTGAGGGCTATGACATGGGCTCGAGATCTGGGGAAGGTCAAAATAGATGTGATGTGTCAATTGTTGGTGGGAAGGGTTGTGGCGCCTGTAGAGGGAATTTACCCCATGTATACATAGGGAAGTATTTGGAACAGGTTAAGTAGGATGAGGTTACAACCACCAGCACGTGATGTAATGTATCGTTTTCTGCACGGGATTTTGCCGTTGGGTACAGTTCTGAGGAATTGACGTGTGGTTGAGGGGGGTGGAATGTGTGTGAAGGTGAGGAGTCGGCATTTCAAATTGTATATTTTTGTGAGGGGATGGGTAGCGTTAGGGGTTGGCTGAGTGGGGTGCTCCGTCAGATTGGGGGTGAAGGGATTTCTGTTCTGAGAGCTTTAAGTCTTGACGTGGGGGGATTGGATGAGAGTATCATTAGGGCTCTGGGGTACATTATGGTAGATTATATATACATAACGTGGGGAATGAGGGGAAAGGGGTCAGTGAGGTGAAGAGGCCAGTTTTAGCGGTTACATTTTATAAAACATTGTGCCGTAACAGGGAAATTTATGGGAGAAGGTGGGAGTGGGCTTTCTCAGAGGGATATAGAGAACTTACATTAGAGGTTTTATTAGATTTGTAAATTAGGTGGGAGGGGCAGGATAGGGATGGTAAATGCTAATGTAGGATTGGATGCCAGGGGTAGAAATAGGGTCGCCTCCTTGAGGTTGGATAGTTGCGAAGAATGTGCACGACTTTAGTGTGGAGAGAGAGTTGGAATAATGTAACGTGCGAATGTGTATGAACCTGTGCATATGGGATGTGTAACAGCACATACACAGGTGTGGCTGTCTGTGCCTGTGTGCGCCTTAGATACGCTGATGTGATTAAGGATTGGTTGAACTTCATTGTGGCAATGTTCCTGGAATTGTTAAGCACTAGAAGTGTATCTTATCCTGGTTGAAGTGTCAATGTGTAAGACTTGGTCATGTTTCCCTTATGTTATTATTTGTTATTAAATGTACTGTGTCTTTGGTATTACTGTTTCACCAATACTTATATAATTACCACTTAAGTTTATTCATATATGTCAAGTTAGGATGTAAGTCAACAAGTTGGTGATAACGGTCATATTATTTCGGGGTGAGGGGGGGTAATTAATGTGTAATAAGTTTAAGTCATTAACGGTAATACCAACTTTAATGGTAGTTGTATACATGTGTTTTGTAATGTAATATTCACATTGTGTTAGTATTATTTAAGGTATTGTGACATTTTAGTGTACTTTATCATCGCTTGTATTTGTAGCAATGTTTTATATTATGTGGTAATGTTAGGGTTTAATTGGTAAATAAACATGTACATAGATAGCCTTTGAGCTCTGTTGAACTTCATTGTTACAATGTTCTATGTGATATTAATCTTTTGCATATATTTATTCGACCTGGTTGAGGTGTCACTGTGTTTAGGTATGTCAGGTCTTCTAATATGTCAATAATACGTTTTTCGTTATGGTTCTATGATTTGGTGATCCTGTATCACCAGTGATTGTAAGACTTATTAAATATATTCTTGTTTAATGATAATTCAGGATGTTTTTGTTGGTGTGTGGGGGGGAAGTAATAAAATTTTAAGTCACTAACGGTAATATAGATGATAATAGATGATAATAATAATGATAATAATGATAATAGATGTCGAATGTTGTGTGTGAGAGTGTAAGACCACTGTAATGTATGGTGTGTGTGAGAGTATAATACCACTGTAATGTATGGTGTGTGTGAGCGTATAATACCACTGTAATGTATGGTGTGTGTGTGAGAGTATAATACCACTGTAATGTATGGTGTGTGTGAGCGTATAATACCACTGTAATGTATGGTGTGTGTGTGAGAGTATAATACCACTGTAATGTATGGTGTGTGTGAGAGTATAATACCACTGTAATGTATGGTGTGTGTGAGCGTATAATACCACTGTAATGTATGGTGTGTGTGAGCGTATAATACCACTGTAATGTATGGTGTGTGTGAGCGTATAATACCACTGTAATGTATGGTGTGTGTGAGCGTATAATACCACTGTAATGTATGGTGTGTGTGTGAGAGTATAATACCACTGTAATGTATGGTGTGTGTGAGAGTATAATACCACTGTAATGTATGGTGTGTGTGAGCGTATAATACCACTGTAATGTATGGTGTGTGTGAGCGTATAATACCACTGTAATGTATGGTGTGTGTGAGCGTATAATACCACTGTAATGTATGGTGTGTGTGAGCGTATAATACCACTGTAATGTATGGTGTGTGTGAGCGTATAATACCACTGTAATGTATGGTGTGTGTGAGCGTATAATACCACTGTAATGTATGGTGTGTGTGTGAGAGTATAATACCACTGTAATGTATGGTGTGTGTGTGAGAGTATAATACCACTGTAATGTATGGTGTGTGTGTGAGAGTATAATACCACTGTAATGTATGGTGTGTGTGAGAGTATAATACCACTGTAATGTATGGTGTGTGTGTGAGAGTATAATACCACTGTAATGTATGGTGTGTGTGAGAGTATAATACCACTGTAATGTATGGTGTGTGTGAGAGTATAATACCACTGTAATGTATGGTGTGTGTGTGAGAGTATAATACCACTGTAATGTATGGTGTGTGTGTGAGAGTATAATACCACTGTAATGTATGGTATGGATATTACGTGTCTAGGGTCATTTTGGATTCTTGTGTGTTAATCTGTTTCTGTGTACCTTTTTAATATATTTATACCACCTTGTATTGCATTGTTTTAAATAAAATATAAAAAAAAAAATTACCTTAAATTTTTGCAAAAACCTTATGGTCTGCACACATCAGCGATATGGCTGGGTACTCCCATAGGATGGGCTGCCCCTTGCCCTTCGGGACCAACACTACAACTGCTGTAGCCTGCTTCTCCCCCAACTCACCCTTCTCCTTCATACGATTAAATAACCTAACAATAAATCCCCATATTAACACCCAATGTTGTAAATAAAATTCTACCGGGAGACCGTCAATACCTGGAGCTCTCCCCTTCCTCATTCCCCTGAACGCATTCTCTATTTCCTCTGCCATAATAATCCCGCCTAAAGCCTTTCTGTCGCTATTTCCTAAATTACAAGTTACATACGTACACACCTTGTCTAAAGCCACGTCACCCCCCCACCACTTGCCCAGTACATCTCATACCATGCCTCCACATATGCACACATCCCTTTCGTGGCTCTTATCTCCTGCCCAGCTCTATAAGTCCCTACCATCTCCATTATCTCTAAACTTGGGATAGCTGTCACCGCCTGCCTTTGCTTTTGATGCTGCAAAACACACGCAGACGGCTTGTCTCCCCAAAGCACTACTTCCACCCCTGCCTGCACCCTGACCGCATGAAACATTTCATTTTGTAACACCCTCAATCTCCTTTTTCTTTCAACTATTTCATCCATAGGAAAATTATTCCCAACCACCCCCAGCCCATAGCAACCTCTTAACCTATCCTCTAAATAGTTAGTCAGCCCATATTTTAAAGTATTAATACGTTTTCCCTCCCTCATATAAAACTTTCTAATCCTTTCCTTTGCAACACAATTCCACCATGTCACTATGTCATCCACCCCCTGTTCTTCCACACTAAGCTCCCTCCATGGGACTAAAAACCCCTCCATGTCATTGCTAACACACTTATATTTAGTTTCCAATAACTTCTGTATATTTCTGCGAGCGCCCCCCACCCTACCTCACCACCACTGCCCTGTGATCTTACCTGGAGTTTACCTGGAGAGAGTTCCGGGGGTCAACGCCCCCGCGGCCCGGTCTGAGACCAGGCCTCCTGGTGGATCAGAGCCTGATCAACCAGGCTGTTGCTGCTGGCTGCACGCAAACCAACATACGAGCCACAGCCCGGCTGATCCGGAACTGACTTTAGTTGCTTGTCCAGTGCCAGCTTGAAGACTGCCAGGGATCTGTTGGTAATCCCCCTTATGTGTGCTGGGAGGCAGTTGAACAGTCTCGGGCCCCTGACACTTATTGTATGGTCTCTTAACGTGCTAGTGACACCCCTGCTTTTCATTGGGGGGATGGTGCATCGTCTGCCAAGTCTTTTGCTTTCGTAGTGGGTGATTTTCGTGTGCAAGTTCGGTACTAGTCCCTCTAGGATTTTCCAGGTGTATATAATCATGTATCTCTCCCTCCTGCGTTCCAGGGAATACAGGTTTAGGAACCTCAAGCGCTCCCAATAATTGAGGTGTTTTATCTCCGTTATGCGCGCCGTGAAAGTTCTCTGTACATTTTCTAGGTCGGCAATTTCACCTGCCTTGAAAGGTGCTGTTAGTGTGCAGCAATATTCCAGCCTAGATAGAACAAGTGACCTGAAGAGTGTCATCATGGGCTTGGCCTCCCTAGTTTTGAAGGTTCTCATTATCCATCCTGTCATTTTTCTAGCAGATGCGATTGATACAATGTTATGGTCCTTGAAGGTGAGATCCTGGACCATAACATTGTATCAATCGCATCTGCTAGAAAAATGACAGGATGGATAATGAGAACCTTCAAAACTAGGGAGGCCAAGCCCATGATGACACTCTTCAGGTCACTTGTTCTATCTAGGCTGGAATATTGCTGCACACTAACAGCACCTTTCAAGGCAGGTGAAATTGCCGACCTAGAAAATGTACAGAGAACTTTCACGGCGCGCATAACGGAGATAAAACACCTCAATTATTGGGAGCGCTTGAGGTTCCTAAACCTGTATTCCCTGGAACGCAGGAGGGAGAGATACATGATTATATACACCTGGAAAATCCTAGAGGCCTCAACAGTACTGAAAGATTTCACATCCACTTCCTGAGAAAGGTACACTCTATCTAGCCTCGCAGCATATTCTCTCCTAACGAACATATGTTCTGTTTCCCACACACCCCAAATGCATCACGTAACCTAACATCCCTTAACAATTCCCTAAGAGCCACAGACATATATCCAGCCCCTTTTGGGTCCACGTCAGCAACCATGATTACACAATTCCAGTCCCCACTAACAATTGCCACCTATGGCAGTGTACGTAAGAAACACACAAGATCCTAACACATAAATTCATTCTTTACCTATATGTTATTGTCCGCTGGCATACAAACACTCACAAAAGACACATGCTTACCCATCCACCACCCATCCACACACAACACCCTCCCTCCTCCCCTCACTTCT
The DNA here is from genome assembly GCF_038502225.1 of Cherax quadricarinatus. Taxonomy (NCBI): domain Eukaryota; kingdom Metazoa; phylum Arthropoda; class Malacostraca; order Decapoda; family Parastacidae; genus Cherax; species Cherax quadricarinatus. Next base: position 3,917,484 of record NC_091389.1, on the reverse strand, counting down.
CTGCAAAACAAATGGGCTCATCTCCCTTATTAAAATACCCACCACCACCTTTTAGACAGGGAGATGGCAGGGTAACTAATCGAAAACCTGCCACCTCCAACACCCTGCCCTCTTTAAAATTATGCCCAAGAAGGAATACAACATCCACCCTAGTTTTATTCAGAAAAGTACAAAACCATTCTCTCTTCATACTGCTACATAAACCATTAACGTTTACAGTCATACACCTAAGGCCTTTTAAATTTTCCACCCCTGCCTCCTCTCCTCACTCTTTACAACACCAGAGCTTGAATTCATGTTTGACACCTTCAGAGTACCCTCTTTCCCCCCTTTCTTCCGGTGCCTCCTATCATGGCTAACACCACCTACGCCACTACCTTCACCCTCCACCTCAGTCTGTTTCCCAGGCCTTTGTGCTGGCGTCAGGACGTCATCAGAATCTGACGTAGCCGCCCTCTTCCTTGCGACAGTCACATTACACATATCTTGATCCGGAGTTGCCTCACAAAGAACCTCAACCTCCACCTGACAATGGTGTACTGATTATAGGGACGACTCCAACACACCATCACCTCCCAAAATATCACGTCCCCGACATTCTGGAAGCGACGACTCTCCAGCAACACCTTGCTCAGATGTAATGTCCCCCTCAGGCGGTGACAAAGTCTTCAAAACCTCCACCAATTCCTCCTCAATTTCAATAACCTCCTCCTGTAGTTGCTGCTCCTCCATATCCACAGGAGGAGACACCGGGTCAGGCAACTGGGTGAGGGACTCCAACCCACCTCCAGTCCTGTGTGCCTGATCCACTATCTCACTCCACAAGACACCACGCCCTCCGTCCGATGGTTGTTCCACACCTGCCACCTTTGAAGCCAGGGCTGTGACGTCCACCACAGGTCCAGGCACACGTCTCCGCTTGTCACATGTCGCTGCTATGTGATCATACTCACCACATAGGCAGCACGTACGTCGCTGTACTGGATACATAACCACGACCTGCATCCTGAATTCTTGTAGATAAACATAGGATGGTATTGGGTGTCTCAAAGTCATTTTGAGGTTGAAAGTACCCTCTGGCAGACCAGCATAGGTGCCTGCCACCCACATACCATGCTGGGCAAAATGAACTATTCCATACTTCTCGAAAACTTTCCTGATATCTGCCTCGTCCGCCTCAAAGGGAATGTTGCATAACTTGATCCACATATAATGCCGTGAAACATCAATCATTCTCACACAGACAGCTGGTGTGACAGTAAGACTCACGCCCTGAAACTGGGTGACCAACGCTTCATAGACCATTGCCGTAAGCAGTTTTACGAAAATTCTATGGGCTCCATTTAATGCAACCCCATATAATTCTCCATCATGTATGCCATACGTCTCCCTGATGATCTTTGGTAATAAGACTTGCGCAGAACCAGGCATAATCCTTCCTCAAAGAAGCTCTATGCCGACACTATTAATCCGGCGTCTGAGACTAACCGCCATTTTGACAACAGCAGGTCACCTATATTGTCAGCAGAGGTGCGACAGCACCACCTCACACCACTGCAGCCAGGCAACTGAGGAGCGTCTGTGCAGTAGGTCCACTCGGCCCGAAAGCAAAGAGGACAATGTATAATTACTATGTTTCCTTTAATGTCAAGTTAAGGTGCAATCAGGTTGGTGATGGTTATATTATTTTGCGGTAGGGGGGGGTGAAATTGTGACAAAATTTTAAGCCTTTACAGGTATATAATTCTGGTATAACTGGGTGTAGTATGGTGTGTGGAGTGACAGGGTGTCAGAACACTTATGTCTGGTGTAGTCATTTTTGTGTAGGTAAATTGGGGATTTGTGATTTAACTCATTTTGTGTACCTTTTGACATAATTTCCACCTTGTATTGTGATGTTTTAAATAAAATATTAAAAAAAAAAACACTAGCTGAAATCCAACAGTTTTAATAATGACTTATGAGTCAGGATAAATGGGTAGGCCTACAAATTAGTAGGTTCAGATCCCCCCAGTACACGACGCCGCCTCAACCACTCAGTCAACACTCTAATATTATATCTTTCTTAACAATTCTTCAAAATTTATCATATTTTGAATATTATCTTAAATACCTTAAATAACTCTGGTGGCCTGGTGGTTAACGCTCTCGCTTCACACGGCGAGGGTCTGGGTTCGATTCCCAGCCAGAGTAGAAACATTGGGCGTGTTTCTTTCCACCTGTTGTCTATGTTCCCCATCAGTAAAATGGGTACCTGGGTGTTAGTCGATTGGTGTGGGTCGCATCCTGGGTGTTAGTGGACTGGTGTGGGTCACATCCTGGGTGTTAGTGGACTGGTGTGGGTCACATCCTGGGTGTTAGTGGACTGGTGTGGGTCACATCCTGGGTGTTAGTGGACTGGTGTAGGTCACATCCTGGGTGTTAGTCGACTGGTGTGGGTCGTATCCTGGATGTTAGTGGACTGGTGTGGGTGCATGTGTACCTTGTACATGTATACCTTGTACATGTATACCTTGTACATGTATACCTTGTACATGTATATCTTGTGCATGTATACCTTGTATATGTATACCTTGTACATGTATACCTTGTACATGTATACCTTGTACATGTATACCTTGTACATGTATACCTTGTACATGTATACCTTGTACATGTATACCTTGTACATGTATACCTTGTACATGTATACCTTGTACACGTATACCTTGTACATGTATACCTTGTACATGTATACCTTGTACATGTATACCTTGTACATGTATACCTTGTACATGTATACCTTGTACATGTATACCTTGTACACGTATACCTTGTACATGTATACCTTGTACATGTATACCTTGTACATGTATACCTTGTACATGTATACCTTGTACATGTATACCTTGTACATGTATACCTTGTACATGTATACCTTGTACACGTATAACTTGTACATGTATACCTTGTACATGTATACCTTGTACATGTATACCTTGTACATGTATACCTTGTACATGTATACCTTGTACACGTATACCTTGTACATGTATACCTTGTACATGTATACCTTGTACATGTATACCTTGTACATGTATACCTTGTACATGTATACCTTGTACATGTATACCTTGTACATGTATACCTTGTACATGTATACCCATGTACACGTATAACTTGTACATGTATACCTTATACATGTATACCTTGTACATGTATACCTTGTACATGTATACCTTGTACATGTATACCTTGTACACGTATACCTTGTACATGTATACCTTGTACATGTATACCTTGTACATGTATACCTTGTACATGTATACCTTGTACATGAATACCTTGTACACGTATACCTTGTACACGTATACCTTGTACATGTATACCTTGTACATGTATACCTTGTACATGTATACCTTGTACATGTATACCTTGTACACGTATACCTTGTACATGTATACCTTGTACATGTATACCTTGTACACGTATAACTTGTACATGTATACCTTGTACATGTATACCTTGTACATGTATACCTTGTACATGTATACCTTGTACATGTATACCTTGTACATGTATACCTTGTACACGTATAACTTGTACATGTATACCTTGTACATGTATACCTTGTACATGTATACCTTGTACATGTATACCTTGTACATGTATACCTTGTACATGTATACCTTGTACACGTATACCTTGTACACGTATAACTTGTACATGTATACCTTGCACATGTATACCTTGTACACGTATAACTTGTACATGTATACCTTGTACATGTATACCTTGTACATGTATACCTTGTACATGTATACCTTGTACATGTATACCTTGTACATGTATACCTTGTACATGTATACCTTGTACATGTATACCTTGTACATGTATACCTTGTACAGGTATATCTTGTACATGTATACCTTGTACATGTATACCTTGTACATGTATACCTTGTACAGGTATATCTTGTACATGTACTGATAGTAAATAAAGATATTATTATAATTATTATAACTTACAATCACTGCCTGACCACGGTAGAGTGCAGTTGTGCTCTGCACCCCTCTGCTGTTTGTAGGCGAGCTCCCTTGTCAGTTACCTGGCTGCAGTGGTGTGAAGTGGTGCTGTCACACCTCGGCTAACAACATAGGTGCACTGTGATTGTCAAGATGGCGGTTAGTCTGAGATGCAGGATAAATACTGTAGGCATTGAGCTACTTAAAGGAACGATAACGCCTAGTTCTGCGCAAGTCTTGTTGCCAAAGACCATCTGGGAGATATATGGCATACAAGATAGTGACTTGTATGGTGTAGCATTAAACGGAGGCCAAAGAATTTTCGTCAAATTGCTATCAGCTACGGTTTATGAATCGTTAGTCACCAGGCTTCAGGACATAAGTCTTAGCGTCACACCAGCTGTCAGTGTAGAATGATAGATGTTTCACGGCATTATACGTGGATCAAGTTATGCAACGTTCCCTTTGAGGTGGACGAGGTGGATATCAGGAAAGTTTTTGAGATGTATGGGACGGTGCATTATGCTCAACATGGTACGTGGGCGGCAGGTGCCTATGCTGGTTTTCCAGAGGGTTCTTTCAACCTCAAAATGACTTTGAGGCACCCAATACTGTCCTATGTGTATCTACAAGATTTCAGGACATAGGTAATGGTAATGTACCCAGGACAACGACGTACATGCCGCCTATGTGGTGAGTATAATCACATAGCGGCGACCTGTGACAAGCGAAGACGTGTGCCTGGACCTGTGGTGGACGTCGCAGCCCCTGCTTCAAAGTGGCAGGTGAGAAACAAACATCGGATGGAGGGCGTGGTGTTTTGTGGAGCGAGATAGTGGATCGGGCACACAGGACTGGCGGTGAGTTGGAGTCCCGCCCCCAGCTGCCTGATCAGGTGTCGTCTCCTGTGGATAAGGAGGAGCAGCAATTACAGGAGAAAGTTCTTGAGATTGAGGAGGAATTGGTGGAGGTGTTGAAGACTTTGTCACCGCCAGAGAGGGACGTTACATCTGAGCGTGGTGTCATCGGAGAGTCGTCGCTTCCAGAAAGTCGGAGACATGATAATTTGGGATGTGATGGTGGTTTGGAGTCGTCCGTTGAATCATTAAACCATTCTCAGGTGGAGGTGGAGGTTCATCGAGAGGCAACATCTGACCAAGACATGTGTAACATGACTGTCATGAGAAAGAGGGCGACTACATCAGATTCTGATGACGTCCTTACGCCAGCACAATGGCCTGGGAAACAGACTGAGGTGAAGTGTGAAGGTAGTGGTGTAGGTGGTGGTAGCCATGATAGGAGGCACCGGAAGAAGGGGGGAGGGAAAGAGAGCACTCGGAAGGTGTAAACTTAAATTCAAGCTCTGGAGTTGTAAAGAGTGATGAGAGGAAGCAGGGGTGGAAACTTTAATAGGCCTTAGGTGTATGTCTGTAACTGTTAATGGGTTATGTAGCGGTATGAAGAGAGATTGGTTTCGTAATTTCCTGAATAAATCTAGAGTGGATGTTGTGTTCCTGCAGGAGCACAATCTTAAAGAAGGTAGGGTGTTGGAGGTGGCAGGATTTCGAGTAGCTACCCTGCCATCTCCCCATCTAAAAGGTGGTGTGGGAATTTTAATAAGGGAGACGAGCCCGTTTGTTTTGCTGAGAAGCGAGGGAGGAGGGGGAGGGAGGGTGTTGCATGTGGATGGGTGGTGGATGGGTAAGCGTGTGTCTTTTGTGAGTGTGTATGCGCCAGCAGAAAATAACATAAAGGTAAAGAATGATTTTGTGTGTGAGGATCTTGCGTTTTTCTTAAGTGCACTGCCAGAGGTGGCAATAGTTGGTGGGGACTGGAATAGTGTAATCATGGTGGCTGATGTGGACCCAAGAGGGGCTGGATATATGTTTGTGGCTCTTAGGGATTGATTAAGGGATGTTAGGTTACGTGATGCCTTTGGGGGAGCGGTGTGGGAGACTGAATATACGTTTGTTAAGAGTGGATATGCTGCGAGACTAGATAGAGTGTACCTTTCTCAGGGAGTGGATGTGAAATCTTTCAGTACTGTTGAGGCTACAATGTCAGATCATAGGGCAGTGGTGGTGGAGGTTGGGTGGGGGACGCTCGCGGACATATATAGAAGTTATTGGAAATTAAATATAAGTGTGTTAGGTGATGAGGAGGGGTTGGAGGGGTTTTCAGTCCTATGGAGGGAGCTTAGTGTAGAAGAACAGGGAGTGGATGACATTGTGACATGGTGGGATAGTGTTGCAAAGGAAAGGATTAGAAAGTTTTATGTGAGAGAAGGAAAATGTATTAGTAATTTAAAATATGGACTGGCTAACATGAGTATGAGGTAATCAGTCCCTCAGCCTGGAGTTGATGTGTTCAGTCCATCAATCAGTCCATCAATGATGGACTGAACACATCGACTCCAGGCTGAGGGACTGATTACCTCATACTCCA